>NW_008796063.1:8461667-8472709 GCF_000699145.1 Aptenodytes forsteri
AATAGAGGGGGGGGGGGAAAAAAAAAAACAAACCACCTTGAGCCTGCCTCTCCTCTGAGCTGCAGCTGCTCTTCCCTCCGCTACTCAACAGGATGCTGCTGATGCAGATTTTTTTTTTTTTGGAAACTTTGAGCAAGGCAGGAAGTTTGGCCTGAACTCCAGCTGTGCTTCCCTTTCCTTACGCAGGGCTTCAAAAGGAAGCTTTTATTGTATCAGGCAGTAAGACTCATCTATCCACAGAAACGTTCCTGCTAAAGGTTTTGAAACCCATTTTTTTTTTTTCCTTATTAGGGACACGACAACTCATTCCTCCTCCCTCTCACCCCTCTTTCCTACAGGAAAAGGAGTGGCATAGAAAAAAAGTCATATCAAATCCGTAAAGATTTTGTTCTGACTTAGGGACTGCGGGATGAGCAAGCAACAGTCATTCAGCCTTCCAGTGGTGGAGCTTTCCAGCCTCTGCTCGTGCCAGACAGACTCTAAATCAGAGGGGAAAGGATTGGGCAACGTGGGCAAGTCCCATTTGACTGCACCAGACATGCAGCTCCATGGATGAACCTTCCCTTATTTCCTAAAGGCAGAGGATTTTGTCATTTACTGTAGCAATGAGAGAGCTCAAATTTCAACAGATTTTAGGGAAACACTCAGGATTTACACCTGCGTATTTCAAAAATATGACTCCATTCGGTAACAATTCCTACAAACCAGTCAGAAACAGAGACAAGCTCCTGTAAGAAAACACATCCCCTCCCATGAAGCCAGAAAGTAGTAGCTGGGCAAACCACGCGTTGTCTCCACTCTAGATTTTCAAAGGGTAATAAAATAACAACTTACTGTGACTCAATACACTTCTTTGCCTCTGTGCAACACCTTTTCCTCCCCCCCCCCCCCCCCCCCCCCAAAAAGCAACACTAATGGGTGTTTCTCCCCTCTGAGGAGGACCAGGTGCCAGCCTGCGAGACACCGGGCTAGCCAGAGGAACAGGCTGGTCTGGTGACAACTCTCCCATGTCCTCGAATTACTAGCTGGATCCGCTGCCAAGTATCTTTCACAGAAAGAAATCCCACCCTGGTGCCTTCTGACCCCTCAGCTTCGACATCCCTAGAACCTCCCCGATGGAAGACAGTGACACCCAGCAGAACTTTAGGGTCTCTGAGGGGTTTCTCACCCCCTCCACACCAGCGTATTGCCTAGTGTATTGCTATTACGAGTTCATCCATCCCCCCATTTTTGCCTGGTTGTGGAGTTTACTTACATGGACGTCCTGTATTTGATGTCATCCTTCTCAGCCAGCTGCTCGCAGGTGAGGTTCATGTGCTCCTTCCACAGCCCCTGGCACTTCCGACATGTCTCCTGAGGAGGATAAGAAGTATTAAAGAAGGAGAAGGCCCAGCACACCACTAACAGCACTAGGAATGGGAAAAATTCCCATCTCTTCCCCCATCACGCTGCAGGTTCTCAGCTGAGGATGGGGTTGGCAGTACGGTAGAGAGGTCTGCAGGTCTGTCCTCCACCGAGAATGAGTCTGTCAATAACAGGAGCCAAGGGGTTTTCAAGGTACAAGAACCCAGGTACTAAATGAGTCCATAAATCCCAGTTCACCTAAAACTCATGGAACAGCTACCAGGTTCACTGGTGACTTCCTCGAGGAGACTGCAGAGATGAAAACATGGTGCGAAAGGACATCAAGTTTATCTGTTTCCTGACCAAAATCCTTCACCTTCATACAAAGGGCTTCTAGTTCAGCAGGCGATGGAAACCTTGCAGCTGCATCAAAAGCTCTGCTTCACCACGCATACAAGCAAATCCATATTATGCTTTGTAAAACCTCGCAAAACAAAGTTAAAGCAGTTTATGTGAGTAAACAGATTAAAAAGGCAGGATGTGGACAAATGTCCATAAAACAGAGGTGGAATATGAACAAATATTTATGAATTTAACCAGAATAGCTGAACTAAACTTAGAGCAAGTGACTGAACTCTCCTGTTCTTGTAAACTCTTCAGCAAAGAGGCTCTAATCTGGGACTGGTAAAGCTGCATGGAGCAGGAGAGCTGTGGAGGGACTATTGGCAAGGGAACTTGGACTAACACTGGGGATAGAGTTGATTTTTTCGGTTGGCTGGCCAAAGAAAACATAATTTTGTTTTGGGTCAAACAAGAGATTTTCCTTTAATTTGAGGAAGATTAAAAAACATCCAAATCAAACTTGGAAAAAGTACACGTTTTGCAATCCAACTGTTTCATCTTCAGGATGGCTGGGGCTCAGGCTTTTAAATCCAACTTTCTCCCCCTGGCAGGAAAACCCATACGGCTGTGAAACATCCTCTTCCCCTCCACAGCAAAGAAGGTCCCAAAAGAGCTTTGCCCAGCTCTGGTCGCACTACTAGCGAAAGACGACGACTGCAGACAGATCTTTTTTGATTGCATTACCTTCACTTCATTTTAATGAAGAAATTGGACGTTTATACGAGAGATGATAGAAGTAACTGCTTAAAGACGCACGTAGGCAGCAACACGCTTTTGATCGCAAATCAGACAAACAGGATGAAGACCAAAGCTTCCAAGGAAGCCACCCCTAGGAGGGGGTGCAAAATGTTGACTTGTTTGTATTTGTGCTTGCTGGGAGATGCGTAACAGCTTGTGCTTGTGCTTTCATCTGGAGAATTAAAGGCTCCTCGTCCTGGCTGGTAAGCCGGACACGTTTGCAGACTGCAGGGTAAGGGCTGTAGTAAGAGGAGAGCCAAGTGTGTGACTGTGTCCCAAAAGCTCAGCAGAGGATTTTGTGATCACTCACCTTGCAAATGCACCCTTTGGCAGGCAGGCACTAGTTTTAAGGGGCAGTAAATGCCTTGGTTCTATTGATCCTCATGAATCATTCATCATACACTGTGTTTTCCTGCTAAAGCTGTTAAAACAGGCACCATTTTGTGTGCATTTGTTGGCAGGCCAGGTGTGGCTGTTACCGGCATGGGAGGATCAGACTTGGAGCCGTTCACGTACCTCGATGAGGACCCACCTTCCCCTTTTATTCTTGACACCCGACCACATGCCATTTCAAGATCAAAAGTGCCGTAGGTTTTTTTTAACATACATCAAGGGTTAAAAAGAGTCTTTGGAGCCCTGCCACACAGAACCACTTTCACACGCCAGCAACAAAGATTTAACAGCTTTTTGCCAGAAGGGTTGGCACACTTTCCAGCCAGGAGCCTACTATTCCCAATTACTTAACTCCAGGAGCCTCCTTCGCTGCCGAATTAGAAACGATGCCCTTCCGAAGCAGATGGTGCCGCTTATACTTTCGTACCAAGTCATTCCCTTTGCCTTTTGTTACTGCCACTATCCTTGCTTTGCACGCTGCAGCTATTTAAAAAACAATGCTCTCCCTTGAGCTGAGGCTGCCGATATTTGCCAAACAGTTGTCTCCTACACCCGGGAAAAGGGATTCCTGTGCAGGCGAGGAGAAAGGGAAGAGGCACGGCAATGCGGATTCCCAAACGCACTGGGATAGCATGAGATAGGAGGTATCCAGTTCTCCGCGTTACTGTGACCGCTGCACAGCGAGTGCCATCGCAGCTGTGCACATTTTTGGGATCCCTCCCAAGACGTGTTGGCCGTGGGGAGCTGCAAACCCACAGGCAGCTCTGCCTGCCTGTTCCAGTGCACCCCGTCAAGGAGATGTCCCCATGGCTTTCTAACTCCGAGTGTCACCTGGTGCTGCTTCTGACCAAGCCGTGTCCTCTCCAAAACAGAGGCAGGGGAAAAATGGACAATACATGTGCCATTAGCAGAACTCGATGCGACTTCTCCCCTTGTTGTACCCAATACAATGGCACATTGTTGGCAATTACAGGAACCCGTGTTGGACTGCTTTGCACAAAAGCAGGGAGAAAGCCCACGGTTCAGAGAAAGGCAGCTGCTCCAGGGCCTTAACTGAGGTCACAGCTCTTGCCCAAGAAAAGAAAAGAGATGTTTTAAAATTTTTACTCTTATTCAAATTCAACTCGCTTGGTTGCTGAGGGTTTTGCACATCTCACATGATGACAATTCTGATCTCTACAATTTCCACAGGGGGTTCTTTTATTTTAGAAACAGCTTTTTGTTTGATAAAGAAATATACTCTGCCATTACCATATTAATTAACCTAAACAGACAGTAAGATGGCTGATTTTTTGCAACCAGCCTAGATTATTTCTGTTATAAGAGCAGCACTTGGCACCAAGACTGGCTACCGCAATATAAGGCAGCGCCTAAACCCACACAGAGAGGGAACAAGTCCTTCCCAGCACTGAAATCTTCTACTCCAAACCTAACAGTCGAGAAGCAAGTCAGTCCACTAAAACCAAGACCCTGCCCAACTCTTCCTCCAGTGTCTTGTCCACTAGCAAACCCTGGCTTACTAGCGTAAGGGTACCTGATGTGGGAAAGCACGTTTCGTTTTAGTTTTAACAGCTTTTCAGTTAAATTCATTGTTTCTGGATGGTGTCGATTCCATGTTTCTCCTGCCCTTCCCCAGCCCACTCCTCCTCGCAGGCAGGTACAGCTAACACAGCTCACGCTTTTGGTGCAAGGGCCAGCGTGTTTGCAGAAGCCTTGGCATCAACGAACAGCTCCAAACCAGGCACGGATGCAGGAGATTAAGTATCTGCTGCCTGTTACATCTGCCCGAGCTTGGCAGGCAGCCTGGGACAGTCCATTAATGCGCCGGGCTGGGACGGCGGAGAGGAGGATGTGATGGAGAGGGTGTTTAATCGCACACTGTAATCTCCTCACTGTACATCTGTTAGAGGTAGTGGCTCCGTTTCCTCTCGCTGGCTGCCAGGAAGCAGCCGGGATTAACACAAACATGTTTGGGTTCAGGAGGATCTTTTGTTCCCAGGGTCAGCGGTGCGGATACGCAGCTTTCCGTGCTCAGGGCCAGCCTGGCTAAGGGTGGCCAGTCTGCTTTTAGCACGGGCATTGCAATCCTTAAACATCCTTGTTAATTGTCCCAGAACCTAGTGAAGGTAGAAGGGAGCGTTTTATGGGAACCTACCACCTTCCTCAGCACTTCTACTGGTACTTGCAGTGGATGCTACAGTTTTAAAACACAGCCTAAACTTTTTTTCCCCCCGCTCTGCCATCTACTAAAAATAACTCTCCAAGGTCCAGCCCACATATCAGTGGGGGGAAAAACCCAAATAATCAACTTCTCCCTGCCAGTCTCCATGTCCTTTTGGCTACAATCAGGCTGTTGTACGCACTGCCGGCAATGTAGATGCACCAGCTTTCCTGGTTTCAACCCAAACAAATGCCACATGGACAAAAACATCAGATGATACACACAGATCACTGACCCACTGCCCACGGCATTCCTGCGTGCCCGCTTCTTCTGTAGGAGTTTACACGAAGCCGTTTACTGATTGAGCAAAATGCAAAGGGAGGAGGGGAAGCCCAACCTAAACAACAGCAGGCGATGGACTAGGCTGTCATCGCTGCCCTCCAGCTCTCAGTGGTGGCTCTGAGCGGAGTCCAGCGCTTGCCTTAGCTCTCCATATGCTGGTTAATTAAATCCTTTTGCCGCTGCGCCATGCGACTCCCCGCGTTCCCCAGGAAGGGCGAGTTGCACACTCCAGCGGTCTCTGCCGATTGCACACGCGGGGACATTTGCTGCTGCGCTCCCTGCTAGGAGTGAGAGGGGGGGTAAAACATACTGTGTATCCCTTCGACGCTCGCTGGGACGGAGCCCCAGTGATTGATTCTCTGCTTCTTCCTGCTTTTAGACACACAATAGTGCAGGCTAACCTCAAACAGGCCAAGTTTTAGGCAAAAGCAGATGTGAATACAATAGTCTTAGAATAGCACCTCAGGGCCAGTCCATACTGCGCTGGTTTAATTAAAGGGCTGCAATCCCCAACCAGACGAGTTAATGGGAAAAGAACCGCACAGTCTTCTTCCCCACAAAGTCTCCACTGTCCATAAAGCTGCACTGACCTTAACTAAAAATGGATGCAGAAGTAGCTAAACGAATGCAACCTTTAAGCACAGATAAGCTCTCATGAGCAAACTCCTTCAGGGCTGTTTCTGGGATTTCCTATACATTAAGCTGGGATAAAGAGGCTATAATCCAGCCCAAGACAATCCATTTTGGTGAGAGACCCCTCTTTAGAGATGTACAAACACCCAGCGCAGGGATGCGGGACCTCAGCTCCGCAGGTACCCGACCTCCCAGTACAGAGAGCGCTCCTTCCAGCACGAACTGCTGCAGCAGCTCTCCGGTTCCGGAGCCACCGGGCATTGCTGCATGCAACAGGCGACATGGGCAGCAGGTACCAACTCCAAACACTCAAAATCCATGCAGCGTGGACAAACGAACGCTGTGCTTCGGACGGGCGAGGGGGCAAGGAGCAAGGGGCTGGGAGGACATCGGAGCGGGGTGGGTTTGCTGCTCCCCCCCGGGGAAGCTGTGCCGGGTCCCCAAGCAAGGTTGTTCCCCGGGCAGCGCTGCCGCACAGCGGCCACCGGCCACACCGCAGCTCCGGGCCCTGGGACAGAAAGGAGGAGACGAGCAGCTAAGAGAAACCCAGGAAAAACTGAAGTCCCCTCTCCTTCGCACAGCCGTGATTTATTCTGGGAGGGGAGGGGTTACAGGGGGAAATAAAGCAAAGGCACAAGCCTTGGACTAAGCTGTAAGAACGTGCCGGGGCATAAACATCAATGGAGACCTGCAAGTGATGGGAGAGTTAAAAGCTGGATAAAGAAAATATGCATTTATAGCCGACGTCCACCAGGATGGTTGGTTAAAGCTTTTATGGCCAAGTATTAAACCCCGTTACCAAAAACAATGACCCCAACCAACGCCTCCTGTTTTGCATGTTCTTGTTAAATCAAGCGTATTGTACTCCCTCCCCATCTTTAAGGCACTGGAGATACGCAATGCCCTTTTGCTTCCAGAAACGCACACCGGCAGGCCGGTTTCCACGGAGGTTTGGGTCATCTGCGTTAGAATCCGAGGACCAGAAACATGTGGTAATTCCCACCCCACGCTTGCCTAAGTCAGTAGGACCATCTCGTATCTGTAATTCAGAAGTTCCTGAAACACATCTACAAAACCAAAGCAAGCTTTTCCCCTCCCCAGAGCCTGACTTTAAAAGGCTAGATCAACTGCTGGTTTGGGTGCAGTGGTTAGACCTATAGAGCAAAAATATCTGCAGCTTCACGCAAGAAGTGCTGCTTAGCGCCAGTATCACCCTACAGCTGGTCAGAAGTGGAAACTGTGCTACCACGAGAAATTCCTCACTGATCTCATGCTCGCTTATCGCGGTGTAGTCGGAGTAAGAGAAACAGCTCTTTCACTGAGAAGGATCATGATTTAATTTGAACTTGTACAAAACTTTAAAGTTTTTTTTTCATTATTTGGGATGTTTTGAAGCAAGTATTTTTTTTTCAAAGCTACTTCCTCTCAAGCTCCAGAGATGTGAGAAATATATCAAAAGTTGCAGGCAGCAGGTCAGCTGCGTAAGTGAGCACTGGAGTATTTGCATCACACATTCATCGCACCAGGATCCCTTCCCCTAAACTGAGAAATAAGTGTTTCTCATAAGGATAAGCCTTCCCCCCTAAAATAACATTTTTCGGAAGCTAGTCCCCTGCCCTGAGCAGACTGATGTTGCATACAGCATCTCTCCAGCTCAGCCCACCGGGAAGTTTGGATACGGCCCGCGGGGATTGGCTTTGTGACCTACCCAGAGGCAGTCACCCACCAACCTGAGTCAGCCTGCAGCGCAGGCAGAGGAAACCACCGCTTGGTCGCTTTATAAAGGCAGGTTAAAGACAGTCTGGCACCTCACGCTGAAGATGATGTCGAAATCGGCATACCTGAGGTCATATTGCTCCTTCCCAGGGCAGAAAGTTAAGAGAAATTCAGTACGTGCTACTGGAAACACATCCGTAGTTGTTAACCACAGTTTTTAGATCTGTTGGACTGACTGCAGATAATAGCTATACACCTTCCCAGCCAACGTAAATAATTAAATACGAGCAGACTAGTTCAAAGCACTCATCAGCAGCTGACCCTCTTCCATCTCCCCCCCGATGCAAATTGCCTTACCCCATTCAGCAGAGGAGATCTAAGAGGTTATCCATTTAATCCTACACACAACCTCACACAGAAAGGGATGCTGCTTCCAACACCTGGAACTCTAGCTGATGAAATCTAGCAGGGCTAAACAACAGTGGCAGCAACGGTGGAACCGGTAGAAACAATAGAGACCTTAGGAGAGGAACAGATTTAGATTTCAAGACAAGCGACCTGATTTTCAAAGGATAACTCTGGAAGGTCACTCAAGGGCTGGCACCCAACGACATCAAGAAGGTTAAGGCGTAACAAAAGCAAGCTATCTTATTTGCAGAGGTACCTGCTAACGATGCATTGTAAGACTAAGAGGAGGAACAGTTACTGAAGTTAATTTTGAAACTTCCCTCTTACACCACCAGATGATAAACAAATCCCCCCCCCACCCCCGTCACCCCACCCCAGACACAAATCCCTACACCCAGGGCTTTTGGTGGCAGGAACTAGAGAAAGCCTCCTCCAGACCCGTCCTATTTTTCTCGTGGTTCCCTCTCCCCCTGCTGCCTCCCAGATTTTATCGTATTACGAAAGGATCGCACGAGGAACGCGGTTACAGATGTCCTCTCCTCCATCGACGGTCGTGTGGAGACCCAGGTTTATGTAAGGCACCTACCACCACTTTTAATGAGTCTCTGCAATACGGCAATTTTGATGGCGATTTAGCAGCATTAACACACTTAATTTCCAATTTAGAGCCTTTTTAACTGTACTCTTGACCTACAGCAGAAGTTAACACTCCAGGTCGTCACACCACCAGCGAGGGATGAGAAAAGGTGAACTGTCTGAGCCGCGAAGCTACGCTGGTAAATAGCTTTAGTCTAGGTACAGATACACCCTCAGAAACTGGGCAGAAACAGCTTGCTTTGCCAGGGAAATTAAACCCAAACGAGGGGAAACTCCAAAAGTAAGGCGCTCCTAGCTTTATACCGGCCATAGTAAAACAAAAATAAATAAAAAGTGTTGGAGAACTAGCAAGGATAAAGAAAAACGAAAGCAAAGTGATACCCGGCCTCCTTGAAATCTCAGAAGTTCGGATGATTTATTGTTTCAGTGCCTACGTGGTACAGTTACCCCGTACCTGCTGCTCCTGGCAGGAGCTCTGCGCAGGCAGTAAGAGGACAGCTTTGCAGCCCCTGAACCGAGCCACACGGCGCACGAGCCACAGCAGCCAGCCTTGCAACTACAGTATTTATAGCTATAGAATTTACGGCAGATAAACTGAAAATGGCCCTCCGAACTGCTAAACCTCCACCTTCCAAATTCACCAACGTGACAGTGAGTCATCTGCAGCTCATTTGCTATGCTAAAATAAGCTAGTGGTAAAACCAAAGCCGAAGGCCCGTACCAGCAGCCTGCTGAAACATCCTGGCGAGGAAGAGCGCTGCGCGAGATTTTAAAAAGCCAAAACCACCGAGAAGTGCAGCGTGATGGAAGAGTTTACACCTGAAGCTCCAGTGCAGACACGCGCTGGATTTCACTGGATTTCCTCCCGCACCACAAAAACCTATTCAAATGCCTGCTCAAAATAATAATTTTAAAAAAAAAAAAAAGATATCAAGCAAGTGAGTATGCATCAAAATAGAGTAAAGTACTGACAACTAACCAGGGAAATAGATGTGCCGGCAACTCACTGATTCCTCTTTCTGACCCCCCAGATGATGCTTCCATTCCTGCCCGTAACCTAAAGCACTCGCGAGCCCAGCCTAACGCCAGCTGGGCCTGGGTTTCTGTTTGGTGCAGAGGAGGCAAAGAAGCCTCAAAACTGCAATTTGGGGGTGGTTTTTCAAGCCCTGCTAAGGCTGTTTGGCCCCGCAGCTTCGGTAGATGCAACATGCCTCCCTAGGGCTGCAGGGAGAAGAGGGACACTGGGAAAGAGATGCAGTGAGCAAAGCGATGTCCAAAACCATCGGGCAGAGGCTGCAGCGATCAAAAGCGTCTCCTACCCAAAGCACACCTTGCAATGGGGGAAAACACCAGCTCCAGCCCTTGCCAGGAGTACGCTGTCGCATCCCCATAGCTCACTGCACCAGCACCGTGTGAATGAACAGGGGTATTTTGCAGGCAGGACCATACCAGCCTTGAGGTTTTGAAATAACAGAGGAATGCCCAGCGCACACCCCGCGAACCCGCCGGCCCCGGCAAGGAGCGTGGCAGAGGGGATACAGCGATCCGAGGCCATCACACAAAGTGCCTGCTTACCCCCAGACCAGCCTAATCTTGACCAAAGCCGATCAGCTGCCTTCACTCCTGAGGGAGGACGGGCAGGTTAATAACAGTGGTGCTGCAATATCTTGCCAAACAAGGGTAACTCAGGACACATTTGTCTTCTAATTAGATGAGTTGTTTAATCGGTAATTTAGTTTTCATTTAAGTCATATAATCCCTTTCCATTCACTTTTTTTTTTTTAAAATAGTCACAGAAAAATCTGGGGCTTGGAAACACTTCGGAATAAGAGGAAGACGACCTCGGATCTGCGGACATCGAAGCCAAACTGAGTTTAGCTAAACCCACACCAGCTCTGAAGCAAAAGCTGGTAATCCAGCAAGACAGGCTTGCTTCCGCGCAATCATGTGAGACCAGGCAAGAGGCAGGGAAAATGAGACGGAAAACAACACCTTGAACCCTGAAACGTTTGTGAGGTCCCAGAGCCGCACAGAAGACGGCCCATCGCAATGGAAGTGCGATGGGAAGAGCGCGCTGCAACCCTTGGCGTTGTGAAATCCCAAGGCAAGCAGTTCCCTTTCTGTTACGCTTACAAACACTGATCAGAAAGACCGGTTCCTCTCTTCTCCCCCTGCTTCAGCAGAGCACACAAGTAGTTTAATTAAGCACACCGTTCAACTTTTTGCATGGCACGATTTGTCTACAAACCAGAGATGTTGCAAGCCTGTTTTCTGTAAAAGCCAAAAAAAAAAAAAAAAAAAAAACAAA
>NW_008796063.1:8472805-8490050 GCF_000699145.1 Aptenodytes forsteri
CGAAGCTGTTTTGTGTAAAAAACAAAAAAAAAAAAAAAAAAAAAGCACAAGCCACCTCATCTCCAGGGATCTGTTTGAGACCCAGCGCTCATTCCTAAGTAGCAACAGTCATTTCTGCCACAACCCAACCACAACGGCAAAACCAAACCGGAATATTTCATGTTGTATCGCTGACATCAATTCAGTTTCGAGGGGAGAATCCTGGCTGGTTCGGGAGAAGGAAAGCCATCCTACCACCCCGGGCCACTGAGGAATGCTGCTCCTGTTGCAAGGCGGCGGTCCACGGGTCACCTTTACCGCACACAGACCATCTCCCTCCTCCTACACTCATACAGTAAGAAAAAACTAAAAAGAACTGCAAGTAGGGAGTGCTTTGGTATGGCTGAATGTAGGTAAGGATCAAGACTGGTGCTTTGGGGGTTACCTTATCAAAAGGATGGATTATTATGTTATGCCGTACATGCAGTTCCTCTAAAAGGATTAAGTACAATACCCTCAGAGGGCTACGAACCACAGACAAAAATGCAGAATGTGGGATACCAAAAGATTAAATCAACAATTTTGGCAGCACAAGTGAAGTATTTAGAAACAGGCCTGGTTTCAGCCATTTCCCCAGCCCCAGAGCAGCTTGCAGATCCTGTTCTCATTTTCCCAGGACCTCTATTGTAAAGACAAGGAGAGGAAGGAAGAAGAAAAAAAAAAGTGTGATCACAAACACACCATCATTAAAACAGAGTTGAAGAATATGCGGATGCTACTGAAAACCACTTCCAAACTGCTTCCCCAACACGTGGGCAGGCGTTTAGCTCCTACCGACCAGTTAGTAATCCCAGGGAAGAGGCTTTCCATGCCAGCAAACCCCGCTGCCCTTCCTACAGCCAACCACCAAGGCATGGAGATCTTCAAAACACCTTTCTCCAAAAGAGAAGCCCCAACCGTACACCCGCAACTGGAAGTGGTGATCTAGTGAGGGGTGGCTGGAATTAAACACGAGATCCGTAGCATATCGAGATGGTTGCGTGAGCCCATGTCCACCGCTCTCGCTTCGAATGCCCGATTCATTCGTTCAAAGGTGCAAGCAGGGAAATAACAACCAGTTGGACCAGGGTAAGAATGGTCTTTCAGCTGCCTGCTAGAGGAAAGAGCAGGGGAGCCCATAAATGAACCATTGCTCTTTAGGTCAGCGGCTACTGGAAGCAAAGGATGCTCATGGACGGTCCCGGGAACATGACAACAGACTCTCCTAACCAGTTACTCTTTTCTTTTTTTTCCTTCTAATTTCAGAGCTCAAGTGCTGAATAAGAACCGAAACTAAAGCGGCAGCCAACAGGTTTTGCAGGGAAGACACACGAGCTGTACCACTTAAAAATCAAGCAGTTTAACCGATTGCTAAACAATCCATTTGCATTAATGTCGTGAAACAGGATATGAAGCACTTTGTAGCAAGAAACAGGAGATTCACTTTATTAGAAAAATACTTTTAAGGTTCAAATTCATTGAACCATTTGCAGCCACGGATGATTTGTAAAAGACATTATTGGCTGACAATGCTGGCTTTTGGCTTACCAACACCACCGGCAATTACCACCTAGAGGAACATTACCTGTTCTCAGCTAATGAGTGAAGCCAGTGCCAAGCCTCAGGCACAAAGACCACATGAACTGCTGCAGAAAATGGCTCTTTAGGGTCCAGGAAGAAAACTATTCCGAGACATCCGTAAGAGGCCAAGACATTTTGCTTGGCGTGAAGGACTGAAGGTGATTTGTAAAGAAGAGGCGGGTATTGTCTTCCTGTGCTTACCTAGATTCAATCAGAGTTATCTAGACTCAATCAGACTATCTGAAAACCATCCTGGGTTTGGACCAGAATAACTTCTCCCCACGAAATTAAGGAGAGTCACAATTCCTAATTGCTGTCTCAAGCAACAGGACTGGAAACCTAAGGCACCCCTCAAGCAAACAAAACCAGCACCTCCGGGTAGATGTTGTAACTTCGTAAATTCTAGGCTAAAATAAACCATGTCGTAAATCACATCCCCACCCATTCGAAGCTGGTAAGACCAGCCCCTTCCCCCTGCCCGACTTCTCGCTTCCACTTCTGACCCGGGATTTTATTGCAAAGGGAAACCAGCATTATTGGCCATAAAAGGGAAAGACCCATCTGTCACATTTCTGCGGAGGGGAGTCAACAAGGAGGAACTTCAGCGACTTCCTTAAAACTCCGGAAACACCAGAGGCCACCGCCATCTCCCTCAGAAGGATTAAAGGGTTTTTCTCCTGCTTCCATCAGGGATGCACATGGGCAATGACACCAGACTATGGAGAGGCACAGATGTCTCGTTTTAAGGGAAGACAAAAAAAGAGGAGGGAAACAAAAAAAGATGGCAGCAAACAATCAGAGTCGGGCAGCGTTCGGGGAGCTCTGCCCTGGGCTCCCGTGCATGCGTGGTCTGGGAAGCCTCTGCGAGGGCACTTCACGTGCACGATGCACCGTTTTACCAGGTGACCCAATATGCTCCTTTCCACGCAACCCTACCTATGCATCTGCTGGAAAATGATGTTTAACAAGCTAAGAATTTCTTTTAAATCAGGAAGGCATTTGGCCTTTTAGTTAGCTCATGTTTATGTTTGCTTAACAACCCCTAAGTGTCTTCCATCAGATATTATTCCGAATTCCTGAGCTTAAATACAGACATGCTCAATCCAAAAATAAGAGCAGTCAGAAGTGATTTTATTCAGGAACAGTAACTTTGCTTTTACGCTTTTTTTAAATGAAAAGGTATTCTTTTACCTTTACACCATTGAACCCAGCCATACTTAAACCCACTTACACAAAGAGGAAGGCCAAATGGCCCTGCACTTAAAATCGCTCGCCGATTGCCATCAGCACCGTACACCTTGCATTTCAGAGGCATCAACAACAAAAACTGACAGGACGATTTCATTTTTCGCTTGGCACTAGTTTCCCTTTCAGAATCACATAAAACAATGCAGCAGTATTGGGTGGAAACTACAAAACCGATTATGACTCCAGAATTAAAAACGAACCCGAGCTTCAGTTTGTCAAGTCTTATTAAGGGAGATGATGTCTGCACAATGGCATTTGGGAGAAAAGTCAGTGTAATGCTCACAGGGCATGTTAAGATCCCAAGACATCATCTATCATAGTTTTTTGGGAAGAGGTTGCTATTACTGGGGAAACTACCTAGTTGGAGCTTTATGTCAAAAAGGCGTTTTGGAGAAAGTGAAAGCATCATCATTTTGTACTTGCAATGTCTCCAAGTTTCTTCCCTGCTGTGCTTCCCACACGCTGAGTCTTGTGGTGCATTCCCCCTCCCCAGCATCAACCTCTCAAACCAGAAGCCTTTCAGCAAGAAGGGAGCCAGACAACGCTAAAGGATCTGCATCCTTCCCCTTTATACCGAAGGAAACACTGCTCTGTCCCACGCCAGACCTTAGGACAAGCTGCTTCACTCTGTGCAGCTCCCAAACATCACCTATTGCTCTCCAGCAAAAGTCCCCCCAGCACAGCACCCAAAAGCACTTCCAATGTTTATCTTGAATTTTGTTTAGCCTTGTTCAGGTGCATAAGCTTAACCTTTGGTAACACACACACGCTGCAACCGAGCCCCTTTGTGAAATGGTTTGGTGTGGCGGGTTAGATGCTGCCTGGCAGCCAGAGTGAGCAGGTGTTGAGACCCTCAAGTCTCTCTCCCTCCCCCCCCCTTTTTTTTTTAAATATATATATATAAACACTACTACTTGGCGCTCCAAAGAAGATATACTATAACAGAAAACCCACAAAAACTTCACTTTTAGTTTTTGGCTGCCAATCTGGAACCTCTCCCTTGGAAGAGCAGCTTTTCAGAACAAGCCTGAAAAACACCTCGTCTTACAGAAGAGTCTCATTACAGGACAGGCGAAGAGAAAAAAGATAGCCTCCCCAAGACACAATAAACCACCAGAATTAAATACAGATCAGATAGACATCAGACAGCTTCAGGCTGCAAGGTTTCTTTGGGTGTATTGTTTGAAACATATTCTTCTTACATCAGATCTTTACTACCCACTAAATGTTTGGTCGGTTGTGGGTCCCGCTGCTAAACCTGGCACTGATGTCCCCTTGTAAGCAAGCCAGCGGGCTATGTTAGCTACCCCAACAATTTCCGAAGCCAATTTATTTTATGAAGCAAGAGCCTCAGCACACATCATACTTGGGGAGAAAAAAAAAAAGCAGGTACAATACCTCATTTTACTGTTTTCAGATGCAAAACCTCACAAAGCTTTTTTGACATGAGGCTGCTAAAAATAACTCATCCTTAAAAAGTCCTGTTATTTTTATACAGTCACAAGAATCACTGGATTGCTTCTAATTATCCCATCCTTCCTTGGTATTTCTATTTGTGCTTAACAAGACACAACAGGCTGCCTCACCAGTGCAACCATCGCACATCTTGAATTACAGGCAACTGGATAAATTTAGTTTCTCCTTGTGAACAATTTTGGGAGAACAACAGTTTAAAAAAGCCTGTTTTACTGTGGTCATTGGAGTCTATGTTAAAGAGGGGCAAGCTTACAGCTAGGTGCCCGATGAAAGTAGAAACAGATCTTACACTGACTGGTTTTGAAAACAAAACCAGTCTCTAACAGGGATTCACAGCAGGATTAGAAATGTTCCACCTAAACAGGATCAACAAGGAGATTCCTAAAAAGCCCGTGGAGCAGGACCAGGTCTATTGGACTTCACTATCTTTCCTGTAAATGCATCCTTTACCGCTTCTGGCTTCCAGGGGACATTTACTTTCCCCCAGGCAGTGGTAACACGGAGGAATCTGCTCTAGGCACAACAGAAATATAAATAGTTAGCCATCTGCACTGCGCCTGACGTACCAGACTGGCAGCTGTATCTTCACTGGTAAGCACGCTATCAGTGCGTGGTCCCTACTCTCCCAGTATCTCCCATGGTACGAGTCAGCAGTCAGCTATTACTGGAACTCATTACTGCACGTCCAAATATTTGCATGGAAAACTTGCTGGACGCTTACTCATAGGATGCCTGGCTCCTGCATGATCTTCTTAATGCTCCCTCAACACCCCAAGGGGAAGAACGTTTCCAGAATTAACACCTACAGCCCCACGTTTTTCTAGCAAGCCACATCTACTTGAAGCTAGAATTCACACCATATTTCAACTGCTATTATTTTACACTACTTTTTTTTTTTCCCCCTCCTTTGAAAAACGTGATGCTTTTATCTGAAGAGTCATCCATTGCAATTTGTATTGTCATGGCAACACAACTCCCTCCCCTACCCCAAACCCCATTCCCGAGGCTCATTGTGTTTGTTAGCAGACAGGCACGCAGCACGCTGCATACAGATGAACGGCGCCTCTCAAAGTGGTCTCAGGCCTCCTCTCCCTGCAGCTGTGGTGACACGGCTCCTGCTACGGGGTACAGTCGCAACAGAAGGAGGGAGGGAGCCTTACTAAGTCAAATTTCTCTATTCAGACAAGAAATAAGCTTTATTAGTACAAGGCATTTTTGTATGTATGTACAACTATGCTGGTTAAAATAAAAAGACCAGGTTCATAACCAGTCTGAGCAATACAAGGAAAAAAAAAAAAAAAGAACTTAGAGCAGGTGTACGAGAGGCTTGCTAAGGCAGCTTGGACATACTGGTAAAGAAAGAGAGGAAGATTGCTCCACAAAGGAGCGTACTCAAGAACAGGGCTCTGGAGCCCTCTTATGGCAGCCTGCTCGCAGCTTCCTCGGAGCAAAATCCCACGTATGCCTCATAGTATCTCTGCGTAGACAAGGATGAAATGCCATTGAGATAGGGCGGGAAAGAACATCATCTGGCTGGGACTGAGCTTTGATAACACAAACGTTAAAAACCCCACACTTCCAGCTACTTGACTGCTCCTGGTGAGAGTGCAAAAACTGGACAACCCCCATGTTTAAGGGGGGGTGACAGAAGACAGCAAGACCAACCTGCTCCAAAGCTGAAGTGTTGCTTTAGCTATAGAAATGCATGAGGGGTGCTAAGGAAATTACTAAATCTACTGCTCCAGTACTAAGGACCGCTCCACAGGGATGTCAGGCTGCCCAGTGCCATGCAGGAAGGCTGGACTGGTTTCATACCAACCCTTTCTTGACTTCTCCAGGCCAGTAAGGTCCAACAGAGCCACAGAGCTCAGTTATCGACAGGTCAAAAATCTCTGCCCAGCACTCAGGGAGCACACAGTGAGGAGGTGGCTCGCTGCTAGCAGGGAAGAGCATGGCTGCTGGGCACCGAAGGGGTTACAAAGATTCAACAGCAAGGAAATATTTATGGAGGAAAGATGCTGAGCTGTGCATGTTTCCCAGGCTGGAGATGGTTTTAATTTACCTCTTGCAAAGGCTGTGATTATTTGCTGCTGGTTTTTGTCGAAAGCAACTATTTCAGGCTCGCTTGCTCCCTCTGGTGTCACAGCTCTGCAGCTGATTCAGAATAAAACCACTCCCCAAACCCACACAAACTACAAGGAATCTTGCTTCCCCCCCGCCCCGGGAAAGAAGGGGCAATATTTATAAGCATTAGTGATTACCACGGCCTTGCCAGGCACAAAGCATTCTTTGACTATAGCACGCTAATGACATTACAAGTATCTCCTAGAGTTTAGAGCTACAGCCAGAAAGACTCGCCTTGTCTTTTTCCAGCTCTCTCCTTCCGAGACTGGTCTCTGCCCGACTTCAGCTGAACTGCAACATCCACCACACTCCTCACTAGGTCTTCCTCCGCAGCAGCTCCCAAGTGCATGGTTCACGTGCGTTGACATGCTGCTATTAAAATCTTAGTTTAGACCTTTTTATGAGCACAGGGATTTTAAAACTAGGAGAGTATCCTCACCATTAGCTAGACTGCACTAGCTGTACTCTGGGGGAGGAAGCCGTACCTCGCCAGCCCTCTCGTGTTACTCCCGAGTCTCCAGAAACCTGCACAGCCCCAGAGACAAAAAAGAATCCGTCTTCTCCATGATTAAAACTATCACCTCCCATCCAATACTGCCTGCCCAGGCATTTGTTAGATGCCTCCTTGCTGTATAGCTCTTTTGCTTCTTTTTCTTGCAGCCTCAAGATGCTCCTCCTGTGCTTTGCCTTAGTGTTTCTTCTCCTTTACTCTCATCACTGAGTTGCTGTATGATGCCGCTGTAGCACTGAGGAAAACTGAGGCGCTGGTTCTTATACCCCCTTTTTCCTTTGTGAGCCGCAGCTGCTCCTCTCCCCATCCCTACCTGGGGGATGCTACACACCGAGGCTGCCCAGCCCCTGCATCCCCTCCTGCACCCGCACTAACACTGCAGCAGCATCGGCTGCCCCGCGCCTCTTCCCCAAGCCAGCAGCAGCAGCTTACCCAGCCTGGCAGAATCCCTTCTCAGCCCACGTTGAGCAAGGTTTCCAAGCTCTCCTGCATCTACCCCACTTCACATTCTTGGATTAATACGTACCTTGAAGGGAACCATAAATATCTGCCTGGATTTTCTGTTAATCTTGCTATGACATAGCTATTAGGATTACTGGAGTGCGGGTTGATAAGCAATGGGGTGGAGCGCTGGAGTGTTTCAGGAGATGACAGTAGCATCTCGCTGTATTTTACTGATGTGGATGACTTGGTGTCCGGCGCTAATCCACTTGGAAAATTACTATGAGAGAATGAAGAGTCTTAAAATATGAAGCGGGAGGTGGAGTGCTGCAAAGAGGAGTTTATTTCCAGACCAGCCTTTTCTAAGTATATGCATAAACATCTGTTTTCAACGCTAAGTGGAGAGTCGCAAACAGAAACACGCAGAGAAGAACGCAGAGCAGGACCTTCCCACACACCCACATCCATGTGCATTGGTTCAATAGCAGGAGAAAACAAGGAACCCTAGTTTACAGCATAACCTTTCTCTCAGTATATACATACAGAAACGACTACCTTCAGCCTGGAACAACAGCCGTTCAACAAACCACCGTGCCAAAATGAAGGCTGTTTTGCAGAGTTCAGGCCAAAAGCGGAGTTTTAGATGCAGTGATTACCCACAGCCCTTTTCATACAGATCTCTTACTTCTGAATATCAAGATGGTGCTAGTTTTCTCTCTCCACCAGCAAAATTAGCCTGACCTAGTGTGGTATCTTACACTAGAAGTCCATCTAGACCTGATCCTACGGCCAGGGCAGGCATGCTGCTCCTGCATGCTGCTCTCCGTGGGCCAGGGACTTTCTGCACCATCGGTGGTAACTTCGTCTAATGGCTCTCTATAAATTTTTCTTCTTTGAGTCTGTCCTGTGGCCTTTGAATCACACATGTTCCAAGGTTGTCTCTCCCCTGGTAGTGCTAATTAACACAGCACACAATCCCCAGGAGAGCATTACCCATTGAATCCAGGCTACCACTTCTTGCAGTTCTTCGGTTCCATGGCTGTCAGCCAGCCACGTCTGTTCACACCTAGCCTGCCTTAGCCTGGACAATCTAGCTGAATCACAGCTTGAAATGGTGGGGCTACAGACTGTAATGATGTTAAAGCAATAGGCTTCAACCAGAATGAAGCCAGAAGTGACCATTAAAGTAGGGAGGTCCTATAATAGCTTCTATTCCCTACATCAAAAATTCCATTTACAACTAAGTCTAAAATCTCCCTTCCTCCTTCTCAATCAAGATATCCAACTTGATCCAAAAGCTCCAGGCTGACTCAAAGCACGGGTTTTCAACCAGCTTTACCTTTTAGACTTTTAATACTATCTCATCATTACCTGTGACATTTAAGATGTTACATACATCTCTGAAGGTATACATTTACAGACTTATCAAGTGATCTCATAACATTTCTCTTTAAAGAGTTAGCTTTAACATCTTACCATAAGGCAGGATTTCTAGACTGCAGAGAATACTTTTAAACTTTTTCTAGGGGTCTTCTAGCTTCCTGTCATTCTTGACTAAGAACAAAACACTTGGTGTCACTAACGCCATAACATAAAGAAAATACAATCTTTCTCCGACTCTACATGCCCCCGCCTGCAAGTCCAAGGACTACAACAGCTTTTCTGGTAATCGCATTGCTTGCTTTCACTTCTCCATGGTGATGCGAGGTACTTCAGAGGAACTACCCAGTCCAAATTTTTAGGATAGCATCTGTCATGAAGCCCGCAGAAAGCGGCGAGAAGGCCCGCTGGCACTCCAACCAGAGAGGCACTCCGAGCAGAAAGCTATCTAGAGTAACACATGCAAACAGATCATGGGAATTTTGCATCTTCCTGACAAGTAGTTGTAATGATTCCATGTGGGAGACAAGTCAGAGGACCTCGGTCTGTTTTGGTACAGCTGTGCAGTTGCACAACTCATTACATACAAGAACAGTCCACCCAATGCGTTGAGTAAATACCTTGCAGTTTTACATAGCCAAATCAGCCGAGCCAGCCTTTCCCCCACACCCTCCAACTCCCCAGCGCCTTTGGGCTCCTCAGCGTCAGGGCTGTTTATCCAGTCTCACAGGCAATGAAAAAATTAGAGAAAGGGCGTACAGGAACGGCCGGGGAATGTGTATGTGCAGGCACACACACAACACACGCACACTAACATCAACACTCGCTTTTGCAGATGCTTTCTGGACACTGGAGATGACAGATACCCATTTCTATAAAAAAAGCTGACGAACAATCCTCGATTTCAAAATAACAGTAATTCATCGGTGTCTTAGCCATGGCAACTTGCTACATATAAACGGATGCAGGCAAAGGATAACGTGTCCCTTATTCAGCAGCTACTTCATTCCCATTTAACTTTCAGAGCTCACAGGAGGGAACAGAAAAGCTAACAGCTACAGCTAATGCACAGCAGCTTTTGCCTGATCGGGTCATCTCATTCCTCACCCTGGCTCTGCTCGCAGCTGGATTTTAAGGCTGCCCCTCACAGCGACAGAGATTTGAGCCAACTGCAATTTGAGAAAGCGCGTACACTTTTACACATACGGCCATGCACAGCTATTGCTTGCCAGTCATTTTCCTCTGGTACGAGTCGCCCACATCGGGACCGAGACAACTGATTTTATACTACACGTTTTAATTTATCTGCTTATGGAGGTTAAGCATAAGGAAGGCAATCGCAAGTGTCACAGCAATACATAAGAGTTCAAATTTCAGACAAAGAACCTGATACACGTGTTTGGTGAGTACCCGGGGCTTGTACCTGGTCCTTAGGGGACCCCCTGTATTTCTCCATATCATCGCTTTTCCTCATTTGCACGCTTTGAGTTCATCACGGTGCTTGGATCAGGAAAAGGAAAGTAAATATATATAAGGCACTGCCTTTCGAAAGAGCAATGCTTGTTTTTTTAGATCACAGGTCAGCTTTGACTAGGTAAAGGGTGCTTTGCTTTTAGAGGACCAGCTCAAAACAGCTGTGTTAAATCTCCTATGCAGAACATGGTTTAGTCTGGCAGATGGAGATGCTAAGTAAAACTCATTAATCTGTTATCACTTTCACCCACCCACAAAAATCCCAGTGGTCTGAAGTCATGGTTTTCTGACACAAATCTAGAAATCTATAGCTTGTACAACAGCTGCAACCAGAATAAAGTTCCAGGAAGAAAGAAATACTTCATTTAATTACATGGGTAGGTCAGAATTATTCAAGACAGGGATCTCTTACAGTAAAACAAAGTCGCCTCTGGAAGTATCTGCGTGCTTGTTTGTGGTACAAAACGGGAAAAGTTTCCTAATGACCCCTGCAAAGCGCCTGTTGTTCGCTCTGCACACCTGAAACACATCACAAAGGGTTAAAGTCACAGGATAAAAACATACTCCAAAAAGAAGCTTTTCTTAAAAAACACCCCAGGTTTCATCTGCAGACAGAACAGCTACAAAAAACAGCTCTCGTTCACGTAACCTCATCTAACTATCCTCACCCAACTACCCCAAACACGGGAACGGCAAGGACCAAGGCTGAAAACAAGAACTATAAAGCCAAGAAGCTGGCAAGCTGGTTGGTGTTGAACCTTTCTAGATATGGAGATGGGCACAACGCGTTCATTCTGGGAGACCAAGAGAAGCTAAATATAGTAGCAGGCTACCAGCAAACACACAAACTGGCACGGCTTCCAGCTACCTGAAAGATCCATCCTTCTCTTCGCAGGCCGCTCTGATAGTGCAATCTCTTCCCTTGTTTGGGGAGAACGTGCCATAAGGAGGCACTTTCGGGTTTTACTTACATGGATAATTGCACACACAAACTTTAGGATGGAGGTAATGCAATAACACCACCGATACTCCTCTCTCGCCCTGCTCGGGGGGGGGATCATCTGGCTCTTTCAGATTGTTTTTTTTATTAAACCTGACATCTGCTTGCAAATAGGAGGTAGCATCCTCGCTTCACGTGCCAGGAGCCAAGGCCTCTTACAGCAACTGCCTCTTAGCAGAGCAGAGACACCATCCAAGAGCATCTGTTTTCTTTTAACCTCTGCCCTTTAAGGAGGACCCAGAAAAGGAAAGAAAAAAAAAACCCACCACCAAAACCCTTCTAGCTGCAGACTGTCTTTGTCGGTTTGTATGAGGCTGGATATCGTGGCGAGGCTTTTCAATACAGAAAAAGCCTTGGGGAGAGATGCTCACCTCTTGGCTTCTGAATGGCATCTCTGCCACTAACAGCCCACAGATACTGTGTTTTAAGCAGCAACCCTGAAGACAGACCCCAATTTTGACTGGGCTTTGAGCTTTAGCTTAAAGGCATGCATGCTCTCAACACAAAAAATGAGGTCAAAGAAGCTTCTTTTGAAAAAATAAATAGAGCAATAAAGCATTCTTTCAGATTAGCTTCACAGAGGATAAATCACTGAACAAATACGACCACCTTATCTTGTTGGCAAATGGTACGTTACAGTGTCCAGCTTTATGGGAAATATGTTGGTTGGTCTGGAGAGCAAACTGACTTTTCATTGTCTAGAAAAATGCTGCTCTTTACTTTTTACAAGATTTGTTTATTTTTAAAAAAAACATATGATCTCTAAGCAGTGCCAAGCCTGCTTTGCCTCCTGCCTGTCGACGCCTTCCTGGATGCCTTGGGACTTCCTAGCAACCTCGCGGCAGAAACACAATCCATCTCCTTTTCCAAGAAGGACAACTTGTTTAAAACAAGATCCCAGCTGCCCTTCTGCCAGTCCCCAAACGGGTGGGACGCAGTAACCACGGGACCCCACAAACACCGGGGGGAAGGCGGTGAAGCAGGCAGGGCTTTCCCAGCACACGGAGCTAAAGCTTTCCCCAAACCCTCCATTTTCAGCCTCTATTTGTCCCTTCTAAAGTCAAACACTAACACTAAGAGCACCCGGCGAGGAAAGCAGCCACCGAATAGCTAGTGGGTGGTTACAGAAACGTTGCTGGCTGCGGGATCCAGCAGCAGCTATACCTGTTCAGTATTTTGGCACTGATTTATGACAAGTGTACTTGCATTTCCATTAGCCGCGGCTTTCTCTGTTGACCCCTCGGCTCAGAGAAGCAGACTCAACATTAAACTCCCATCAGCTTTCAGTACCGCTGACCTCATCCCCAAAACTCGCAGCGATGTTTTACATCAGCCGGGGCCAACGCATTCCATTAATGCTCCCCCGACTCAGGGAAACATCTGCTCTGTTTACACTGGTAGCAGCACGGAGACCACTTAAACATCACCTCTGCTCCCCGAGCCCACGACGGGAGGAGCAGCCGCACATGGGCCAGGCCCTGGACCTCCCAGCCCCCAGCACGATGACCCGGCCATTAGTTATTTGGCAGGGCAGAGGTCGCTTAAACCATCCTCGAGGCGCAGGAGAGGTGTTATGTAGTAGCAAAGAAGGTGGTTTCCTTCAGGCCAGAAGTGCAAGCTTGAGAGAGGTGTTTGTGCCGACTCCAGCTGAACAGGCTGACTGGAAATAAGGAAGAATTAAAGAATGCCAGAAAAGAATTATATTTTTTTTAACCCCAATGGTTTTACGGATTCATATGTTCAGGCAGAAATTCAATGGATATGGCTGATGAATGCAGGTTAGAGCTCACACGTGGAGGGCGCATCTCTCTGTGCCACCTCTCCAAATGCCTGTCACCAGGGTGCTGGGTGCCAAACCCACCCTCGCACCCCTCTGGCTCCACCGCCGGGGCAGGGGTACCTGCAGGGGCGGCTCTTCCTGCAGCAACGGGAGGAGACAGTGTACCTTCCTGAGAGCAAAGCACAGCTCGTCCAAAACAATCCCCCCAGGCCCCCAAATGCACCCCAGGCACCACCTTATACACCACAGCTTACCAGCAGCCACCAGCTTCTTACTGGGAAGGCCTGACAGCTCTGGAACACCTCTTCATGCAGGGGCTGCTGATTTATCAGTACCACGTGCCGGCTGGTCATAGCAAGTCTCCACCAGATCAAGGGGATGCTACTACATATTTTCCCAAGGATTTTTGACAGCTAAGACCTCCAAAAGGAGTCAAACCTGTGGCAAAACCCTAAAATGCTTGTTGCTCCCATTGTTGCAATGTTAGATGTACATTAAATTAACCCTTGATGCCTTCTACTGCTGCTGGAAGCTTTCTTGTCTAGTCAAGGCTATAGCTGCTAACAAGCCCATGAGGACACATAAAAACACACAGTAGCCTTGGAATATTTGACAGCATCTGTCACAAATAGAGATAGAGTGCGCCACATACGGGGACATTCAGCAAGGGTCATAAGTTTTTATTATAATGAAGTCAGGAACATGATCGGCTGTTTCCATCACTGATCATTTCGCTGGTACATGGACTCGCTGCATTTTAGATTTTCACCCTTTTACAGAGCTTTGCAGAGCTTGGACTATGAGCTCACACAACAGTTAATGCGAGAGGACCACAAAAAGACCTTGATTCTCACAGAGGTCTTAGGCACTAAACCCACTACTCAAATGCCCCTGTAAACAAGCAAGAAATCCACCCCCTAAAAAAAAAAAAAAAAAAAGGGGGTTGGGTGTTTTAACTGCACGCTAATGAAGGCTGGTTTGATTTGGGCTGTGGCAGGCAATTCAGTCAACCCAACCCCACCGATGCTGAATGTGATGGCAGGTATTGGGGTGGGAAGAGAATAAAACCCGTATTTGCTCTCGATCTCCTGTAATACATTAGGGATGAGTGACATGATCTGCACAAACACTCCCTGTTTTTCACCTCATTCCCAGAGTCGAAGGTGTCGGCAGCTCACAGCTTTGCCAATTCCACCACAAAGCTAAAACATTGCCTTAAGAAAGCATTTTTATCTAATCCTCTTTCAACCAAAGAGATGAAAAATCAGCAGAAGAGGAAGAAGCTGGCACTGAGTAAGACGATTCAAATTGTCCCTTTCCAGTTCCTTAATTCACATGTTAGGGGACAACCACAGCTGGGAATTTCAATCTCTGGAGCAATTAAAGAAAATTAAATTCAGGGAATGAGGCCTTACGCACTCAAAGCTTCATTAACCCTGTCGCCTTTTAATTAAATACGTGCACATGAAATTTTGGACCGAGAAAGCATTTGCCTTACTGACAACGGTCGGTTTTAATGGCAAATCAGTACTTGCCTTTTAAAAAAAGAATGCTGAGGTCATAAACTCGAGACCTCTCCCGCTCCACAATGGCTTTATTAAATACGTGGTAGAAATTACTGCCTATCATCAGCTCCCACTTAACGGGAACGTCTGCTCTCCCTCAAATGCCCTAAGCTGCACTAGCAAAGCTCTGCTTTGGGCTCGCTTCGAGATAACAGACAGCCCCACCAACACCACGGATAAAATATGAGCCAGGATTTAAGCGCCCTACACTTATTATGATCAGCTAGAGAAATAAAGTTGGCTAGCTACAGCAGGATAGATTTTTCAGCCCACGGAGAAGAGATTAGAGTAGCCAGCCTCTCTTTTAAATACTGTTCGTCCTTACAAAAGGCTCAGGCAGGCGCCAAAGGCGGTGGTGCGACTAGGACAGTTTAAAGGATAATCTTTGAAAGGGGATATTGTCAAGTCTGCCCAGCCTAAATATCCAGCTCGCTTTGTGCGAGTTACCATCTGACTCGTGAGGGAGTCATGCTGCTCATGTGCCGGCCTCCCGGCTTTGTCGAGAATATAAATGAAGCACGCTACTAGTTTATCTGGATGCACGACCGCCTAGCAGGGACTGAGCACAAATTGCTTTGATGCTTCCCCATATTCATCCAAAAGCGGTGTCACCCAACTGACGCACGCGCAGGCGGTCACGCATACTGGGACCATCAACACAGAGAGGGAGGAAACACACAGTCCCTTCCCCTGTCTCCAAGAGACTTCTAAGGCATCTGCCACCTTGAGCCAGCCGTCTCACCCAGAGACACGCTCTCGTCCCCTCATCACTAGCAAGCAAATTTATACCTCTGGGAGAAATTAGACTTCAGTTTGTCTTTTTTTTTTTTTAAAAGCATCTTTTTGGGAGACGGACTTCAGTCTTTTGCCAGCACACACTGATCAATTTTGTATTTGTGTTTTACTACTGATTTATTTTAGCTGTTTTTTAAAAGCATTTTTGGGAGACGGACTTCAGTCTTTTGCCAGCACACACTGATCAATTTTGTATTTGTGTTTTACTACTGATTTATTTTAGCTGTTTTAACTATTTCAAAGAAGGCAGCATGCGTTGAAAGAGATTACATTCTCTAAGCGTCACTTACCATAGGAGTTGATCATTTTACAGTAAATGACACTTCCCTTTTCACGCTTGCCCCTCTCTCAAGGAGCAAGCTAACGCGACAGCACAACTGTTCACGCAAGGCCTCCAAGGGATGCTCTGCCCAATTGAGTGAAGAGGCACAGCTCCATTAACCAGAAACACGCAATTCCTTATGCTTACAGCAGCCCACTGTTCGCAGGTTAATTGCTGCATCCCCAAAATAATGTTCTTGTTCTGATTTCATAGCAGCCGTATTCTCTTACACGGAGCATAGCGAGCTGTTTGCTGCTATAGGATGCCCTTGGCACTACCAAGGACAATCTGAACGCATCGAGTGTGACAGGCTCTCACCAAATGCAAAAATAAACGCAGCCACTTATGCTTCCTCAGCCTTTGACACCAACAAGGGAAGGGGCTTCCCACTACAGCGCCAGCGATGAAGAGCACGTGAATTCTGTGATGCTTGAAGTGCTACCAGGCAGAACACAACATACCACTCCATTCCTCTGCTCCTGGAAATTACAGGTCCATTAACCTTTTCGCGTGTGCGTGACAGTCCTCCCACTTGCACACAGTAAATAAGCAAGGAGGATGCACATGGTGAACGTGCACAGGTATGCTACTGGGTGAAGGAGGCCATTTCCAGTGCAAACCTGCTCGTACAAAGAGTTCTGCTCCCTAGTTCTGATGCTATCGTTTTATGATGACAACATTTCCTGACCCAGTTTCTATCTTGCTCCTCATTCCTCTGCTACAAGTAGTAATTAGTAATGTCAGTGTTCTGGCTGGATTGCTACAATCCCATTAATAATGCAAGAGTACTAACAGAGAGAGAGCAGAAGAAAAGAGGCTTGAAGGTTAAAAGCAGTAAGAGAATGCATTTTGGGGGACACTGGAAGGGGAGGGAGAAGGAAGAGAAGAAACGCTGGCCTACTGAGATTATAAGCCATATACTTCAAAACATATCATTCCTTTCAGGTGGAAGTGGTGGGTGAGTCAGTCACAGCTAATTAGAAGATAATATGCAAATAAGAATGACACACAGAGGTGATTTTTACTAAATTAGAAGAAAACTTCTGTTTCACCTTCCCTTTCCCCCTCTAAACTTGCTGCCTCAACACTTCATGTTCCCATTTCTCCGTTACTCATGTTTCAGAGGTCAACAGTAACCTGGTATCCAACACACGACACACGCTGAAGTCTCCTCTCTCTCCAGAGAAACTTCTGCAGAGACCGGCCCGTACCTGCCCATCTACAGCCAAACCTTTAATGCCAGTAAATCAGGCTGATCCTGGTGCACCTTAACCTGAGGCTCTGCTGAAGCTGTTCGTGACATGCACTCTGAACCTAAAACAGTGCTGGATTTGAGTAGGTAACCCAGCATCTCCCTGTGCTTCCAAGGCCAGGGAGTCTTCTCCAGCACAGACAGAAGCTCCCTCAACAGCAATAGCTTCACCACCATCTAAGGCACACAGGCCTCCCGACAGCACTGAATAAAGCTGCTGGAGCTGCATCCTCGACTGCATCACTTTGGACACCCCACCCCCCCCCCCCCCTCCCCCTT
>NW_008796063.1:8490911-8517084 GCF_000699145.1 Aptenodytes forsteri
ACACCCTCCCCCCCCCCCCCCCTTTTCCTCTAAGTCCAGCAGAGAAATAAAAGAAAAAAAAAAGAGCCTACAGGTTTGGTGTGGATTCCTCAGCTGTTCCCGTTGCTGAATGAAAACCTCGCACTGACAGTGGAAGGGCTAAACTGCCTCCTGCACGCCAGGAAGGCAGCTTGTTTGGGGCCGACTCTGGTCCAACACTGAAAAGCAGGCATCTTCTAAAGGGGTTGGTGGTCCCTAGTTTTCTTGAGGATTTGCAAGACACATGAGCTAACTTTTAAAGGTCAGTTGGCAGAGCTGACCAGCCACGCTGTTTCTCTCCCAGCGTTTGGCATTTACAGCTTCGTACATGGTACCAGGCCTCTTGTTAGTGGTGATGTATGAAACAAGACAAAGCACGTGCTCTTTCCATTAGCTGAAATCACACATCTCTCCCCCTTGCAATATATATTCTAATATATCAGCTTATCAGTGTTATTTAACTGCAGCATAGCTCCGTCTGTCACTCGAGAACTATTCCAAAGTTCTCTAGCACTAAGGGCTCAGATGACCACCCAGAAGAGATAAAAAGCCAGCAGGCTCGTTGAGATGAGCTCTCGAAAGAGTGGCAAAGGAGGGGAAAAAAAAAAAACCCAACACAAAAGGAAAGATCAGCTTCAGAACTGCATTGCTTTTTCAAAGAGACCTTTCAAGTATCACTTCCTCTGCAGAGAGGAAGCGAGAGGAGCTGGAGGTTCTCCGATACAGCTTCCCCTCCGCAACAGTGATATAAAAGGATGGGTGGTTTTAAAAAGAAGAAAAAAAAAAAGGAAAAGAAGAAAGGAAAGCAGGCCAGCCCCGAGCACACTGTGACCAAATTAGGAAACAAACTCTACTGACAGCCTCCAAAATGGACATCGTCTGCAGCAGCCTTGTATTAGCTCAGGAAGTCTGATGACTGTGTCATCTGCCGAAATCTGTTTATTTGCAAACAGAAAGGAGAAGCAAAGCACCTCCTTGCACTACACATGCCAGGTTAGGCCGTCTCAGTGCTCTGGCCTGAAGGAGATAGTCATCAGCTGCCCTGACACAATACTATTCAAAACCTCCACTGCTGACTCACGCCCCTCCAAAGATAACTCTGCCCTGGAAGCGCTAAGGTACAGTGAGACGAGGTGTATGCAGAAAGTTGGGGTTTTTTAAGTGCATTTTTTAAGTGGTTAGCTGTGGCAGATGAAGCTGAGGTTAGAGATCAGTGATTACTACGACAGGAATGTGAGGGGGAGGAAAGAGAGGGAAGATGTAGCTTCTTGACTAAGGTCAGAACAATGTTTTTAATTTGGCTTGGGAACAGCCTTTTTCCATCCTCTCCAACCTCTATTTCCACTGCAGCAGCAAAACGATAACCCTGCTCTGATGCTCTGCAAATTCAAGTAGCACCGGGCAGAGTTTTAACCTTAAACTCACCCCTGCTGCCGTGAAGGGTACCTGTAACTGAGCTCCCACAGCAGTCCCAGGGCAGCTCAGTGGCATTGCTACCTGTTGTGAGGACAGACAAGTGACAGAGGCTAAGTTACTTCACTGTTTAAAAATCAAACAAATCAAGCAATCTGAGCAGTCTGGTCCGTACAGAGGTTTAGGGTTTCTCCCTGATGTTAGGGCAATTGCGTTACATGACTCCCTCTCTTGTTCCCTGCATGAAATGGAAGAACACCACTCCTCCCTTTCTTTTTCAAAGGGACCTAGGAGGAAAAAACTAAAAAACTGATGATGAACTCTCAGCCTGCAGCAGGTCTCAGCCTCAGCACAACTACAGCCTTCAGGGTCCTTCCAGCCCCAGCAGTTTGGCTACGGGACCACTCCGGCAACTTGCCACGTTCAAGGCAGCCAAGGACCTTTCACACCCCGGCACCACCCACCCATCGTGCTCTTATCCAACCCCTCGTGGAGTCCACCAGCTTATCTCCAAAGACATTGTCATAGCACAGCACGTCTGCACTGACCACCACAGGTCTGCAGCTGCTCTCAGTGGCTCCTTTGCCTAAATGGTTGCAGGCTGTGCCCAGGGAAAGAAGGCAAGACCAGACTGCTGAGGCTGAAGTTTCCATCCCCACATGAAGCTGTGTTCAGCTTATTACCTCTGGACTTTTCCTCGGCAAAGGACAAAGCTAAGAAGGGAAGACAGCACTGCTACCTCTTATGGACCTGACAAAGAGGTATTCACTGGTCAGTAAACAGTGGGAGAATTGCCTTTTCACTGAATGGATATTGCTATATAAGGCAGAAAGCAAGCACAGGAGTAAGCTTTGTTGCTTGAAATTGCACTGACTTACACAGTCTATTTTTAAAGAGACTAGTTTGAGCTCTTGCTTTCAGCAGCTTCCCCCCCCCCAGGAGAGAGATACCCCATTTAAACTGACCTCTTTCCTCAGCCCAAGAGACAGATACCCCATTTAAACTGACCTCTTTCCTCAGGTCCATTGCTAGGCTGGGCTTCGCCCTCTCCTCCTCTGTCAGACTCATTTATCAAGTGAAGCATTTCCACATATCACTGCATAAATAGACTTGACCTTGTAAAAGCAGCAGCACCTGAGCTCCCACTGATGGAGTGTCTCCACTCCACCACAGCAATTAACCCAGCCCGCTCCTACCCTCTTTCCAGGCGAGGTATTCTTGGAGCTCCTGCAGCCCCTTCCTACACGTCCCGAGAAAGGGTGGCAGGTATATAGGCAAGGCAAGGAGCGATTCTGGGCTGATCATTGTGCCTCTCCTCTGGAAAGGGGCATTTAGGAGCAAGCTACTGCTGGTACCACTCAATTCTTGTAGCTGCTCTCAGCCCACACCAAGCATACACCAAAAAGCAAGCTACGGGACTTTTCCCCAGGGGGGACAACTCACTCCTGGTCCCTGGCTTTCCTAGATGCTCCCTCTCAGCACAGAGCTGGGGATGAGAAGATCTCCTGACTCTCAGCTCTCGCCATGCAACTTTGACTCTACATGCCTCGATGGGACGGACCACGTGGTTTAGCATGTACGCACTCTTCCTACATGGGACTGTACTTTTAAGGCTTTGTTGCACCAGGAACACTCTCCTGTTATCTATCTTCCTTTAGGACTTGGCAATAAAATCTACTGGGGTGTTATCTGCCGCCTACAATCACCTCAACCCCACCTTTGGCCTTGGTCCCTCCCTCCTGCCCATCCCTTTGAGGAGTGATACGGAAATCACCGGCGCTCCCGCTGCAGTACTGCTGGCGCTGCCGTCGACAGCATTGCCACTCGCCCTGCCTGCAGCACAGAGCACCGCCGCTGCAGACGAGTTTCAATGTCCTTTTATGGAAGAAAAATGAAAATTGCCTGCCCAGCCGCTGAGTGCCTCAGAGCCGAGCTGAGATGACGGACGGAAACTTGCCATTTGTTGTGGTTTTGGCAGTAATAGAGTGGAGCGTGTTCCCATGCGCACCGCTCATTTAAAAAGGGCGCAGCGAAGGCACTGAGCTGGAAGAGAAAGCAGAGAGCTCCAGAACAGGAGGTTTCAGGGATGCAGTGCTGAGGAGGAAGATAGCAGAGTCATGAAAAGATGGCTTAGACTGTTCTGCCAGCCCGGACAAGCGGGAGACAGACCTCCAGACAAAAGCGTACACAGGCACAAGTGCTCCATTCCCAAACCCCCCAGTAAGACACGTAGCAAGGTCCTCCACACCGCATTTCCCTTTCTTCCTCATCCCAACAAATTCTGCTAAGCCACATTCACACAGACACAGGAGGATGGGAATTTAAACGAGGGACTTGGTTCTTGAGGTCATTGCCACCAGAAAGAAATTACAGGGGGTCTGCCATAAGTGAGTGCCACCTTTGGCTCTGCTCTCCACTAAAGCTGTGGGGCTAAGCTCTAAGTAACAATCAAATCTAAATAAATAGGCTCAAGGAAAAGCATACAGAGAACAGCAATAAGAATGGCTGAACAGAGAATAAGACGGGGCCACGGGACCTTCAAAATGTTTGCACTGCTCTCAGGAAGCTGAATGAGACAGCAGACTTCAACAGCTGGGAAAACATGTTGCAAAACCAGGAGAATTAAGTAATTCTCCATATGTGCATCCTACTCTGAGGCATTTTGGACAAGCTCAGTTTCTCCAACCAGAACATTTTTTTTTTTTTTTCCCCCCCATGTTGCACACGCACCCTGCCAGTGACAAATCTTGATAGAGCTTAAGCCTAAAACCACAGCGCATCTGGAGTCGCGCAGGGCAGCTCCGGGCAGCAAGGGGCCAGCCTCTAGCACAGAAGTAATGGGCCCTGTGGTATGTGTTGGATGACAGCCTTGGAAGGCGATGTCATCCTGAACACATCCCCCTGCTGCTGGGTACTTGCTTACACAAACAGTTCCCCTTGCACCCTACAAAACACTTGTAACTGGATCATAGGTGGCTGGGGCTGCCTCGTTACCTACCTCTGAATCACAAGCAGCTGCGTGCCCCATTACCACACCAGGTACCGAGATCACAGGCATTGCGGTCCGCCCCTTAGCTGCTTCTGTAACTTTAAGTCTGGTTGATCATGCAACAATTTGTTATTTCAGCAAGGCCACTCACGTCGAAGTTGCTGCAAACCGTACAAAGCGACTTACGCTTATTAACATAGGTTGCGGATGCAGTGTTAGCACCCCGCTAAGAGAAGCCATGTTCAGACACAGCTTGCTAGGCAGAGCTCTGTACAAGCTTAAACCTGTCTCGCTTCCAACAGAAAATGAAGGTTAAAAGCAGCTGGGTGCATCTGTTCCTAGCCAGCACCTTGAAATCAATCCTGAGACATTCTAGCAGCTTAAAAAGAAGTCTCTTAAACCCACGTCTTAGTCCTGCAAATTAAAAGTACACACAAGGATTGCTGTGGCCAGAGAGAAGACGAAAAGGCGCAAAAGAATGGGGATTTTATCCATGTGACACAGGCACATCAATGCTCATTTTTCCCGGATGGGAGTTCAGACGCCCAGCAGGCAAACCCACTCCCTAAACACAACCTCATTAACAGGGTGCACTAAGGAGCCCTGAACAAGGGGGACAGCTGCCCAGTCCGAGGGCAATGCAATTTAGCTCCATGCAACCACACACCATCACCTCTTCGCATCCAGCCAGCGCCGAGGCAGACAACAACTCGGTACGATAAAGTAAACAAAAATTTTAAGCTATGCAAAGGAGTTTTAAGGAAAAGTCTTGGAAAGGCAAGTCCCTGCAATGTGGCCTGGCTATGAAACGAGTGTTGAGGGTTTCGAGCTCTCCGGCACCGGAGGGACGGCACTGCTCCGTGCATGCATTATTTCCATGGCAACGGCAGCTTTCACCTCCCCATCTCTCCGCTGGCTGAAAGCCCTGCAGTGCTTTGTGCTGAGACTGCAAAGAGGGGAGACGATCTCCCCCACCCGCAACACGGCGCCGGGGATAGCAGCAAGCAGCCCGGGAACAAAAGCCTTGTCTTCACCAACAACATGGGGTCTCGGGAGCAGGGAGGCAGAGCAGAAAGGATGGACTTCCTTTTCTGGGGGGAAACAGTACTTCCCCCGACGTGCGAAAGTGCACGCTCACTTCCCAGTGCCGCACAAGTCAACAAGCAACATGTGCCTTTCCTAGTTTTACCAGAATTGCCAGCTTTGGTTTACTCTGTCAGAGCACAGGGAGGAGAAACCCGCATCATTAGAGATGAGAAATTCAAGCGCCGCTTCCATGCGGGGACCCCTGCGCAGAGTAAGATGGAGGTTGACCGAGCAGGCTGGCAAACCCTCCTGTCGCCAGGAAGCCTGGCTCCGTGCGCAGTCAGCGACCCATTATAGAGCAAAACCTCAAAACTCAAACAGGTCTGAGCAAAAACACTGCCTCTCCCCCAGCACCAGCTCAGACTGCGCACACACAGAACGCATCCATAGGGTGGCTTGGGCAACGTTTTTCCTTGGCTAATTAAGCTTTTCCTCCACCCTGCAGTTCGTGATATTAAGATTCGAGCCCTGGCCACCTAACCAGGAGCCAAACTTCACACCACACAGCTGGAGCCACAGTGGCCCTGGCAGATGGTGCAGGTTCATCTGCATGCTCTCCATGCAGCCGTTCAGTCACTGAAGGCGACCGGCAGCTCTGTCTGTTGCTGAGGTTACAATTAGCCACATTTTGGTCCCCGCAAGGTGCAAATGACTGGAACTACAGGTGAGATGCATAAGCAGTGACCTAGGCACGCCTAAAGCTCTTCTTATTATTGAGCCTAACATACATATATACAGCCAAAATGAAGGCTTCCAGCTGGTTCCCATCACTTACTTTACAATACATCCGTAGCTGGCCCAAATATGAATCAACCTCTCTGCAAGATTTAAAGGAAAGCCTGAGAGTATCAGCATGAACTCTCAAAGCAAGACAAAGGATCCAGGTGATGGAGCATAGAAATACAACAGGACCACCATCTGGTCCTCCTCTCCCTGCCCTTGAAGGGCCTTGAGGTTTCAGGAGAGGCACATTTTGACCTTTCGCTTTCCACGCTTCCCCTTACTTTAGGTTCAGCTGTGCAAGTGCAGTCCTCCCAACCAGAGAAGGACTCCTTCCAGGATCAGTCATCACCACCACGGAGTCTGCCAGAGGCACTGCTAGCAAAGCCAATGCATCCTCTCCAACCTCTGTAGAGTTCCCTAGATTAGACCTTTCCTCCCCAAGGGCAACAGTTTCCTGCAAGCAAGAGCATTAGCCGAAATTCTTCATTCTGGAGAGACAAGATAGCAGGAGTATGAAGAACCACTGCAGTTGCTGCTGTGAGACAACACCACATCCTGCTATCTGAATTCCTCACCCTCAACTTCAAATCCTAAGGTCGTTCGAGACTTCTAAGAAGAGCACAAAGCTACTCAGCAGATTTTCAGCTAATGAATCAACACAAGCTGTCCAGGAAACCAGAAATCCAGCCCACTGGAATGCTGCAACCCCAGGGAGGGGGGACAGGCAGTACGCTAGGAAGGAAATGAAACAGCAAACCAGAAGGAAAGGAACAGTTCAGCACTGACCCCTCTTACCACAGTTACTGTGCCGCATTACACATTTTAGGGAAAAAAGTGACTTCAATTTGTTTTGCACATGGAAGCGTTCATGTTCTTCAAGCCTGAATTTTGTTCTGTGGTGCTGACATATGTACATTTTGAAAACGACTCTGGTTTTGGGGAAAAAAAAAAAAATTTTGATTTAAACGTGAATCAACATTGCCACCTAGTGACTAGCAAACCTCCTTGCTCATGACACTTGGATGATCCATCAGAATCACATTTCTTTCCCAAATGCTAGAGGTGGATGTTAGCAAAACGTATCTGGAGGTTAGAGATCTAAAATGGAATTGTGCATCTTTCATAAGCAGCCTTCCCCTGCCAGTAAGTTCAATTTTCACTACAGAATGCAAAGTTCACTGCTGGCAACTTCAATGTCTCCAGACAACAGAATTTGACTTCCTAGTACTTTCTCAATACAGGCAAATGGTGGTATCACGTCCATACGAGAACCCAAAGCTATGGCAGCTACAAGCGTAAGGTTAATGCACTCAAGAGGAATTTCAGCGATTAGCAGAAATCTCTGCTGGGGGACAGGCAGTTCCCTGAATATTACACGAGAATTCACTGTTGTGGCTAAAGTTACACAAGACGCCTTGTAGCTTCAGTGCTAAACACTGATACTGTACTGGCCTCGGCTCACTGGCACCAGATGTAAGTGGGGTGCTGCATACATTCAGGAGGCTGGGAAACACATTTCTATGCTTCTATTTTTCCCCAGAACAGATGGCGCAGAAGCAGCAGCGGCAAGCTTTCCCCGCTCTGTCCCCCATTGGGCCTGACGATTCTCCCGTTATGGCTATTAGCAAACTTTGAGAGAAGCACAAAGATGATCTGCCCTTTGAACAGACACATTTCAGTGAGCTCTTCAAACAAGTTTTTTGTCACTTCAAACTGAATCTGTATTCAGGCGACGGCATAAAAGAAAAATGCAGATGCTAATTCTCTTAAGGATAGCACGTAAGGTGTTTCAGCTCGCTCTCCAGAAGTTTCATCAGATAAAGGATTACAATTTGGTTTTATGCCCTTTAAACACCCAGCTCCCTGTTCACTTAAAACATTTCTGTATATGCGAGACAGCAGCCTAAAGGCATCTAGAAGCCTTTTTAGCCAACATCTTCCAAGGAAAGAAAGGAATACTGTTGTCTCATCTGTCCAGCCGCACAATTTTATAGAACATCAGCAGGATCCAGCAAATACTTTGACTGCTTCCCCATGCAGCCACATTAGATATTCATTCACCTGCTACTGGGAAGCGCGAGTTGTCCTCCCAGCTCTCCTGCCCAACACTCCAGAAGAGACCAAATGGCAAAATAACCCCCAATTACCTTTCTGCAGCGGGGATTAGGGCAGCTGAATCGCTTCACATCGCTGTCCAGTAGAGCTGGGAAGTTACAGAACGGACACCTGCAGCCCAAAATAAGATGCCATTAATGCAGAGTGCCAAACATATCTTTGCTGAAAGCGGATTTAGTCAAATAGCTGTGTGGTAGTTAATAACGGCTGCCAAGCAAACGCCTGCCGCCAGCATGTGCTGACTACTGCCTTTTTGCTCGTATTTCTTCGATCACTTCCCTGTTTGCAATCAAAATATTATATGCTCAGCACTGCTTTTGACCATGTAATTTAGAAGATCAGCAGAGAGCTGGCAAGCACGTCTTGGGGGAGACAAGCCTATTGAATTTTAATCTGCTCCTAGTCAAAGGCAGACCAACCTGAATAAAAACAGACCTGGGAAGGCAGAAGCCTGAATTTATAATACAGCTCTTTGAAAAGCTACCTATCTCATAGTCAGCACACATTTAGGGTTTCAGGGAACAGTTTTCTACAGCAGTAAGTGCAGTCTGCATCCTCTGCTGGACACTTACCTGACAAGCTCATCTGCACAGGCAGCAGCCACCTCCTCCTCAGCTTTCCGCTCATAGTATTTACAGAGGATGTTCTCCGGAAGCACTTTCTCCAGCTCGCTGGTGGGGAATGAACATGTGCAACTGCCTTCCATGCAGCTGAGCTCTGACTAGGGTTGGAAGGAGAGAGCTCAGGTTCAGTATGATGCTAGCGACAAACAAGAGTCAGTACCCAGAACCATTTCCAAATAAAACAGCGCAGAGCCTTGCTTAGAGAGAATCATAGAATCATTAAGGTTGGAAGAGACCTCTAAGATCATCGAGTCCAACTGTCAACCCAACATCACCATGTCCACTAAACCATGTCCCTAAGCGCCTCATCTACACGTCCTTTAAATACCTCCAGGGATGGGGACTCCACCACTTCCCTGGGCAGCCTGTTCCAATGTTTCACCACTCTTTCAGTAAAGAAATTTTTCCTCACGTCCAATCTAAACCTCCCCTGGCGCAACTTGAATAGAGCTTAAGTCAGCAGATGACTGCCAGAGAACGGGTTTGCTACAGAAAGAACAAGACTAGTTAAACAGATCAGGCCTCAAACACTGGGCATGCAGATGCTGTTGATAGCTGGGATCACAGTTCACTCACTCCAAGTCCACTGTGACCACGTAGTGGCCTGTTATTACTGTACAGTCTCTGCTGAGAACTAACACTCTGCTCACGAACAGCACGTTGCATTCTAGTCAATACTGTCACAAAATACAGCTGCCAGTTTATACGTTTACATGAACTATAGATCCCAGAGTACAAAAGCATCCCACAATTTGATCATCATATCTCGAGGCAAAGGAGCATGCACACCTCAGAGCAGGTTAATGACCTGTTTATAGCTCAGCTAAGTACCAGGTTAATTGCTAGCTAAATTGGAGACTAAGAAGGTTAGTAGTATCATAGAGGAACCAACCCCCAAATTAAGTTGGGATCACAGTGATATTATGAAGGACAAACACTCTTAGCTAGAAGGAGACCGGCCAAGTCAGAGATGAGTGTGTTCTCTGTGCAGATACCATTGGTTTATTAAGTAGAAAATAAAAACCAGACGAGTGCAAGTTATTGTTGTTACTATGAATGCTGCAGAAAGTTCTCCTAGTAATCCAAGTTGCTAGGCATAGAGCACAGAAGATGGAGGTTAGCAAAACTGAAATCCTATTCAGCGAAGACCCATTGTGAAATTGTTGGCTTCACTTGATGGTGAGACTGACTTGTTGGATTTGGATTTCAGGACACAATTCCATGCAAATATTTCCTAGGAAGTGCAGTTACATCTGATTTAAGCAACAACACTACGCAAACAACAATGTGATCTCCCAATAGCAATTTACCCATTTTCCCCTCGTCCGGTTGGGAAATTCTTACCTTCCCAGAGCCAAAGACTGCCTCCTGAGCGTATTTAATTAGGCACTCCTTGCAGAACAAGTGACCATCTGCACACTGAGTTAGCTCTTCAAACGCAAACTCCCCGTAACAGCAGCGGCACTCTATCATCTGACCATCCTGCAGCCATAAACAGAGGTATTAGCATCATCATCGTCAAAACGTCAATACAGGCACATACAACTGCAAGCCATAAACAATTCCAGCATTAATTCTAAAAAAGAGCAACAGATATACACCATTCCATTAGATATCCTATTTGGTGGTCAAAACTCACTAAGCACAACCAGAAACTCAGTTTTAAGCGACTTAATATCTACATGTCCTGCGCTTGACAGGTTCCAAACAGCTACAGAACACACGGTGTTTTAATAATTCTTAGCTCACAGGCAGAGACACATCTTGGGTTCGGGAAGCAGCAGAGAGTACATACCATTCATATGGGGAAACCCAAGCTTCAGATCTGTTGCCCTCTAAAGGAACATTTACCCACGTGCCTGGAGAGACCTTGTCTCGGCCTCTTCACTGCAGGGGTGGAGAAGCTTGCCACTGTTAAAGAGTAAGTACGCCCACTTCTTCAAAGGTCCAACATCTCCTCCAAAGTTTGAAGAGAAATGGGCATTGAGAACGAAAAGGTAATCCACAGCTGCTGAACTGATCTCTAACTTTTCTCTCTTTGTTTAAAAGGAAAGACCCGATTTTCAGGTTTTTAAAGAGTCCTTTCTGCAAACGAGGAAGGCCTTTCCGCTGGCACAGCTCCAACAACAGCAAATCTGTTTTAAACAGCTGTAATAGCGGTAGCAAGAGCAAACCTGGTAATATTCTATTGCAATGTTTGTTCTAGCCAGTAAAGATACAAGCAGCAGCTGACTGAATTACTACAGATCATTACATCCATCAATACCGTCTTGCTGGACTCAGCTCTCGTCTACCTTTTCTAAAAGCCAGCCAACACACACTACGCAGGTTTTGCCAGCTCAGCAAAAGCAGCACAGTGCAAATGCAGCTTCAGAAAAGCTCCGTTCCAGAAGCGTCTGTGAAGTAGTAAGTGCAAAACAGTGCCTGTGCATAAGCTGAACTCAAGAGACCACATTATAGATACTGACCTTCTGATACTGCTCCTCATTCATCTGCAGAGCAAGGAGAAAGTCTGCGTGCTGCAAGAGAGACATATGCATCTGTATTTACAGAATAGATAAAGCAATTTTCCAGCCTCTACACTCTTTTACATTATCTCAGGACTTACAAACCACCATAAAAGGCTCACTGTCTGCTTACAACATCACTCAGCCCATCCTTCCAACCCATTAAGCTATTTATGATTCAGCTAAAACAGACGGGAGAAGCAAAGGCAGCAAGAACAAAGGGAACCGAATTCTGTATTACGGAGGGCTGCTGGTTCAGGTTTCCATGGGCAGAGATGATCTCACCCAATGGGCCCCTCCAGAGAAAGCCCCAAGGAACATTAGCTTTGTGTTTAAAAGGAGACACTATCCATCTGCCTAAGACACAAGGATCTTTAAGAAGCTACTTTAGAAAAAGGACTGTAGGTGCGGAGCTGTGAATTCAGTCTTCCCTCAGACTACGAGGGGAAGACAACACACCAGCGAGCGTTGCAGTGTTCTGCTTCAAAACACGTGGTCCTCAGCACAGGACAAGACGTTCTGGAGACACAGGACCACCAACTTGCGGAAGGCAGTGAGTGGACAGACTGCCTCGGGGCTGGTCATTATTCGCCGCTAACACTGAGCTGGAATTACAAGCCCTAAAGCACCAGAGAAACCAGCTAACAGAGGAAATAATTAATTAGTAGAGCTTTTACTACTTTGTAGCAAAAAAAAAGGTCCAGAGCGGTGTTGTATCGTGGACTATACATTGACATTAGCAGATATATAGAAGGTTTTCAGCAGCAAAAGTAGCAGCTATATATTTAAGTAAATTTGAAGCTCAGTGCTTGTTTTTTTTCTTCCAAAACCAAGTTACTTGGGAAGAGTCATACATGTTAACAGATAGTAAAGTGGCAAAGGTAGTTATTGAACATTTTGTTCAGCATTTGAATTTCTCTAAGAGGCAGATTTCCATGTTTAGGGCCAAGGCCTCTACCGTAGTTGAAGTCGTTTGCACCACAAGATCAAAGCAGCTCCTACCACTCACCTCTGCCATCTCTTTAACTTTCTGCTCATAGAATTCCTGCTCCAGTAGCACTGGTGGGAGAAGAGAGAGCTTGTCATAGGACCTCCAGTGCCGCCTCTTATTCTCCAGGAAGAACATGCGCTTCTCGATTTTCACATCTCCTAAAGCAGAGTTAAAGGCACAATGAAATGGGATGGAGCAGCCAGAACAAAGCTTAAATCCCTCTTCCTCCATACGCCACCAGCTGCGTAACTTCAGTGTCTCAAACAGCACTGTACCAAGCAGAGGTACTAATGAAGAGTATCTCCAAAACAGATACCAGACAGTGACAGAAACGTAGCTGTTTTGGGACCACATCCCTTTTCAACAACAGTGCTTTCTGCTGCAAGCCAGTTCTGCTTACAATAACCATGCAGAGAGCACGATACATACGGCTTGGTATTTACCTTGCTCAAATTTGAAGTCAATATATGAATACTGATTCATTTCTTTCCTCCTTTTTCGTTTCCCACTGGTTTCGGGAGACAGCTCCTGCCATTTTTTGATGGCATCTGAAAAGGCCTAAAAAACAACATACAGACTTAAATCCTGTCTGTTCCCTGGAAGAAAGCAGAAGCACATACTTCAGATCAAAGCACAGTTACAAACATGGGCATATAAGTGATCCAAAACCAGAAAGCCAAACACCCCGTATAGAGGCAAGTATACCTCTTTCCTTTGCTCGCCTTGCTGTTTTAATGCACTCGTAAAGCAATCATTCCATAAAAACAAAATAGCTGAATGATACTTCACAACACCTCAGCTATTAACTCCAATACGGCTGGTGCCCACTCTGATGCAACAGAGCTGCTTTAGGGTTTTTTTGTTGTTGTTGGGTTTGTTTTTTTATTTAAAAAAAAAAGCTCAAATACTCAGTGCTCAATCAAGCAAGTGAAGAGACAAGGAGCTTTTGTTTTAGTTAAGTCCTGGAGTAGTGGAGAAAGAAGCTCAAGCAAGAGGAGCATATCAGAGGAGTAGATCCAAGTCAAAAGCTTGAAGCCACATTTACATTCAGTTTGTTGATACTTAAAACAAGTTTCTTCATAGCTCCATTGCAGTGAAACCCTTATGAGGAATATAGGACTCATTCCACAAGTCATAAGAAGAAGAAACAGGACAGTGAGACTTGGGCTTCTTTTCAATTACATGCAGTCAGTTAACTAATAGCAGCAGTTAAACGTTTTAAGATTTAGCTAAATGTCTAGGCTTTATTGGCAGTTATACTGCACTTCAGCAGCGACTTACAGGAACACTCCTCAGTTTAATCCATCACCTGCCATCAACTAGCTAGCGTTTCCCCAGTTCTCCTATTAGAGAAAAGTAAAAACTTCCTGCAGCGTTCTGTCTGGCCAATAAATTTTTTAAGTCTCTAAACTAAATGGATTAATACTCCTTAAAAGGAAGATCATTAAAAAAACCCCATAACCACACACTAGCAGATGGTACAGTACAGCAAAAGACATCGCACTGCTCTCCACAGACACGGGAGATAACCCTAGGAAAGAAAACAGAGTTGAACCGGAGAACCTTTCGCGTGATTGCATAGTGTCCCTTGAGTTCATGTAGTGCCCACTTAATGTCTTGGCTGCTCAGCATTTTGAAGTCTGCCATAAGGAGGTCAGCTGCCTGAATAAAGCACCGCTGGTCAAGTGGGGCAAGTTTGGAAAAGTCGAAGTAGTCCACTTTAGGCACCTAAGGAGAAAATGTGAAAGATATAAAAAGGCTGCTGTAAATACACACAAGAACACCCCAAACAGCTCTTTCAGTGATCTGGACCTTCTGCAAGACCACCCGAAATTCAGGTTGCATGGCACCCAGTTCTGAGCACCTATCTAACCACCAGCTTAGAGCACAGCCTACTGGTCTACGCGCTTGTGCGGGTAACCTGCCCTGAGCTGCACCACGCTGCAGCCCTGCCCCTAGCAGGGCCCACAGCACACAGTTTAAAGCCATTGTGTCCAGCTGCACCAGACAGCGAGGAGAGGATACATGTAGGTTCCTATAAAGGGTGAACAACTTTATTGGCTTGAGGTTGAGAGACGATTCCAAGAGTAGAAAGAGGTATTCAACATTTCTCTCTCAGGCCACACGCAGCTATTTCAACATACTCAAAGCAGCTCAGAGAGAAGTTTTTGTCAAATGGACTTTAAAAAAAATAAATAAAATCAAGAAACTGTAGGGAGATTTGCAGTTAGGAGGCTGAAAGGCAATGCCTAAAGGCCACACAAGAGAGACCTGAGGGCCAAGTCGACCTCATGTGACAGAATGACCACAGAATTCTTGTATCAGTTATCAAAATGAACACTCCAGACAGGGTGGCTGACAGGCAGGCAGGGCAGAGGGTCTTGCCGAACGTGAAAGAGCGGATACGGTGCAGCTACACAACAGCAAGACAGGAAAGTCTTGAAGTCGTCTTGCAAGCAACTAACCATTGCTATTTAACACCATCTTAAATGCACCCAGAGGCCTCCTATAATATATGGCTCAACCAGGCACTCTACAAATACACACTAATAAAACCAGACAACCCAAGATCTGCTCAGGTTGAACAGACTGGATGGGAGGCATGCTGTAGATGAGGATACTCTCACTTGCCTTTGTCTCATCTTGGCTGGCAAGCAGGCTGCTGCTGGGATTTAAAACCACTCTGCCTTCCTTCTTTGGGTAATCTGGATTTTCCAGAAGAAAGTTACAAAGTCTGAAAAGATAAATATAGTTACTTCAGGGTTTGGCAGCTCAGGTTCATTCCTCGCTTGTCCAATTTTTAGTATCTTATAATTAAGAGGCTGGGCAGGCAAGTCACAACCCGCCCTGTAAGAACGAAGGATGGTCTCAGACTAGATCAAACTGCAAGTAAATGATGGAGAATTAAGTAAAGAATAGTCAGCTGTATGACTGCAGACAGAAAAGCAAATAGATTTGCCTTTCAACAATTACATTTACGTAAGAGAAGCTTGTACGGGTGAGCTACTAACCAACCTTCATCTCTCCATGCCAGAGGTGAACAGTCAGGCTTACTTCCCCACTCCCACCCATGGGTAAAACCATGCAAAGTGATGCCTCCTTTGAGCACGCGTCAGACCCTGCACGACTAAGAGTCAAGGTGTACTAACTTTCTGCTGCTCTGGAATTAACATTACGAAGACCATACAAGAAAGAACAGTCGCAGCATTAGCAGCATTAATTGAAATCTAGCTGTCGCTAATACAAATGCATCTATGTTTCCATATTCCAAAGCATATGAATCCCTACAAAACCTGTGAAAGGTTGATGTCTTCCTCGACAGAAGTTTACAGATTCAATTTTTAATTAAAGCCTCCACTCTCTATCTACTTTAACATTAGAGCAGAGGCAGAAACAAGTTTAAACTGTGTTTACATACAGTATGTACTCTGAACACAGGTTTCATTGTAATAAAGCTTGAAATCACACCAGCATTGTCCAATTCACACTAGAAACTGGTCTAGTGAGAACAGCATTTAGAAAATAATCACTAAAAATTGCTGAAAAAAAATGCATACTAGCCTGTAAATGGAGCATACCTGAGGTCCTATCACAAACAATCATAACTTTGTCAGGTAAATTTAGTTTAACTGAGTATTTCAGCTTAGAAAAGACTCTAACAAGTAGTTTCAGAATACCCCATTGCTGGAGATCCACAAATACTTCAGAAGCCCTTTCGAAAGGGAAGCTTGCTGTAGGCTGTCTGAATCAGACTTTCACATCTTATTCTCAACCTTCACTAACCAGCTGTGCTAGCTGCGTCAAGTAACATAAGATGTTCCTCAGTTTCCCCAGCTGTAGAATAATATCCTTCTGAAAGGAGCTAGGACAAGCAATTAACATTTGTAAAACTTTGAATGAGAAGGTGCTAGGTTGCAGCAAAGACATAATTGCAGCTAATTTACATTCCTGATGTCAGAAATCAGTCCCTAATGAAATCTGAACCGGCTTGAAGCACTAACCCACTATCAAGGCATGATTACTTTAGCCCTGCTTTCACATTCAAAGCAGAGGCATTTCTTTTTGTTTAATCAGGTATTGACATATTGAGCCAGAAGCTTTTGACTGAGTGTGAATGCTTCTGCACACAAAAGCTGAATAGATGATACCCCGCTAAGAAGAGCTCCCACATCTTATCTTTCACATCAGTTGAAAGTTTTAAGACGATCGTTTCGGAAAACAACAAAATATCTTGGCACTGAGCATTTAATAGCTCCCAGCTCTTCCCCCATCCCTTTTGTAAAAGATAACTGTTTTAATCCAACAAAACAGAAACTTCAAGGAGCTCAAATCACTGCAGCTCAAACGCAAGGGTTTCAGCTGGGGCACAGTCAGAGTACATTTGGACTATTCTGCATGTTGCCATTTCAATGCTCAGGATTTTCAGAGATGTTAACCTTCAATGTCTGACAATTAGTTAAGTGGGTCCCAGCACGCAATGCACACACACTTGCAGCACTGTTCATTAATATCTGCACCACAGGACACAGAGCCAGTTAAAAGCCTCATCCCTGCCCAAACCCAGCCACCCTTATTTATTATATTTCAAGCCTGATTCAGCTTGACATACCACGGAGATCAAAGAGACCCTGCCAGCGAGGCTGACCAGTGCTCTGACCCATTTGTTCTCATACAAAAGATGCAGTGACAACTCAAAAGATAGTTTGGTTAAAGGAATAAAAATATGGAGAAGAAATCTTTATCATCCAGTAAGTGGGTAACGCACCGCTGAGCAGCCACTGTAGATGGCCTACAGGGAAGCCTGTAAGCACCTTTTCATCTCACTGGGTCTGTGGCACACAATAGGAGAGAAGAGATTTCGGGAGCAAAAAGGGAAGGAACACATTAAGACTGATAGAAGCCAATACCGGGACTTAATTCTACCAGGCTTCGCTAAATCCCCGCAGGACACAATAATGAGTTTTTTCACACAATCTGTGAGAGGGTCCTGCAGCCAGATGCCTGACTTCAATAGCCTGATTGACCCGAGGAATGGCCCTACCGGTCTTCTACACTCCCAACGCAACCATCCACGCCGAGGTGCACCAAGTACGCGGTGCGGGCACCTGAAAGCTTCTCTCATGCTGACCACACCACCACTGCAGGCGAAGCACTTTCGAAAGACAAGAAAGAAGTTACAGTCTGGTGACTTTCTAACCAAGAAGCCCTGCTTCGGAGACGTGACTTCACAACACAGGCAAAGGAAGCAGAACAGGAAAACTGGGCCCAATGGATGGGATCATCCTTAGTTCCTTGCCAGTTAACTTATTTATGGTCCAATAACTAATTCTAAGCCTCACACACTTGAACAGTGCTTAATTAGTGCCCTAGTTAACTGGAAAGGGCATCGGATTCATACAAGATAGAGTGAATACTCTGGCAACCAACACCTATTCTTCATTCTTGTATCACATAATAACTAGTTCCAACATGTTTGAGAGAGCAGTGACAGCTGCAGAGAGAGAAAGAGAGAGGGGTCACGTAGCATCAGACACAAGTCACAAGTGATTTACTTCAAACCACTCTCCCCTCTGTGTTGCTGGGGGAAGAAGGAGGAAGGAGGGCACGTTCGGAGTGATGGCGTTTGTCTTCCCAAGAAACTGTTACGCATGATGGAGCCCTGCTTTCCTGGGGATGAGATGGCTGAACAACCTGCCTGCCGATGGGAAGGAGCGAATGAATTCCTTGTTTTGCTTTGCTTGCGCAGCTTTTGCTTTACCTGTTAAACTGTTCTTATCTCAACCCACAAATTTTCTCACTTTTACCCTTCCAATTCTCTCCCCCATCCCACCCGGGGGGAGTGAGCGAGCGGCTGGGTGGGGATGAGTTGCTGGCTGGGGTTAAACCACGACACACACGCAAGCCTTTGCTCTTCAGCTGTGCAAGCTTTACCCAAAAGAGTAGGGAGATGATGCAACTTATCAATAAGGTTAATGACTTTTTTAAAACTTCTGATTCTAACATGACTCCCAGAGATACCAAGCATGATGAACACTAAGGTATTCTTAAGCTGGGAATTGGGAAAAGCAACAGTCCTCACACTGATTTTCCATTCCTTTTACTTCCCTTCTTGGCTCACGTTTCTGCTCAGTCTGACCAAAGTCAGTCCCTCAACAGAATCAATCCTACCAGTCCTTTAATGTGTTTGCTCTATTCTATCTGCAAAAAGTGATGTGAGACAACTCAAACAGTACCACTGCTACTTGATTAAGTAAAGGGGATAAGAGCCAACATCGTGACACTAAATAAGGGAGTCCAAAACAGTGTCAGCTTTACCTGGAAAAAGCCAAAAGCCAGTGAAATGAAGAGGTAGGAAACTATTTTCTCCAACTCAAAACTCACCAACCCACCTTCGTACTGTGTTTTATAGAAGTCACCTCAACACCTTAATCCTGACACTCACCCTTTTTAAGAACCCTAGTAATAGTTAAGAGGAAATTATATGTAATATCTTTAAATAAGCAAATAATCTTAAAGGCAGAGAAGCTACAGCACAATGTCAGAATTAGAGAGGATTTAAGAAAAGCTCTATTAGAAGGGAAAAAAAAAAAATTTCTCTGCTCTTTGGCGCTATCAATGCAGTGCTGACTCCCAGCCTGAATATGCTCTAGAACAGCATCATTAGCAGGTGGGGAAATGGAAATGTGACTGCAGCCAGACTGTTGTATGATACACCCTGGCTCTTAGCTCTATACTTACACATTTAAGTCATAGCAGTTCTTGATGCTGATTAGCTCTTCAATATATTCCTTCTTCGCATCTGGGAATCTTGCTTCCTACAGTAGGAAAAGCTAAAGGTTACGTAGGTATTAGAGGAGCTGCGTAGCACAACCTAGCAACAGCACCAAAGACAGATTTATAGGTAATTATCTGGCACGCTCCTGAGACAAGGGCCAAAATGGATTTCAAGAGACCATTTATAACCATCCAGCCTGGATACAGCAAGCTGCTGGCTTTCCTTTGCTCCACAGGATGATTGCTAACAGCTCTTTCTCACAAGAAGAGTAGGGGTGGTGATGTGAATGGCCACGAGCAGCTGGCCTAACGAATGATTCAGGCTGGATGGAAAGAGGAGAGGCACTTAGGTATGATCTACAACACAAGAAAAGCTAATATTTACCTTCAGACAGAATATTAAGGAGGTCCAGATTGTGTGCTGAAATACAACATTCCAAAGCAAAAGGAAAAAACCCAACGATACGTATACCCACCCAAAGCACCCGGACACACTAGGAATGAGATCAGAACAGACAACAAACCTCTACTGGCATTTCTGTGAAAGCTCTCCCAGCATTAGCCACATAGCAAAGAGCACCCTCTGCTGCTCTCTCTCGTCGGGTTTCTGTACAGGTATTGCAATCGATTGCACCATATGATATTTTGCTTTCCAAGACTGGACTGGTCAGGGTTGTCAAGCAACCCTGACAGTGCAAGAGTATCTACTTGCCCATCTCAAAGCAAGTCACCGATCAACAAGGTCTCACTCGGAAAGAACTGAATTTTGTTGGACTGCTACTTAAAGAATATTTTCCTCAAGCCCAGTTTTCCCAAACAGAATCAGATATGGGATGTGGAGGGAAGACTTGGAGGGGATGGGGGTGCTGGTGTAAGATACAGATGCAGTAAAATACGCTTGTTTGCAAAAAAGTATTCCATAAGGCATCAAGAGAGACCCTTCTTCCCTAGAAATCAAGGGGAGGAGCATGCACTGGAGGGGAAAGCGTTAGACATGTGAAGCATCACCACGTTTGTTTTGTTTTTTAAATACACACCATGTTGCCCAAGCTACTGAACATACCAAAGGTTAAGGAGTACCCTTCTTGGTGGTTCAAGTCTTGTAGCTAGTGCCCCTCATGCTAAGCTTCACATGCAGAGTCAGAAAGGAGCACGTGGAGTTAACATACACGAGTCTTCACGCTGCTTATGCAGTAATTCCTCAGTGCTACTGCTTGGAAATCCACACTGCAAGGGCAACCCCGACCACTATGGTGGCCTTCACACGGCCATGGACCAAAGTACTCTAGGAAAGGCAGCTGAAAGCAGCCATGGCTCTCAGCCATGCGTCTCTAAGCCTTCTCTACCCCACCCCTCTAACCCTCTACCAGTGTTTAGTGTCTCAGTTTTCTCATTTAGCTCTACATCCATCCCTAAACCAGCTCCACAGTGTTGGGTTAGGAATCAGCCAGACAAAAACAAATGAGCAGAACTGAGAGGGCACTAGCCTTTAAGGGAACAGACCCATATTATTTTACCTCACTGTGCCCTTGAGACCCTGCAATCAGTTCTGTTAAGTCTCCCTGGCCAATAGCCCACCTCGAAACAAACACTGCCCTCAAGATTCACATCCTCTCACCACTTCTGCCATAGCGCTGGGGTTAGTCTTTCAAACCCAAGTTCTCCAAGACAGTTCATTGCAAGCTCCTCACCTGGTGCATAGCTGAGTCTTAGCCAAAATGAAGAGGATTTGCAGCTGAAGTCACTAGGGCTGTGCTCTGAGCATGTGAAACACTACACACCTTGAAAAACCTGTCTAAAAATAACATGCACGCTGAAGGCAAACAAGCCCTAGGAACACTTACCGTCTCTCTGATGAGCAGCGCAGTGAGGTCTTGGTCCTGCCCAGCAGCTCCTTGTTCTGGCACATTACTAGAGCCAAGTTCGTGAGAGCCCTGTGCTGGGAACGCTGGACCTGGCTGTTCATTGTCTATCGCTGCGTGCTGACCCATCTCTTCTGGTGGATGCGCCAGCTGGGGCGAAGCGGGACCTGGAATCCCATCCTGCTGTGGTTCAGGTCGGGGGAAGGCTGGCCCAGGAGCCTCCTCTCCATATGCCCTCAAAGATCCTGGGTCTGCTTCAGGCTGCCCTTGCTGAGGAGCACAACCATTTACTACAGCATGTGGCTCGCCTTCCAACGGCTGGAAGTATGGGTGATCCAGCTGGCTGTTCTCACGGATCTCCTGGTCTGTGGTAGTTGCAGCAGCTGCTCCTCCGAGGTTTTGCTCCGGCTCCAAGTCCTCTCCTTGCCATCCCTGGGCTTCCACCTTTTCTTCCTCTTGTGGTGGAACTTCTGCATTCTCCAGGCTAATGATTTCTCTGTTAACAACAGGCTGTGGACTCGGCTTTATTGCTGGAAGCAAACTTGGGCCAGGCTCCTGGTTACTTGTAAGTTCAAACCTGGGGCCATTAAGCTCAGATGATCCGGGCTGCTGCAAGGCAAAGTTCATATTCTCATCCCTGCTTGGTCCAGCACTGCCCTCCACCGTGGGATTATACCGGTCTCCCTGGCACAGCAGAGCTGAGTTCTCATCTTGCAGATATATGCTCCTCAAAGGCTCGACAGCACTTTTAGATCCTCCTTCTCCCACAGCGTTTGCACCTTGCCATTGAGCAGCAGGTCTGATGACATTGGGACGCAGGAGCTGCTGATGCTTTGGGGTCTAAAAAGAAGACAGACAAGAGTAAGTAGGAGCTCTTGTCTGCATGTCAGAATCCTTGCTCCAGATGATCTTTTGCATCTAATCAAATTTCTGATGGGAAACAGATGAAAAGTCTGTTTAGCAAGGTGCTTAATAAGGCATAAAACTGCAACTCACGTATCTTTGTTTCACTGAACTCCATCCTCAGTCTGTTCCCAGGTACTAAGAGAACATTTGGCAGAACTGGGGATGCACAGGACTTTCAGACTGGAATAATTTCCTGAGCTCACCTCAGTCCCCACTTCCCTCCCAGTAAAATAGTCTGGGAAGGAGGAACTAACTGATGGCATATTTGCATTCTCACCAATTTATTTAAACAGGCAGGAAACAAAGCTCAAAACATTAATCTCTGGCCTCGTTCTTGCCTCTGCCAGACAAGACTGCTGTATGCCAACAGAGTCTGAATAGTCCCTGCTACTGTTTTCAACTAAGAAACAGAAAGGTCAGCTTTGCAACCCATTTTCTCAATGCCTCTGGTTACTTTAACAGAAAATATATTCTTAATATAGCTTAGATATGAAATTAGACACTTAAAATAATCAGGGTAAGCTAAAGCCTTTGGCCCTCCTCTGTGTGACTGCCGGTGCCAGTGGAAAGGAATTTATCAGGTGGTGGCTTTGTAAAACTGCAAAAAATGTAAGTGCCTGCAACAGCCCAACAAGAATCCAAACAGCATAGAGGAATAAAGCATACAAGGTCAAACAAGGCATGTTTTGAAAACCCGCCTTCTAAGGAACATCAAGTCCTCTTACAAAGCTCTCCACCTTTCTGGATTAAGATAGGTAACTTTATGGAAGCTACAGCCTTTGTTAAGTATAAATTTAAATACAATGCAGTTTAACAATCTAGTTCTCCCCCCTGTGCCCAAAATATGATTAAACACTTAAAGCCAGCAAAATGCCATCATTTCAACACACATTTCAGACATCCTAAGTAAATTACTGTAACTGGACAGGACTCTCAAAGGAATGCATCAGATACTTGCACCAGAGTTGGCTACAAAGGCCATGAATAAAGCAGGGCAAGTACAAGAATGAAAAATTACCTCCACCAAGATGACTACATCATCGTCATCTTCCTCACGCTGCTGCTCTGCTGGCGTTTCCAGCAGCAAAGGTAATTCTTCATCCGAGGAATCTGATATCATGATAAGACCCTCGTCCCTGCGGTTTATCCAGTCTGTAGTAAAGTAAGTGAAGTTAGCTATTTGCTAAAAGTAAATAACTGAAATTACAGGGCACAAGCACCGAAACATCTGAAAAAGCAATCTTCCCATTTGCATTGCAGCAACAGGGAAGAAGCGCTCAAAGGTCACTGGTTCCTCTGCAAGTTACTGGTATGGCCACTCCTACCTCCCCGGGCCCTCCGAGCAAAATACGTGCACAAACTACAGCTCAGGAGACCACAATGGCACATGCATGAAACAGTCACTCATTGACACTTATGCAAAGATTCTTCTACCCCGAACCTCAGCACGAGTCAAGCTGCTGCAAATGTTCTGAACAAGCCACTTACATAGTACTTCCTAATTTTTGCAGAGAAGTCCTGAACGTTCAGTATCTTGGGGACGATACATTTTCTTTTATTAATGTGCAGTGCATTCTAGAGGAGAGATAAGGTTCTCTGTGCAATTCGGCCTCTTCTGAAAGAATGTGACTTTGCAGGAGTACCTCATGCAAGACAGAGATAGGGCTCCTGTCTGTGGGCGCAGAAGGTATCCTGCTACTAGATGAGAACCTTGTCCCTCAAGGCTTGTCAAGAGTGGAATACAGATGCTACTGAGCACAGCTACTGGAACTCAGGAGAGACACTCCATCCAGAAGCAGAGGGTTTCTGTACTGCAGAGACAGCATACAACCATGCTTCCCCTACGACTGGACACAACGTTTTGGCGTATGCTTTAGCATAAGCATTCATGAGTATTCATTTATCACCTTTCAGGCATACAGAAAGCATCATTTTGAATTCCAGTCTCGGAGGAACAGGTGCCAATGCATACAGCCCTACGAGGATACAAATGCAAAGCCAGCCTCTCTCCTGTGAGGTCCTCAGAAGGGTGGAACACCATAAGCCCCTCAGATCTGCTGAAATACCTCTACGCGGTGTTCCCAAGAAGTTAGCAATCTGCCTTAAGGCAGTACAACGTGAGAAAGACAAGAGCCAAATATTTTGCATGTCAGCATAAAATGAGAGAATTTTCTGTAGGTGGCTGTGAAGTAAGTGTAACAGAGCAAACACAGTGTAACACGGCAAAACAGACCACTAGCAGGTTCCCGTTAACAGCACTATTGCAAGTTCAGTATCTACGAATCCTGCTGCTTGTAAGCAGAGTTTTACAGAGGGAGTTTCGGAAATATGCACAAACCGGTACTCACCTTTTCCTCTGTGACTACGGAAGCTGTTCAAGTTAACTACTTCTTCATTTCCACCTTTCTCTGCCATTTTAAACTGCTGTACCCGAAAGTGTCAACACCCAGGCATGGCAGTCAGGCTCGCACGAGGAACTAGAAGACAAAATAAAAGCAGGAGAGAGTAAGGCAAACTCAGCAGCACCCTAATCAGGCTTTCCCAAGACTAAGCCGCTAGATCATTTTGGGGGTTCTCCTGGCTCTCCCAGCACAGCCTCTCCATGAGGATATTTTTCTGTACCGCTTTCTCAGTGCCTAAAAGCAGACGTGTTTCTGTTGTCTTCTGTTCCGACAGTTAAGACAGCCAACTTAAGAGTGCAATCAGGCCCAAGAAGCCTCTCTGGAGAAGACACGGAGATGCTTAGAGCTATGCAATCACAGAAAGGCGGGGGGAGATGCAATTCTGTCCAGCCAGGACTCAAACCCTCCCCATATGTGGATCTTCTGTTTCCAAGAAGTCACAAACCTGATGCATCAACTCACATAGCGGTGTTTCTGCCACCATCTACTGGTGAGAGGAGCAAAAGCCACTTGCCTGAGCTGCCACAGGGCAACACCATGTAAGCCTGTATCTCAGACGTACCAGTTGAGGGAGGTCATTACAACCATCCCCTATCGCATTTAATGCCATGAAGTCCCACCACGCCCAAGTGCTGCAGAAATGCTAGCACCGAGGTGAACAGCCAGTGTTATGGGTCAGACCTGACAGCCTAGCTGTTGAGGAGCTGAATGGTGAAGTGAGCCACACTGCTGAAACGGAGACACCAGCATCAAAAACCTTCAATTCCCTTGTGTGCCACCAAGCTGAGGCACAACCTCAGAGGGACCAGAGATGCTCTGAGCTCATTTCCACAACATCCATGCTGTTGACACGTCAGAAGGAAGCTGCACCCCTGGCAGGGCAGTACATAAGTGCGTGTTTTGTGTCTGCACCGTGAACCGGCACGGGAACAAGTCACATTTACAGAGCACACTTTCTTGCCATCATCTGCTATTTTAAAGAAGAGACCTCCCTGATTTACGACACATCCCCTCCTCAGTGAGGGTTTGGTACAAATTCCAGGATACGCCACCTGCTCTCAAACTGAAAAGAGAGCACGACAGGGATCAGGGTCCTTCACAGGACTGAGCTTTTGGCACTAAAATTTGCTACCCCCACCTGTTCTCAGAAAGGCTCAATGAGCCGGCTGGAGGCTCCCGAACAGGATTAGGAGATCAGAGGAATCACTGCAACCTGAACAGTAGGTTTCCATTTTATGGTCTGTCAGCTTACAGCTCTCAATTCCCGGTATCGCAAAGCAGCTGAATACGTACAGGAACTCCGACCGCAATTTGATCACTGGAACGAGAAAGGAGGTCTTTTTATTGAGAAGTATTCATCTCATCATTAGAGCACGGAAGAATCTGTATTATTAAATATTTACTGATGCATAAGTTGGAAGAAAATGGTGGGTCTGCTATAAAATCCTGTTTGCCAGTACACAAGAGCAGTATAAATTCCTCCTCAATAATTCTACTTAACCTCTGCAAGGAACAGGATTTGCAGCTAGGACAGCAAAATGAAGAAATCAGTTCGGATGCATACTAGGTACTCATATCTACACTCTCCCCAAGGAACTAGTCATTACCATCTTCAAAAGATTTTAATACAGGATAAAATAATAAAAATAAAAAAGTATAATTTATCACTTAAAAAAGCCAAAACCCAAGCCACATTTCACAGAAAGCGCACGCTGCACAGCAGCGCTGAGAGTCGGGCGGCCTTGGGCAGGGAAAGACACCCCC
>NW_008796063.1:8517645-8536321 GCF_000699145.1 Aptenodytes forsteri
CTGCGTGCTGACCCATCTCTTCTGGTGGATGCGCCAGCTGGGGCGAAGCGGGACCTGGAATCCCATCCTGCTGTGGTTCAGGTCGGGGGAAGGCTGGCCCAGGAGCCTCCTCTCCATATGCCCTCAAAGATCCTGGGTCTGCTTCAGGCTGCCCTTGCTGAGGAGCACAACCATTTACTACAGCATGTGGCTCGCCTTCCAACGGCTGGAAGTATGGGTGATCCAGCTGGCTGTTCTCACGGATCTCCTGGTCTGTGGTAGTTGCAGCAGCTGCTCCTCCGAGGTTTTGCTCCGGCTCCAAGTCCTCTCCTTGCCATCCCTGGGCTTCCACCTTTTCTTCCTCTTGTGGTGGAACTTCTGCATTCTCCAGGCTAATGATTTCTCTGTTAACAACAGGCTGTGGACTCGGCTTTATTGCTGGAAGCAAACTTGGGCCAGGCTCCTGGTTACTTGTAAGTTCAAACCTGGGGCCATTAAGCTCAGATGATCCGGGCTGCTGCAAGGCAAAGTTCATATTCTCATCCCTGCTTGGTCCAGCACTGCCCTCCACCGTGGGATTATACCGGTCTCCCTGGCACAGCAGAGCTGAGTTCTCATCTTGCAGATATATGCTCCTCAAAGGCTCGACAGCACTTTTAGATCCTCCTTCTCCCACAGCGTTTGCACCTTGCCATTGAGCAGCAGGTCTGATGACATTGGGACGCAGGAGCTGCTGATGCTTTGGGGTCTAAAAAGAAGACAGACAAGAGTAAGTAGGAGCTCTTGTCTGCATGTCAGAATCCTTGCTCCAGATGATCTTTTGCATCTAATCAAATTTCTGATGGGAAACAGATGAAAAGTCTGTTTAGCAAGGTGCTTAATAAGGCATAAAACTGCAACTCACGTATCTTTGTTTCACTGAACTCCATCCTCAGTCTGTTCCCAGGTACTAAGAGAACATTTGGCAGAACTGGGGATGCACAGGACTTTCAGACTGGAATAATTTCCTGAGCTCACCTCAGTCCCCACTTCCCTCCCAGTAAAATAGTCTGGGAAGGAGGAACTAACTGATGGCATATTTGCATTCTCACCAATTTATTTAAACAGGCAGGAAACAAAGCTCAAAACATTAATCTCTGGCCTCGTTCTTGCCTCTGCCAGACAGACTGCTGTATGCCAACAGAGTCTGAATAGTCCCTGCTACTGTTTTCAACTAAGAAACAGAAAGGTCAGCTTTGCAACCCATTTTCTCAATGCCTCTGGTTACTTTAACAGAAAATATATTCTTAATATAGCTTAGATATGAAATTAGACACTTAAAATAATCAGGGTAAGCTAAAGCCTTTGGCCCTCCTCTGTGTGACTGCCGGTGCCAGTGGAAAGGAATTTATCAGGTGGTGGCTTTGTAAAACTGCAAAAAATGTAAGTGCCTGCAACAGCCCAACAAGAATCCAAACAGCATAGAGGAATAAAGCATACAAGGTCAAACAAGGCATGTTTTGAAAACCCGCCTTCTAAGGAACATCAAGTCCTCTTACAAAGCTCTCCACCTTTCTGGATTAAGATAGGTAACTTTATGGAAGCTACAGCCTTTGTTAAGTATAAATTTAAATACAATGCAGTTTAACAATCTAGTTCTCCCCCCTGTGCCCAAAATATGATTAAACACTTAAAGCCAGCAAAATGCCATCATTTCAACACACATTTCAGACATCCTAAGTAAATTACTGTAACTGGACAGGACTCTCAAAGGAATGCATCAGATACTTGCACCAGAGTTGGCTACAAAGGCCATGAATAAAGCAGGGCAAGTACAAGAATGAAAAATTACCTCCACCAAGATGACTACATCATCGTCATCTTCCTCACGCTGCTGCTCTGCTGGCGTTTCCAGCAGCAAAGGTAATTCTTCATCCGAGGAATCTGATATCATGATAAGACCCTCGTCCCTGCGGTTTATCCAGTCTGTAGTAAAGTAAGTGAAGTTAGCTATTTGCTAAAAGTAAATAACTGAAATTACAGGGCACAAGCACCGAAACATCTGAAAAAGCAATCTTCCCATTTGCATTGCAGCAACAGGGAAGAAGCGCTCAAAGGTCACTGGTTCCTCTGCAAGTTACTGGTATGGCCACTCCTACCTCCCCGGGCCCTCCGAGCAAAATACGTGCACAAACTACAGCTCAGGAGACCACAATGGCACATGCATGAAACAGTCACTCATTGACACTTATGCAAAGATTCTTCTACCCCGAACCTCAGCACGAGTCAAGCTGCTGCAAATGTTCTGAACAAGCCACTTACATAGTACTTCCTAATTTTTGCAGAGAAGTCCTGAACGTTCAGTATCTTGGGGACGATACATTTTCTTTTATTAATGTGCAGTGCATTCTAGAGGAGAGATAAGGTTCTCTGTGCAATTCGGCCTCTTCTGAAAGAATGTGACTTTGCAGGAGTACCTCATGCAAGACAGAGATAGGGCTCCTGTCTGTGGGCGCAGAAGGTATCCTGCTACTAGATGAGAACCTTGTCCCTCAAGGCTTGTCAAGAGTGGAATACAGATGCTACTGAGCACAGCTACTGGAACTCAGGAGAGACACTCCATCCAGAAGCAGAGGGTTTCTGTACTGCAGAGACAGCATACAACCATGCTTCCCCTACGACTGGACACAACGTTTTGGCGTATGCTTTAGCATAAGCATTCATGAGTATTCATTTATCACCTTTCAGGCATACAGAAAGCATCATTTTGAATTCCAGTCTCGGAGGAACAGGTGCCAATGCATACAGCCCTACGAGGATACAAATGCAAAGCCAGCCTCTCTCCTGTGAGGTCCTCAGAAGGGTGGAACACCATAAGCCCCTCAGATCTGCTGAAATACCTCTACGCGGTGTTCCCAAGAAGTTAGCAATCTGCCTTAAGGCAGTACAACATGAGAAAGACAAGAGCCAAATATTTTGCATGTCAGCATAAAATGAGAGAATTTTCTGTAGGTGGCTGTGAAGTAAGTGTAACAGAGCAAACACAGTGTAACACGGCAAAACAGACCACTAGCAGGTTCCCGTTAACAGCACTATTGCAAGTTCAGTATCTACGAATCCTGCTGCTTGTAAGCAGAGTTTTACAGAGGGAGTTTCGGAAATATGCACAAACCGGTACTCACCTTTTCCTCTGTGACTACGGAAGCTGTTCAAGTTAACTACTTCTTCATTTCCACCTTTCTCTGCCATTTTAAACTGCTGTACCCGAAAGTGTCAACACCCAGGCATGGCAGTCAGGCTCGCACGAGGAACTAGAAGACAAAATAAAAACAGGAGAGAGTAAGGCAAACTCAGCAGCACCCTAATCAGGCTTTCCCAAGACTAAGCCGCTAGATCATTTTGGGGGTTCTCCTGGCTCTCCCAGCACAGCCTCTCCATGAGGATATTTTTCTGTACCGCTTTCTCAGTGCCTAAAAGCAGACGTGTTTCTGTTGTCTTCTGTTCCGACAGTTAAGACAGCCAACTTAAGAGTGCAATCAGGCCCAAGAAGCCTCTCTGGAGAAGACACGGAGATGCTTAGAGCTATGCAATCACAGAAAGGCGGGGGGAGATGCAATTCTGTCCAGCCAGGACTCAAACCCTCCCCATATGTGGATCTTCTGTTTCCAAGAAGTCACAAACCTGATGCATCAACTCACATAGCGGTGTTTCTGCCACCATCTACTGGTGAGAGGAGCAAAAGCCACTTGCCTGAGCTGCCACAGGGCAACACCATGTAAGCCTGTATCTCAGACGTACCAGTTGAGGGAGGTCATTACAACCATCCCCTATCGCACTTAATGCCATGAAGTCACACCACGCCCAAGTGCTGCAGAAATGCTAGCACCGAGGTGAACAGCCAGTGTTATGGGTCAGACCTGACAGCCTAGCTGTTGAGGAGCTGAATGGTGAAGTGAGCCACACTGCTGAAACGGAGACACCAGCATCAAAAACCTTCAATTCCCTTGTGTGCCACCAAGCTGAGGCACAACCTCAGAGGGACCAGAGATGCTCTGAGCTCATTTCCACAACATCCATGCTGTTGACACGTCAGAAGGAAGCTGCACCCCTGGCAGGGCAGTACATAAGTGCGTGTTTTGTGTCTGCACCGTGAACCGGCACGGGAACAAGTCACATTTACAGAGCACACTTTCTTGCCATCATCTGCTATTTTAAAGAAGAGACCTCCCTGATTTACGACACATCCCCTCCTCAGTGAGGGTTTGGTACAAATTCCAGGATACGCCACCTGCTCTCAAACTGAAAAGAGAGCACGACAGGGATCAGGGTCCTTCACAGGACTGAGCTTTTGGCACTAAAATTTGCTACCCCCACCTGTTCTCAGAGAGGCTCAATGAGCCGGCTGGAGGCTCCCGAACAGGATTAGGAGATCAGAGGAATCACTGCAACCTGAACAGTAGGTTTCCATTTTATGGTCTGTCAGCTTACAGCTCTCAATTCCCGGTATCGCAAAGCAGCTGAATACGTACAGGAACTCCGACCGCAATTTGATCACTGGAACGAGAAAGGAGGTCTTTTTATTGAGAAGTATTCATCTCATCATTAGAGCACGGAAGAATCTGTATTATTAAATATTTACTGATGCATAAGTTGGAAGAAAATGGTGGGTCTGCTATAAAATCCTGTTTTTCAGTACACAAGAGCAGTATAAATTCCTCCTCAATAATTCTACTTAACCTCCTCTGCAGGGAACAAGATTTGCAGCTAGGACAGCAAAATGAAGAATGCAAGGAACAGGATTTGCAGCTAGGACAGCAAAATGAAGAAATCAGTTCGGATGCATACTAGGTACTCATATCTACACTCTCCCCAAGGAACTAGTCATTACCATCTTCAAAAGATTTTAATACAGGATAAAATAATAAAAATAAAAAAGTATAATTTATCACTTAAAAAAGCCAAAACCCAAGCCACATTTCACAGAAAGCGCACGCTGCACAGCAGCGCTGAGAGTCGGCCGGCTTTGGGCAGGAAAGCACCCTCCTCCTGCAGGACAGCCTGCACGGACACGGTCCAAAGCCTTGCACTGTAGGCAGCAGGATAAATGAGCAAGGCAGCAGCGTCTTCCCGTTTGCAGGGCAGGACGCTCGCTTAACACACACAAAGGGTGCCAGCAGCACAGCTCAGTGCCCGAAGCAGCCTTCTCCAGAGGGAACCTCCACCGTAAAGGTTTTCAAGGCTTGGCTACAAACAGCCACATTCACCTGGTCCCAGCACTGGTGATGGTCTGAATTTGAGTGGGACGTTGGGCTAGGGAACTGCAGAGGCCTCTTCTAACCAGCATGACTACAAATATGCAACTACCCCTATATTTGAGCCCCGAAACCTCAGTAGCACACCCTATTTCCAGTAAGCAGCTCCAAGAGTATCATAGGCATATTGATGCTTTGAAAATGCTTCAAAAGCAAGTTTTTGGGAGTGTTCCCACCAGGTCCTTCAGCTTCTGCCTTATAAGCAAGGAGAAATAAATCCTACTTTATTTGCCAGAATGGCATGGAAGCGCTGTTCTCATCATTGCAGACAGGTGCTGGAGCAGCAGCTCAGTAGCTGGGTCACCGTAAGCATACTTGGTGAAAACCCTGTCCTTTTTAAAAGGTCACATCCACATTATTACAGTTGTATTTCCCCTGGTACTCGTGAATAGCTACCACCTAGTCCTGCATAGCATTTTTCCATCCTTAGCCCTCTCAGTATTTTAGAAAACAAGATCAATACGCTTCTTGCCATTTAAAAGATGGAGAAATGGAAGCACGGAAAGGACCGGTGTGGCCAAGGCCACCAAGCAGGCTAGCAGCAAAGCCAGGAGTGGCACCCAGGCCTCTTCAGCTCCTGTACCTACGCCAATCACTTCTGCTTCCCAGCAGGCTGGTCCTACAAAGCACTCCTTGCAACAACCAACAGCCCCTGCATAGCTAGCAACCCGCCTCGTCTCAGCTGCCTTCATGCAGGCTCACGCTCAACAAAGGAACCTCTTGGCAGGCAAAAACGGCGAAGGATCACTCCAAGACTGGCTGGGGAGGAACAAGGACGTTCGTGAAAGCCACAAATCAGCCCTCGCAGCATCAAGTGGTGCGGACAGAGGCTAGACAGGTGTCTGCTCGGATCTGCTCTGAGCAAAGCTAAGTGGCTTGGATATTTCTCCCCTACAGGGGCATGCAATGCGTTAGCAGAGTTGGGTATGCATGTACGCGTGGGTGGGTCGACACCGCAAATGCTCGGCGGAGTCACCAAAAAATCTTCTCCCAAATAGCTGAAATGGTGCTTTGTCCAATGCTGGCTAAACCACAGCTGTTCACGTCCAAGAACAAGGGATAAGCCACCAGACTAACGTTAAGACCGTATTGTCTATAGGCAGCTCTGGTTCCCGTAGAGAGGAACTTGCACACTTCAACCTTGAGCATCAAGAAAGAGGTACAGGAAGTAACCTGAAATGAAATTTGGGATAACAGACCGTCTACCCCCCTGTACAAGAGAAAGATGCGCCCGCATCACCAAAAGACTCATGCTGGTTTAAAAGCAGGAATATAATAAATAGCATTAACTGTAATACACAGTCAAGGCAACAAAAAAAAAAAAAGCCAAACCTGTAAAGAACTGGCAATGTACCACTTTTCTATTTCAAAACAGACTGCATAAAACCCCAAGCATCTTAATAAAGCACTGCTTTGAGGGTAAAAGCCAAGCTTCCACCGAGAGCTAGCAATTCATTTTGTCAATACTCAATACACAATTCAAGTTTAAACAAATATCTATAAGCATGGGCCAGTTCCATCTAGTGGCACGAATAGGAAGTTTATTCATGTTTATAGCACTAGGCCGCCAAGAACGTGAAGTAACAAGATCAAAGCCACCCTAGGGTCTTGCCCTACATAAACAACATAATAAAAAGCAAGCAAGACAGATGGAAAGAAGCTGTCCCACACTACCTCAGTGATTTCAGTGCCTATTTATAGGTAAAGAATAAGGCTACCTATAACCAAGCTCTAACATGACCACCAGCTTTTTTGCAATACTTAAGGACGGGATACTAGAACCATTTTAAAAGAAAAAGACCTGGCAGCAGGCAGATACACACTTTGCAAGCTTTTTTTTTTTTTTCCTTCTCCTCCCTTTTTCTTAAAAACTCCCACCTGCACTACAGCACACCAAACTGGATTTGGGACTTGAATCCCTATACAGTATCCAGGTGACACAAAACTTGTCACAACTTCGAAGTCACCCACTGACAGCGCAGCGAAGACCGCCACGCTGAAGATGCGGTTCCACCAAACCTCCCCTCCGTTTTCCACATTACTCCACGTATTCGTGACTCTGCACATCCAAAGTTGTTTCACTGCACAGGCAATGAAACCCTCCCTGTTAAGGTTTTTCCTACAGCAACTTGAGAGGAGAAGAACCCATTAACAGAACAGCTACTGGGAAAAAAATAAATAAATAAATCAGAGACCATCAGGGACTTAGGTGTAACAGTTCTCTGAACTGACTAGATCTCAGACTGGCAGTTGAAGTCGCACGTACGTTCTGAACAAGCTTCTCATACGTGAAAAAATATAATCTACAAAACCACTGGTCCCAACCACTACTACGAGTTAACGGATCAGCTGCTAAGAGATGAAGCAGGTCTCAGGTGCACACAGAATGCTTACACAAGGATTTCCAAAACCCATTCAAAATCCCTGCAAACACCACGTTACATATTTTTAGCCTAACCTAAAAATAGCAAGCATCGGTACTGTGCATATATTTAAACTCCTGGTATATGCAGGCGTTTCTGGACTGCAGTAATTGGAGCAGAACTCAAATCCGCTCCCTCCACCTCGCATTTGTGCTGCAACGAGCATCTTCAGACGGTGCTGGAATTTAAAGCGGCAGTCGAGGGGAGAGCCCCTGCTAGACACAGTGTAATGTATTTCCCCCCCCCACTTACAGCATTTGAAATCTTGAACTCCCACATACCCAAGATGGGACTAGCCTCAAAGTGCTCTTTTCTGGCTCTAGCTCAAGGCAACAGGACTAGACAGAAAGCACTGCCGGGGAGGTAGGAATTGAAATTCCAACCGAAGGGGGGGTGTGGGGGGAAGAGCAACTTGAAAGAGATATCAGCAACACCAAATCATTGTGTGTTTTAGCCTCTCCCCCGTACAGCAACACCTCTGTTGCTCACCTACGTTGACAGAAGAGCATCAACTCCTACTTTCTGCCTGCGGGCAGCAAACGTGTCTGCTGGTAGCCTGCGAGCAAGGTGAATTTCTGGCTCGTTTCAAACTGCTAAAAACAAAGAGATGCTACTTAAATAATGCATGGCTTGTGACAACCAGCAAAATGAAAAGCTAAAAATTCAGCCCTTAAAAAAAAAAAAAAAAGCACAACAGAAGGGAAGTAAACCAGCCCGACTTACTCTCAAGCATTTCATTGAAACATTTCAAAGGGCTCACGATTTGCTTGGGGCTGCTCCTTGTAACAGTCACTTAGCAAAAGCAGGGAGAGTTTAACAGCGGTTGATCATGTTAAGCAGCATCATCCCAACTGAAAATTAGAAATCCCCCGACCATAAGCCTGACAAGAACCGCTGTGCACAAACAAGTGCTATTTGCTATGCACAAGGCAGCTACCGCCACTGCATCGCACCTTGCAAAGGAATAAAGCCAGAGGTTAAAACGTGGACCTGCAGCAGGGCTTCTGCTGAGCAGGTTTGCACGCAGGCCTGCCCACAGCTCAGGCAAAAGCGGGAAACCACACCAAAGCAAAAGCATTGGCCCCAGCCCAAAAGCCTTACCCCTGGCCTCCCGAAGATAGGAGTGTGTGGACAGTGGCTTGCAGGCAAGACCACCTGGTTTCCAGCAGCGGCTCGGTTCTAAGAAAACAGCACAACCAGCTACAGATATCACACAAAAGCTCCTCTTGGGAGCACAGAACGGGGGTAGACTTATGCCAACTGCATCCACGTAGCTCCGCCACCAATTTTTGGACCCATAGCATGTGCTAAAGAAGAACAACATACCAGAAGATCATTTAGTAACAGAATCGGCTTGTAAGTTTTAAAACACTCCCTAGGTGTTTCACAAGACATGAGCAGCTGGCTTGGTTTACCAAATGATTTTAGACAGACACGTATGCCCTCTAAGAAGGAGAGGACAGGATTCCCGAGATCTGAGAAAAATCAAGGAACAGAAGCTGAAGTGAACAATTTTTTCTCCATTAAGAGCCAGGTAACACAGTTCTACTGCAGAAAGCCAGAGGATTCATTTCGTCACACCAAAACATAAGACAATATAACACTAGAAGCGTTTTGTGGCAAGTAAATCAAAACTGAATGTTTACCTCCACATACATACACGACATGTGTATGTATGCATTGTATGTATTGCATTGTATGTATGCAATGCACAACACGTGCATTGTTCAGAAAGTATCTCAGAAGACCGTCGACTATTTCTGCAGCCACACCAGCATCATAACCAGCTTCAGAAGCAGCGCTCCAGGCTAGAACATTATTAAGATGGACAAGAAGGACAGGGAGTCTTCAAACTTCTCTGGCAGCAATCACAACGTCTAGTCATCTTCTGAAAGCTCCCTATTCCTCACCCTCTCTTACCCAAGAAGAACAGCCGCGCTGTGAAATACGCACCGAAGCAAGCGATGCACTTTCCACCAAGGCTTACCATTGATGCGAGCTCTCTTGGGAACTGCAGAGTGCTTAGCGATCACTGCATCGACGTAAAGCAAACTATGAGCTCACTAACGCGGGGCTGTCTGCCTTTACTAAAATCCTGCTTGTGGCTAGAACAAGGTCCATGCGTTGCAGCTTCGTGCCGAGCTCTGCTGTGCATTTTTGCAGTCAATTCTCAGTCAACGGTGTTACCAAGAACACATCAGAAGATACTTTGAAAAGAGAAGCTACGGATTAACAGGGTACGAGCTACATCTACGCGTCACTGCTCCAGTCTAACGAAAATTGGTTAGTCAGGAGCAATTAAGAGAGCAGATTTTTAGGGATTACTTGCGTTCAAATCCCTAGCTATGTTTTCCCCATTTTGCAAGTCAACTTAGGACTTACAGGAAACATCTCGACTGTCTGTACATCACAAGACTTCTCATCAACCTCGCTTGCAGTTCATCATTCCATTAAGGTGACAGTATCACTTAATTTTTTTTAAATACCCAATCTCCATTTTTATTGCGTCTGTTAACACAAAGTGCAAGAGGAAAGAAATCTGTCCAGTTTTATCTTATTCATCTAACAGCTGGCCACCTACGGTGATACCAGTTTTCCTAGTGAAATCAATTTCTGCTCTGTGAGCTCTTCTCTAAAATGTAAGACTGTTTTGAAAGAGATGTATTTGTTTTCCAAAAATGGGCAACTACTAATTCAACTCAATTGAAAGTTTCTGATGCCTTCAAGCTATTCGCTGATGACTGGCATCAAGGTCAACTGCTGGACATTTCAGTGCCTTCCCACGACCCCCGTCAGTCCTTCTGCTAAATAACAGGGCTCCGTAGCGTCACATCTCTCTGACCAGCATGAGACTGCTAATTTTGATGTATGCAAAAAAAACCCCCACGCTCTACACAAGAGGGGGGGAGCTCTGGATCAGTCATTTGCCTCCCCTATCAAACTGAGTCCTGAAAAAAAAGTTAAATTTACAAAGTCTAGTTAGAAAGGAGTTAATGCCATTGCCTCGAGCAGCTCATTTTAAGAGCAAAGCGAAAATCCAAGGCTTTGGGGGAAGGAAGAGGTATCTCTGCAGTTAGTTCCTGTAAAGGGTGCTACCCTGCCTGCCTCAGACTTCTGGCATGTGCAAGATCATACGGTATAATCCCCCAAATCCACAACCTCCCTCCCACATCACAAACGTAGGTGCCAGCTTGGCGTTTCCTGTTCAAGCAACAATTCAGGCACTAGCAGCTCAGCACTTGGCTACGGCAGCACAGACAGACAAAACCAACCTCTTTGGGCTCCCAGCCTATCTCCCAAACCATCATGTTTTGTTCTGATTTTGCGGTATAAGGGTGGGGATGAATAGAAGAGCACGTGAAAACATGTGATTTGCAGCTTCGCCACTTCCAGAGCGAGTTTTACTTCCAGTTTTCTTGCCCCGAACTCACGTGTATCCCAAGAGAAGGGGGCAGAGGCTCCTTTCTCTGAGCAGCACCGTTATTAAACCCGCTGGCGTCTGAAAGAGCCGACTCCACAGACTACCAGGTGCTGCACATACCTGCCAGGGCTCTGCATAACATTAATTGCAGCTGCCTTCTCTTCCCCATCAACACAGCGGCCACACAGAAAAGAACAAGAGAAATGCCCTGCGTGCCCCAGGATATACATGAGAGTGCTCCTCTGTTACTTGTACTTCACAGAGCTCTCCAGGAGAAACGACACAGCATTTCCTCTCCAGATCCTTAGTATTTTTTCTCCTTTTTTCTTTCCTTTTTTAAGGGATCCTGAATGTCGCCTTTAAAAGGTATAACAGAACAAAGAAAACCACGCGCAACCTTTTAAGTAGTTATTTAACAAGTTGGATGCACGTCGACAGGAGCCTTCAGGTTACCATCTTAGCACCGTTTTTCACTGGAGAGGAAACAGAGACATAAAGGAGTTGAAGGTTGCTGGTTAGAGTAACCCTAACAGGCTACGGCACTGACATTCGCATAGACGAGCGACCAGCAGCCTGCTCCGCTTGCAGCCCTGTTTGCAGGGGGCACCGGGAGCGAGAAGAAGAGAGACAGGCTGCACGCAACAGGCAAACCGCTATTACAAGCAGCAGCAAGGGACTAACTAGACCAAAGTCAAGAGAGCTGGAAAGCACAAAGAGTCAGTTGTAGTTGCAGTAACAGCCAGAGGACTTTAAAATCACGAAGGATTGACAGGTTGCAATGGCATCCTAGACGTTAAGCTGCTGCCCAGCAGACCAACTCTGGAAACAACCATCTAAGCTGCACTTGGGAAGTTGCGTTCCAGAAAAAGCATAATGCACCACCAGGAGCAAATGTGGAAAGGAAGGGGGTATTTTCTTATTTTATTTTAAATGTGACCTGAACCTATCACAAGAAATTTTGCTTTCAAGGATGGTTGCAGTCTGCAAAGCACACCTCACTTCATTTCACAAAGCTGCTGACAAGATAAAAGCTAAGACTTGACCTTGAGATGGCACGGAAGGGAAAAAAACCCGACTTACTGTAGTAGCCCACCTTAGCAAAAAGGAAGGTTTCTGTGTCGATCTGCACAGTGCTTTCAGAGGTATTGACTTAAAAGCTTGCCACCAACCATTCTAGGTGTCAAGCATCCCAGAATTAGGGACTTCCAAAAAGAATGACTTCACAGGTCACATATTCTGGTTATTACAGCCGTACCCCTTTTTTGAGCCATGTTAAGCATCTGCGCTTGCCATAATTTCAAAGGTCAGTGGCCAGTGGTGGCCAGAAGCCGCGGCTTCGTGTTAAAAAGGGTTTCACTGCAATACCTGCTTAAGATGGTCACATTCCCACACCACAGCTTGTCGCCTCCTCTCACACTGAGCTCCACCAGCACATGTTATAGCTTTGAAAAGAAATGCCCTGGGAAACTTTTTTGCAGGATTCACATCAGATACCTTCTCTCCTCACGCATCCACCACGGCGTAAGTGGGAGAACAGAACTAAGATGCTAAAATAAACTGCGAGAAGGGGGAAGATCTTAAACTGCAGCCTAACAGTTGACACTATGCAACCACTGCCGACACCTAAAACCAGCACTCAAACCATATGTGCTCCTAGTCCAGGATCAGGCACTACTTTTGAAAGATGCTTTTACACGTTCAATTGAAGGGTTTAAATACGTACAAGAGCCAGCTTAGAGCCATACTGAGCCAACAGGCCAAGTTTACTCCGCAGTGAAACGAGTCTTAAACTGCCTTGGGTACTGAGAGTAAGATACGGATAGAAACCTTGTAAGGCACGTGCAATACTTGAGCAGCGAGTCCACGCTCTGCACCGATTCCTGCTGGAAAGAGTTAAAAAGCTGCCTATTGCACCCAACAACGGCTGCACGAGAAGGACTGCCACCAGCCCATCTGAAGAACGGTAACTACGTCCTTATTGCTCCAGCCCCGCAGATGACCAGTTGTTACAAGATTTTCAAGCCAGCCAGCGACTGCTTTTCTAAAACCGGGTTTTGTTTTGTTCCAGCCACGCTTTAGCCTTGCGGCCAACCGATTCCAGCCCAGCAAGCAGGCTCTCAGCAGCAGAAACTGAGGGCGGCCTTCCAGGCTCACGACAGTTGTCCAGTCTGACTTCATCCACGCCACGTGGCAGTGGCCATTGCAGGGTTTAAGCAGAATGTGTTAAAATAGCAGAAAAGCAAAGGGTTTGTATTTGAGATAAGCACACCACTACATCAGAACCGAAAACAGTGGAATCGGATCGTGGCCAGATTTAGAGATGCTCCACATCCAGCATTATTCTCTTCTGAGACTATTAAAGTTCACAAATGAATGAGTTATCAGCTGGCCAGCTAAAAAGCAAGGAAAGAAGCACCACACATTAATTCTCCAGGTCCACAGTCATGCAGATTTAGGAGACCGCAAGGTACCTAACAATTGCACTCCAAGGGAAATAAACATTTTGCATATGCAAGACCAAGAAAATCACTACAGGCCACAGCTAAGAGGTTGCAGAGGCTGCAGTCTGACCATTTGCTAAGGACACGACTGTTTTCAGGCTGCAAATTTGTCTGCCTACCCCTTAGTCATCGCAGTCAAATGTCCAACACCGTTTAAGCCTTCACATAGCAGAATATAAATTCTTTTCCTGGGTGTTGCAACAGTACAACATCAAACAGATTATTTAACCATCTGGGACGGAGGGTCAATAAAAGCAGCCACAGACTGCTAAACAAACACAAAAAACATTAAGCTGAGGAGCACTCTTCAGTGTTCAAGTCAGAGGTGCGTTCCAGCCATTGCGAGCTGGTCTGTGCTAGTCGTGGCTGATCCAAGGGCACCTCCCAGTTTGTACACAATGAAGCCTGCTCCACTACAATAGGATTCCGGTTTAACAATGTATAGAGAGGACATGAACTATTTATGCTAGCCAAGTTACTGCTAATGGGTCTTGCCAGTCTTGTTCATCTGTAGCTGGAAATCCTAGCAGCAGGGGAGGTATGAAACGCCCTACGCTGCTGGTTTCCTGCAAGGGAGCAAAAGCTTCTTTTCCTGCCTCCCCATTATGCTGCTGCTGTCATCTCCCTCAAATTGCATTACAGCGCACTACAGCGAGAGCAGGGAGAGGAGGAAAGTCTTCTAGGCAGCATCCCCGCTCTGCTGCAGGCAGCCGTCAACATCGCTGCCTGTTCCACCCTGCTATCCCACTGTAACACATTTATCCAACAACACTTTGTGCTTGCCACGGGTATGCGGGTAAGCGCTGCTTCCCCTACCAGCCTTCAGGTACCTTCAAGCAAAAATGATCTGCAAGAGAGGTTTCCCTCCCCCCTCCATCAAATATAAAAATGCATCACGTCTTCGGGATGGTATTTGGAAGTAGAAGTGTAAATCTGTTCCTCACTCTGATTTTGCAAAGGCTGCAAAAAGCCAACCGCTGTCTTCCTTTCTCCAACCGAGAAACAGCAATAACGGTGCCCACAGCTCGGTAAGAGCACGTCAGTATTGACAAAGCAGTACAGGAGCCTTGTGTGAGAAATGCTTTAGACAAAGTATATTATTGGAGGCCATTTTCCATCCTTACATTCCCCAAACAAAGATTCTAGGTAGTACAAATCCTGATCACCTTATACTACAGAGCAATATCACGTGATGCCTCTACAGATCTTGTCCAAATGTTTGTCTAAATAATGCAAACAGTAGCTTGGCCTCCTTACAGAGGTAAGCAGACCGAGTGTGGGCAATACAGCACTCGTCCTCAGAAGCCAACTGAAAACATTTCGGGTCACCCTGCCACCTACATACGCTCCTAGATTTATTTCAGCTCGTCAGCTTTGCTTCTCGTTACGAGTGACGACGACAGCCTCCAAAAGCCACCCTGCAAACAGACAGGCACCACTGGCATCAGCAAAGGAGTCGGGCTCCCCCAAAGCCAGCAAGGAAGCCACACTTAATTTAAAATTTCCCCCAACCTGGGTGAGAAACACTACGAGATGGCATCATGACTCAGGGTAGCAGCTGCCCCGTGTTGAAATCTTTCCCCAAAGCCCAATGTTTTTTCCACTTAATCAGACACTGACAGTTCCCCTCACGAACGCGGGGAAGGAACCACAGCAGCGCTGGTAATTAGGAGAAAGGTGTCATTCAGCAGGAATATGATTTCTAGTCCTCAGGAATTAAGCTTTCTCCAAGGATCGTTACGAGTTTAAAACCACTGCAAGCTCTTAAGCACTGACCCAGAGGAAAAACATCACTCCTGAAGTATTCCAAAATAAACCTGAAATTCTATAAAAGCGACATGAAGGCTGCTGAGAGCGAGATTATCCCAGCTCAGTAAAACATTCCTTATTATCTCACAGCTCAGTGCTTTGGCAAGGATAACTTATTCAAGCCACCAGGACACCACTAAGTGGCCTTTTTCTCTTTTTCCTGTTCTCCCCCGCCTACCCCTCCCCAATTTCCCAGATTTCCCCGTCCCAGTAACCCGCTTAAAACAAAACTACTCTACTTCTCATCAGACTAATGCTGATCAGCACGTTATTTAGCTCAGTTTCAAACACAGGAGCTACCACGTCAGTACGCAGATGACCTTATCTCCTGGGCTGCTACTGGGAGATAGCCAGTGCCCCGAGTCAGCTGCGTGTTTCACACCTTCCGCTGCTCGCCGTAGTGAGAAAAGGCACCCACCCCACCAGGGTTAGATCCTGCTCAGAGTAATTGAAGTTACACGTAGCAACTTGAAAAGCCCACCCATCGACCGAGGTAGGCAATACACAACGCTATTATTTTAGTGCACGCACAGACTTCTGAGGCTGTTAGCGCCTCTCCTTTAAGTAGTTAAGAAGATGCCTGAAGTTAATAATTTAAATGGAGACTTAAAATATCTCCAGACCAAATCCACGTGCAAAAAAACCCCCAAGCTTCTGACGAGAGGAATTAGTGGCACAGTTCCGACTGTCCCAAAAAGAATGCAGCCGGCGGCAAGCCCCGACGCCCATCGCCGCGCCAAGCTGCCGGCGCTATGACACAGTAAACCACTCACAATGACTTGAAAAAGAAATAAATAAAAACAAGACGCCCATTCAACATTAATGAATGGGAGCTTCTTCCAGCAGGCACTAAAAAACACCCAAAGGGCTTCACGTCTCTCGCACTTGGGTTTGTGCTACTCCGGCTTGCTAACCAGCTCCTGGCCCCCGAGATACGCTTCCTGCCTCTCTCCAACTGCGCCCAAGTCAGAGTTGCGTGCTCGCTCCACCTATTTTTGCCACAGGACTTCTTAGCAATTTGTGTCCAATTTCAAAGCATAAGCCACGCTGCCAGCGACTGCAGCTCGCCGGCGGCAGTAACGCCCACTGCATTCTCAGGCAGATAAAGCATTGGTCTGCCCAGGAATTTGGACTTCCGAGAGAGCTTCTGAAACACAAGCCCAGGAACAGGCTGCCAGCACCCTGCTGGAAACCAGAATGTACCTTATCATCAGTAAAGCCTGCCCCAACCGCTCTTCCAGGAACTGTTATTCACGCCCTGACTTACGGGCAGTTGCCCAAGAAGGATGCCTGCAGCCAGACCGACAGGAGAACATCCTAGGAAGGAAAGAGAGACGGAAGAAGGCCTGTTACCAAAACGCAGCACTACCAAGCGGGCTGAATGTCTCTACAGATCTTCTTCAGGAAGCGGGTCTGAGCCTTTTCCCAAGTCTTGGTATTCCAGGCACAAATTCCTGTCAAGATGATTGTTTATTAACATCAAGTCACACCGTGCAGACACCCAGCACACAAGATCTATTAAGATGTTTACAATATTGAAAGGCCTGATGTAAGGCAGTGGAATTTTTGCATGGCATTCGTCCTAGAAATGAAAAGCTCAGGTTAAAGCTGTAAATCCCACAGTCCTGTAATTAACAGCTGTCCCTGCAATTCTACTAGTCCTAGAGAAAAACGGGTCCCACAATACGGGTTGCGCTGCACGCTCCTACGGCACCGTACCTGTAGAGGCACGTACCAGAACCTGCTCAAGATTTGGGTCTGCAGAGTGATGGGTCTCAAACATTCCCCCTCACCTTCCAAACAGGTCGCTGGAGGAAAAGAGCTCTCATGCCATCCTCTCTGGAAGCAGGAGGAGGCCACTTCATAACTGAGCATGCAAAGTCCAGTCTGTCCACCTGACTGGGGACGCCTGCCTTCTCCTCCATTGCTACCGCTGGAAACCTGCAACGCCTCCCAAGTACGTCGGTTGAGATAGCAGAAATTGTAAGAAAGAGGAACCAACCATCACAGAGCAGAATGGAGAAACAGGGATCTGCTCGCAGGTCTTAGCACTAACGCTGCCCATGCCTTTCAGCCAGCAAGGCAGTCGCTTTTAGGATTGCTGCCCGAAACAAAGCAAGAAGAGTCTGCTGTTCTGCACAGCAGTCAGTAAGCTGGAAAAGCACCACAAGAAGAGATGCTGTGAAAAGCACACAGACAACCAAGCTATAGTCCCTCGGCATTACGCCTCGATAATGGAAATAAAAGCGCACAGCAGCAATATTAGCTTTTCTTTTTTAAAAAGCGTCAGAGGTCTCAAGCCAGTGACCAAACCGTAACGCTTCACGTAGGAAACTGAACCTTGCTTGACGAGCAGTAAGGAAGCTGAATAGAAACATCGACAACTAAACTTATTCATACGAAAGCTACGTTTCTGGTACAAGCATTTTTCAGTAAGACTCTAAGATAAGGTATTAGAAGGCATTCGAAGACAACCCTTCAGGTCACAAAGCGAAGGTGCGATGAAAGAAAAACCTCCCGGGCCAGACTCGCAGGCGCAAGCAGCCGTCACCCGCCCAACGGCCGGGCAGGGGTTCCAGCGAGCGCAGCCGCAAAGCCAGCGGGTCCGCGGGACGACGGCCACTTTTTAAGCCGACCTACATTTTGCCCATCCCAAACCGACGTGCGGGAGCGCTGCCCGGGTGAGCTCACGCTCCTCTTTTCACATGCACGCTGCAGTCAGCTACAGCTCTGCGGTCGCAGAATACTTTGCGTGAAAATCCGAGCTTCCTCCAGCCGTTTGGGGGAACGAGTGCGGCTCCAGAGGCAGAAACAGCCCTCAGACACCTCCGTTATACAAACGCCGTGCACGGTAGCGCTTCCAGCGTTTGCTCTCTCCCACCAAGCTAAGCGAGCGCTCAAATCAATAGAGAGAGGGGGGAAGAGGAGGAGGAGGAGGAGTATCTCTTACACAGATCCCTCAACTCCGAGGACAGCTGTGTTTTGGGTTTCTTTTCTGCAGCAGCTCCCACAGCAGATGCCTGAAATGTCAAGATGTCCCAACGGCACCGAGTGTTTCCACAACAAGATGGGGGTCAGAAGAGAAGAACGAGCTTATATCCGCCTCTCCCCACCGGCTCTGGAGCCGAGGCTGTTTGTCTTCCCGAGTATAAACACACAGCTCGGGGTACCTGAAACGAGCCGGCGAAGAGAACCCACGGAGAGCAGCGCCAGAAAATTGTGCCTGGGTGCCCCCCACCCTCTTCACCTCCC
>NW_008796063.1:8537351-8538833 GCF_000699145.1 Aptenodytes forsteri
GTCGCTGATTCAGCCCAAAAGCAGGGCTGGAGCCGGGAGCTTTCCGTCTGCCCTATGTTGCTCGTAAGGACCCAGGTTGGTCCGTGGACCCATCTTCTCACCTCCCTGCGACCCTCGAGCCGCCTCCTTCCCGGCACTGGACCGGTGGGGGCCAGTTCCCATCCCAAAAACTCCTTAAAATCCAGCAAATCCCCTCCCCACCCAGCCGCAGGACGGAGCAGCTTTGGGGACAAGACACCACTGAATTTTTGATGACATTAATTTCTTTGATACCTGGTTACAGGGAGCTGGGCCCCCGGGGAGGGCAAGGGCTGGGCCGCATCCCTCGCCCACGAAGCCTCCCAGCCCGAGGTCAAACCAGCACCGCAGACCTGGAGAGACCCGGGAGATGGAGAAAAATAAAAAAGAATAGCAGTTAAAAACAAATCTCATAGAAAATGATCCGTCTGCAGCAATGCACGGGGCAGCGGGAAGGCCTGGCGGGCGGCTGGGGCGTCCTGGCATCCCTGCCACGAGGGCAGAGGGACAAATCCCACCTCCACTGAGGCTGGTTTCCCCCCCCTCGCTGTGTGCGGGGAAGGCAAATGGCTTTTCCAGGCAGCGCCTGGGAGAGCGGCTCTCCCCGCCCGCAGGGGGGGGGGGGTAGCTGCTGCCGCCCCGTCCTGACGCCGGCACACCGCCGGGAGGGCTCAGCTGGCAGCTCCCGCTTCTGCAGCTCGCGATTTCCTCCAGAAGAGCTCCCCGGGGCGGCTCTCGGCGAGGGAGGATGGAGGTGAGCACATGTGTATCGGTGCCCTGCCAGCCCAAAAATGCCACCGCCCAGCCCACCGCCTCTTCCAAAAGCACCAGTGACCTCTTGGTCACCTCCTTCCTCTGCTGCATCCCGGCCACCACATGCATGGTTGGGGTGGTGGGAAACATCGACACGCTGGTGGTCTCCACGGGGTGCACTGGCTCCACGTACGTGTACATCGTCAACTTGGCCCTGGCCGATCTTCTGTTCTTACCCCCCATCCCCTTCGACACCCTGCGCAGGTTGAGGGACCACCGGTGGGCGGTCACCTGCCTGGTGTGGCTGGTGGCCTTCCTCCTCGCCCTCCCCGCCATGATCCTCATCGACCTGTACACCGGTCACCGCAGCAGGGTGACCAAGCACATGTGCCACCCCGCCTGGCAGACGGGAACCTACAAGGTGTATCTCACCGTCCTCTCCAACACCTGCATCCTCGCCCCGGGCATCATCGTCTGCTGCTTGTACACCAAGCTGGCTAGGACCTACTGGAGGTCCCGGCAGGCTTTTGTTCTCAGCATGGAGGAAACCAGCCCATGTCCCAAACGGAAGGTCCTGTGTATGACCTCCAGCACCGCGCTCGCTTACTGGACTTGCTTCCTGCCCTTCTGGCTGTGGCAGCTCTTCGGCATCTCTTGGTACGAGCAGGGGGACCGGGGTGGCACCACCGTCGTCTCCATCAACTTCCTCGT
>NW_008796063.1:8539001-8539797 GCF_000699145.1 Aptenodytes forsteri
CGTGTTGCACGCCGGTGTGCCACTGGGTTAAGCCCTTCCGCCGGGGGACAGCGTGCTGTTGCCGCCTGTGTGAGGCCAGTAAGGGAGCTCGAGTACAGTAATAAAGAAAAGGATAAAAGTCACCTCCCCTGCGGCGGGGCGGCTCCGATCACTGAACTCGCCCTGAGCCTTTTGCTAAACGCCTCTCTTGCCGTTAAGTTTTTATCTAGGAGCTCTACTGAAAACTAGTTTATTGCCAGATTAGTCCGAAAAACAATTTCCCGGAGGGAATCGGGGCTCCGGGCTCCCACTGCAAGTCCTCTGGAAACCGCTTTTCCGGATCTTTTCAGGCAAAGCCTGCGCGATGAGCTGTTTGCCGAGGGCTCCCCGCAGACCATCCTCCCACACTGCCCAGGTGCCACCACCGTCCCCCCCACCCTGCAAAAGGGGGATGAAATTTCAGTGCCTGGGAAGCGGGGCAGGGGGGGAGCGCCCCTTGGATTTCCACCAAAAAGCAAAGGCATAAGGAGCCCTAGCACGGGGGGTCCCCGCTCCGGGCAATGGTGGGGGACCCCACCCCGTGTCATCGTGTCCCCCCCATGGCCATCGATGCTCGTGGAGCTGAAGCGAGTGACACGGAGCCACCCAGAACATCGCATTTCTTTCTCGGCCGGCGGCTGTCTCAGGCGGGGACCCCGCTGTGGGGCAGTGCCGGGAGGTGGCAGGGGCTCACGCAGGAGGTGGGCTCAGCCCACCCGTGGCTGCAGGAGCTGGTGCTGCAGGGGGGGCAACCCCGGCCCTCCCAATGCCCAAACAC
>NW_008796063.1:8539902-8584868 GCF_000699145.1 Aptenodytes forsteri
CTGCGGGGGGTCAGCCCTGGCCCTCCCAATGCCCAAACACGAGGCTGTGTCAAAGGACGGTACAGGCACCCGGTGACAGTAAATGCAGCCCACGTCAGACAGCAGGGATCAGTCCCTTCAGATAAAGGGGACATTGGCTTGCTACTCTCCTGCAGAGCCAGGCCAAGCAGATCTACCCATGGGAGCATCCAGCCCAGATCCACACTGTGCAGACATGTCACTGCCCCCACCCCTTCCTGATACAAAGCATCAGCCTCGCGCGTCCTCGGCACCCTCAGGAAAAGCTGCCCCAAGCTGGGCACCACCGGCCACCTCCCTTTGGGGTCAGCGGCGGCCAGACGCGCTCCTGGACCCGACCCCCATGGGACTTCGATGGCAGGTCTTGCCTGGCCATGTCCAAGACCGGAATCAGGGGAGGCAGCCGGACTCATTCAATCAGCATTCAATTAAAATTTAATTTCAAGATCTCCCAGACCAAATGCTTGACACCAGCCCAGGAAGATGCAGTGTACGGTAGCACTGACCAGGGTTACCTCTGTAGAAGAGACCAGGTTGGACCAGCAAGGCTCACGTCGCTTGCTTATCTTTTCCACCTCATCACCACGTCCAGAAGGTTTCTCTCGCAGATCTTGTCCTAAAACCTGGCCAAATACCACGGCCAGTGCCAGGGTCTCCCCAGCCCTCCAGGAACATTTCTCTCCCCCCTCCCTGCACAGGGACCGCTGTGGCTCAGCCATATGGTTTCCAGCCGCAGCCCGACCTCCGTTTCAGGTGCCAACTGCTTCTGGATCCAGGACAGAGATCAGGAAACTTGGCACGACCCTCCCGCAGCCATCTGCGAAGCCATGCTTACCCGCCCCTGAAACACCCCTCTTCCGCAGGCCATAAAAGCCAGGTTGTGGTGCAAGAAAACATCTGTCCTTCTCAACCTGCTGGCGCCTGACCTCCTTCCCGTCATCTTCCGTCCAGCCACGAGCTCTCCAGGCAGATTTTCTTTTATTGCCCGTCTGTGCAACGCAGCAGCGTCCTGGTCCCATGTCAGGGGCTCTTATTCCCTAGAGGGGTACGAGGAATAAAATAACGCTGCGGCCAAGGCTGGGAGAGGGTCCGCAGGACAGGTGGGCATCGTGCGCGTGGCCCATCCAGCAAGTAGTTGTGAGATTGCAGAAGGGGGTTATGTGAATTTCTAAGCCCTTCCTGATCCTGTTTGATCTTGTTTCAAATTAGCATGCCCAGAAAGAGAGGCAGCATCCCCTCCTCCTGCCCTCCATCCCCCACCACACTTGAAAGGATTTCAGCTGTGATTATTTATTGGCAAAGCTTTGGGGGTTTAGTTTTACCCTAAGCCACATGTGAAGAAAGGCTGAAAAGGGAAGCAAGAGGGATGGTTTAGCCAGGCATCGAACTGTAAAGCACCAACAGAAAATATAAAGAGGTTTGCTTGTGAATCAAAACCCATTCTGCCGTGTCTTTTTAAAGCACGTACGAGTAGGCAGGGGCTGTCTTTCCCCAAGCAGGCAGAGTGCCCAGGACACAGGAGCATCGTCATCATAAATCAGAAAAGAAATTGCCGCTGCAAGACCAGTGCTCCTGCTCCGAGTCTGGCTTTGTACGTCCTGCAGAAAGAGGCAGAGACTGGAAAATTTAACTTGAGGAATTTAATTGTCTTGCCAAGCTTCCATAAAAGAGACAGTCAATTACTTGAGCTCTGTAAGATTTCTTCAGAGAAGTATTAATTTTTTTATCATGTCTTCAAAAAGTTCACACAGTGCAGACGTCCCACAGCAACCCCTGACCAGCACACCACATCCACCGGAGCAGGCTACAGGAACCCTCTTTTCTCTTAGCTATGTCCACATACCAAAAGGCTACCAGAGATCAGGAATACTTCCCAAAAAGTAGTTGTTGAAGACAACACGAAGCGGGACCAGCGTTTGACAGAGCACTGCAGGGCTGGCAGCATTTCTTGCTCCAAATCATCAAGGGAAAGTTGCTCAATCCCTGCTGCTGGCTGAAACGAGGGGGCGGGCGGAACCAGCTCCCCAGTCCTTTGCTCACTGTACATTAGTGCATGTGATCATATTGTGAAGTTACCCAAAGAATAAAAAACATTATAGAATTGTTCCCCCCTTTTAAGAGAAAAAAAACCCACCCAACACCGAACAAAATAAGCTTTAGAGCGGGAAGGCTCTGCTGCAGCGCACCCCCGTACCGAGCACTGAACCATCACTGCCAGCACCGTCCTCACTCGCGCCCGCCTTTCTCCACTTGCAAAACACTACTGGTTAGAAAAAAATACAGGAAAGCAGAGATTCATCAGCATTAATTATTATCATTATTAATGATTATCATTTTTTTCCTGAAAACTGAGATTTTTCCAAAAATGACAGGCCAAATAAAGTAAAAAGGGAAAAAGGTGAAGGCTGGTAATTAATCAGTTAAGAGAATGAACGAAACGAAGTGTTCTACCTGGGAAGGAGTTGTTGTATCTGGGCAGTCTATATAAATCTGTTAGATCAGTGGCATTTCCATACCTCGCCCACTGAGTTAGCGACCACAACCGCAACCCCACCGCAGAGGTGCTGGTACTCAGAACAGCGTGAGCCGGTTTGGTGAGAAAACACGGCCGCTCAGTGTTCGTGAGCCCAGCCACCGCTAACGCCAGGACAGCTTCCTCACACTGAACCCTGGCTCTGTCAAGCAAACAATTGTTCATTTAAAAAAAAAAAAATTAAAATTTAATTCATTTTTTAAAAAAAATTAAAAAAATTAAAAAAGTTCATTTTAAAAAAAAATCTTACTCAGTGTTTTGTAACGCTACAGAATTTTTAACGACAGCAACATTTTTCTGCTGTTGCCGCCTTTAACGCTCTGCCTTTATCCTCCACCCCCAGCTAAGCTGAGCACAGCACTACCACGCTTCAATTACGGGCGTATCAATTTTCCCCGTGACTTCCATAAATATTTTAACAAACAAAATGGTGGATACCAAGATCTTAAAGTTGTGAGTTTATTGCATATGTAACAAAAATGAACATGACCTCCTGGGTCCAGCCTACTATACAATCACTGTTTATTCCAGCTGGTTCCATAACCACATTAAATAGAACTAGTATTTCTTTAAATACTTTGATTTAGACATAAAATGAAACATTAGTGTACAACTTTCACAAAATAAATCTGCAATAAAAACAGTGGGAAGAATAACAAGGATAGCAGCAATACTTAAACATGACATTACAAAATAATAAATTAAAAAAATACATTATAAAGTGGTTGAGGAACAAAAAATTAACAAATTAAAAACAGATCCATACTGTGTTTCTGGGAACTCGCTGTGCCACACGGCCCTGAACCTGGGCACCGGCTCCAGAGGGCCCGGTGGCCGGATCACTAATTTACAAAATCTGTTGGATTTCATAACCACCTCGACTTGAACTAAGTACATACTGCTGAGCAAACGCCGATTTCACCATCTGGAGCTTCGAGCAGCCTTTTTGAAGCAGGGTCTCGTCTAACATAATGCCCAAGTTAGCGCTAACATTCATAAAACAGTCTCCTTTCTTCCCGATTTAAAACACGAGCAAAGTGGTGGTTTCCTACATCCCTGAGCATATAGTATAGGCTGATGAGCAGTATCAGGGCAAGCACTGGAGGTCTGTGCCAACGGACCAGCTTTTAGGTTTGCCTTTAGGACAGGAACAAAAGACACACCGTACCTTGTGTTTCCTTCAGGTCAGATCCAAGAGTATCAGTGTACAAGGTGGAACGCGTAAGGACAAAATGAACAACCAGACTCGATGTTATTCTTTGGGCGAGTTTGAGAAGTAACAACCAGTTCAAGTGCTGGCAGACCAAGTGGGAATAAAACATACAAATTCAGACGGCTGAGGTTAGCCGGAGAGCTCCCGAGACCTCAGAGAGTCAACGGCTCAAGCCACGCAGACTCTTGTTTGCACTTCATCCTTCCCTGGCCTTGAAACCAGCCACAGGAAGAACAAGCCATCGCTTAAAACCCATTCTGCCTCGCTTTTCTTTCCTCCATCCACCCAACCAGCTTTAAGGCCTGCCTCAAACACACGTACAGAACAATACAAAAAAATGTCTTCATCGTCACTGGAGTGGCACAAAACTGCAAAGACAACACGATGGGAGAGGTGGTGCAGCTGTTTGAAAAGAGAACTGAAATAATTAAAAAGACAGTGCCCTATTCTCGTTACTGTCAGCACGGAGGAGGTACCTTGACACGGGCTTTTAGATACAGCAAAAAACAGACGGACTTTTCAAAACAACAATCCTTGCCTATTCTTACTTTGTGCATTCAATAAAACACCGACCTAGCAAAGACATTAGGAACTATCGTATGTCAACCGTGTCATTGACACAAAGCTACCCGACCTATAGATCTCCAAATCAAGGGCCTTTACCTTCACCTCGCTTGGTTTTTACTGAGCCAGCTGTGCTGCATGTAGAGCTTGCGTGACAGGATTTTCGTTAGTAGTGGGCTTTAGTATCTGGGTTTGGGTTTGTTTTTTTGTGTTTTGTTTTTTTTTTAAAACTCTTTTAGTGAAAAATCCACATGAGACTGCATGCAAAGCTTTTGGGCAATAATCCATTTTGCGTTTTTTTTTTTTTCCCCCCCCTGACTGGTTTATTGCACATTCAAACGTACTGAAAGGATTAAATACACTCTATGAACAGGTACGACTTCACAGCCATTTTGAAAAGCCAGGGCTGTGGGGATTCTGCTACTCAGCCCAAGACCGCGCAGATGCTTCTCTGCAGAAGGTTGCATTTCCTCTCTTTTCTGCAAAGGAGTCGCGTAGTTTCACTTACGTCCCAACAACCAGTACTGCAGAAACTGGTCCCCAAGTGCCAAAAGATTCCTACAGAACATGGGTCTAAATACGCCTCTCCTGTACAGCCTTGCAGGATGAGCATCTTTAGCCACCCCGTGCAAATCTCACAATATGGTACAGTTTTACACCTCCAATGCAATCCTTACTCCCAACAACAAATCACAAGAATTATGGTCAATGGAAAAAAGAAAACCACGAACAAACAAAACAGAGAAAGATGCCAGGGTTTTGACAAGTGTCTACTTTCTGTCCTATCACAGTTTAAAGCTATTATCAAATTCAATTAAAAAAAGACAAAATAGAAGTATTCCAGTAGACATCTTCTAAGAACGATTTCTTACCCACAGCTGAATTTCAATGCACTATTCCATAAACATAACATCTGTTAAATGTTTCAGAAATGAATCTCTCTAAAAATCAGGCTTGCCAAAGAAAAAAAATCCTATACAAGCAAGTCTGCTTTACTTAAGTTCAGACATGTTCGATAGACAACTGGGTCTTTCCGAAGCCGTGTTATTTGTTAAAATACTGTCTCATCTTGGTGTGCAAACTGGAAAAAATGTTAGTGATTCAGGTATTTGATTTGCTTTTGTTTCCCCTGGGAAGTCGTTTTAGCAATGTGTTAGAGAACAAACCTTGTAATATTAGTTTTAGATATTTGAAAAAATAGCCTTATATGGCTCTCTGGAGAAATTTTCATCCCTACAGAACTGAAGTCATAAATTCTTCCAATAGCTTTCCATAGCATTTAAAATGTACTCACTATATAGTTACCCTTTTACCTCAACCTCCAAATAAACCTTCCCCACGGCCAAAAACTTCAGAACAGAAGTCTGCTCTGTTAACTTAGCTTTTGGCGATTTCAATGCGAGTCGTAGAATTTGAAGTCACACAAACACATCTCGGGTAAAACAGTGGCACAGAAATCACAGCTTTGGGATTGAACAGATTTTTATCCCCTCTCTCCTCCTTACAAGGCTTCTCTGCAAGGTACTTATATCTGAACGAACTATGGAAAGTAATTCTGCAGGAGGAAATAATTGTTTTCATGTGCAAAACAATTAGATTTCAGCCAGGACGACCAAAAAGAAATCATACAATACCATTTAAGCTGTCCCAGATTCCTTCACTTTTCTCAAGGTGAGCCACAGCTTCCACTGGGAGCTTCCTGCTAAGGCAGAGCTTGGATTTCTTTACCTTTCAATTAAGTGTTCATATGGAGGTATTTTCTGCTAGAAGTTTACTTTTTAAACGGGTGTTTAAAATGTGCAATGCAAATTCCAGTGCCAGTCAGACACTCTGCACCCGCCGGACTCTACAAGGGCTCAAGCTTGATTTAAGACAAACTAACCAGGTACACCTACCAGTTGCAAGTCCTCAGCAAATCAAGCTCATTCTTAATTACACTTTGATTCTCCTATTAAAAAAACCCCACAGGTCACTGACCCTATCACAATATGTGTTACAAATCTAGCAGAATATCCTGTGTAACCAAAGCCAAATGCTGAACTTGGCTGTATTTCGTTTTACGGGGGATGGAAGAAGAGGGAAGGGGTTATTGTAACAAAGGGGAGAAAATAGAGTTGGAAACCACCAAAAGCCCCTACCCCCAACCCTCATCCACCAGCGGTGGAAGGGAAACAGCCCCATCTCTAAGTTGTCTAGAGTTCCGATGCTTCAGACAGCTTAGCAGGAAGTTCACAGCAAGCTTCTTCTAGCTTTTGATTTGGTGGTCCATGAGCTAGCATCTGTTTCCTTTGGTTGCTTTTTCACTCCACAGCAAACCCACATGTCTCTTCCACAGCTGTCAACAGCTTCTCATAAAGCTTCTCGTACGACTCATAAGGCGGAATGTCAATCCGGTTAAAGCTAGAGGTAAAATAACACATTGCAGCATATGAATCTAAAATATTTATTGGAAAAAAGAAATCCTACATCAGCTCCATATAGATAGAATTTGTAAAAATCAAAGAAAGCCTCAGCCACTTCAGTGGCCACAGGAGACAAGATAAAAGACAACTGTATTTCTGCAGCAGGAATGCACGACTTAACAGGGCAGCGTTTGGGAGGAGGCGGCAGGTGGCAGATGCAGGAGACTTGCAAAGAAAGCAAGACATCAGACAGGCCTACTCCCTGCTCTGCCTGCAGACGATCTGTGCCGCTGCTGAAATGATTTCCTGTCTCTGATAGAGTGAGACTTCCGTACAAGAGCTCAGCTCTGTGCCTATACTGCACCAAGAGCGCACTTTTCCTACGTTTTACATCTGAAAACTATTTGTTGTAATCCTGCATGAGGACTCATTGCTGTGACTCATTTCTCGGTGAATACTTTTGCTGAACACGTAGAAAGAAAAAAAAAAACCAAAAAACTTACAAACATCTCACTATCCAGAATAATCAACTCTGGGATAAACGAAAACCACAAATAGTATAGAAGACAAATCAAGCTTTAAGAAGGTAAGTCGATTATTTTGCTGGCTGCAGAGTACAGATATTTCCAAGCTAGCAAAGCACACTTGGGAGTCATCTATGCGTGTCACATGGCTAATCCATACCCAGGACAAACAGAGATGACTCCTTTAAACCAATACAAAGGGAAAGCGAGCGCTGACATGCAGAATGTTTTCATCTTACCAAGTATGGGCTTTTGGAAGGTTGTCTGTGTTTGCATCTATTAAATGGATGGTAAACAGCCTGGGTCCTGCAGCGCCTGTAGAACCTTACAGACAGACATCCTAGTTAATGCACTTCAACAAAACACCATTCACGCACACAGATTCTGCTACTTATAAAAAGGCAAGAGAGAAAATTACAGTTCCAGCTGCAAACATAAGTATGTCATAGGCTAAATCTGTAGATCAGATTTGCAGCTGATGAAGGGATGGCAGAAGCAATAGCGCTGTTCGTGACAATTAATTTGCAGACTAGTATTTTGGAAAGCTGCTAAGTTTTACGTTAACAAAGTTGCACCTTCAAAAATGAAAAGACTTAAGTGCAAGAAGGTTTTTCTTGTAAAACAGAACTATGTATTTTAATTTTGAACATCAGTTTACTGTCAGCCAACAGATGGAACGTTACCAGGAGAATCACAACAGCCTAAGAAACTGCTACCTTTTCTGATGACAAAAATTGCAGTTTTCAGGAACTTGTTTTAAAATCCAATGGTTTGTTGTCAAACAACGAAGAGAATACAATTTTAATGTGAAAAAATTGTTTGGTCAGCTCTATAATCATGCGCGTGCTTGCATGCAATTATTTTAACAGTCCGCAGAGTTGTAGGAGACTGATAAGCTAATATTGACACCAGTCGAAGTGCGATGACAGATTGACCAGCTTGTATCATTATCAGCAACAGCTAAAGTGTTCGCCATCAGCAGAGCTGCTGACAAATGAAAAACTGCTCTTGGGATCAAAAGTTTTTAAGTGCTTGAGTTATTCAGTAATACACTGATGTTCTACAAGGGGCTAGTAAATTCCAGACGATTTTTATCTCTTTCTCCCACCACAGATTAACTTGGCCTCCACATCAGTCACCTTGTAAAGCCTTGAAACCTTGAAGTGGGACACGCGTCGAACCCGTCACAAACTGCAGCAGCCTTGCCCTTCTTTCCTCATCAAATGTTTCCACTGCTTGCCAGAACCACTTCACAATATTGCTATCTGCCATGCAGTGCTTTAGACGTGTGTTTGACTTCCAGTCGTTCAGGTCTATCTTATCCAGGCCTCCTATGATTAGCTGTTAAAGGATTAGAAAATGCTTCAACATTCAGAGTAATTTCAGGTTTGCAGCTATAAAAACATACACCCAACCATTTCACGAAGCCTAGCATTCTTCACGCGCTTGAACCACCTTTTTGGTGCACGGCAACGCTCCAAAACAGTTTGGAACAGGCAGTAAATCTCTCCAGTTAAACTGCAATGAAACTGGCCAAGGAGTACATTTACCAGAACCAGAATTTTCACAAGAAACGAGAGTCAGAAGCCCATTTGAGACCTGCTTTGTTAAATCTATCCTACCTGAAAAGTACAGCATATCTTTAGGAGGGTACAGCACAGACTTGGAAGAAGGCATGCCATCTACTGCGCTACACAACATCATTGTCCTGAAGCAGGTTTGTCCTAGAGGTGCCGATACCGACTATGACAGAATCCTGCTTGGTTTATGGTAACATCCTAGTTGGTTTGTTGTTCCACAACAAACTACAGAAACTTTGCATCTGTTTTCTGATGTCGTTTGTGAGAGGCTCTGACTCAGACCAGACATACTACTTCAATCTCTTTTCCAGATGACACCAGGTTGCAAAATACTGTAAAAGGAAGTCACTGCTGGCCATGAATCTAACCACCTCCCCTGGCAACGACAAATAAACGGCATAGAGAAAACTTCATCCCTCAAAACAAAATGTGCGTCATATTCTAAATGTCCCATAATATTCCATATTGAGGATCACATTTCTGAGAGCAACCATTTAGCAGCTGCCTTTTTGTGCCACTGAGACAGCACCCACTTACACTCATTTACATTATTAGGACAGTTGTGACTGTTCTGATGCAGATAGTATTTAAATATTTAATGGATTTTTAATCTGCCTTTTCAAGCAGCTAGCAAATGGCATGCAATAACTTCACGGGATTAATCAGTATGCACGAACGACTAGCACGAAGGTAGTGCTTCCAATACCACAAATGGTCCATATTCCACAGGTTGCCTTATTTTTTTAAAAAGGCGAAAACAGAGGAAAAATTGCTCTAACAGGAATTATTTTAAGACGCAGCATTCTGCATCTCAGGAGTAAACGAGAAGACAAATTCATTTATTTTCTATATGCTCCACACTTCTATTTTAGTTCCTGTAAACCATGCCCTGCGTGAATACAGGAACAGCCATGCATGAAAACAGTTACTGAAGAAAACAAGTTCTGGGGTAGATAACACATTAGGTCTTGCCAACCATTCCTCAAACTTGCAGTACTCCCTCCTTGCTCAGACCACCTGCTTTAAGCATTAGTCCTTGGTTAGACAACACAGTGTATTTGTCTTTCCCTGTTTAAGTAGCCCTCTCAACAACGTTAACCCAAACAATGTCTAGAATAAACCAAAAGGAGTTTGGTTAAACAAATACACAGCTTTCTGGTACATAAATTGGAATAAGTTTTGTGGGTTTGTTGTTTGTTTGTTTGGTTTTTTTAAATCAGTGCTTGGTTGTAAATCAAACAAGTTACGAAACAATATTCCATGTGGATAAAACATATACCTCAAGTTCCTTCTGGTCAAAAGGCTTAAGGAGATGTTGAGGAATAAGTTCATTAAAACCTTTCTGCAGAGCCAGAAACTGTGCCTCTATTCCTCTCATAAATCGCCAGTTTACATACAACCTGGGGGAAAAAAGAAAAAGTCAGGGATGATGAGCTAGATAGGACCGGGCTTTTCATAGCAGAGCTGGAAAATGCTCGTTTTACCGAGGAGCTTGTTTTAATACATAAATTTTGTATTATGAAAGAAGTGCTTATCAGTTCCTTTTTCCATCAACAATTAATTACTGCACCACCAACAGAAAAACCAAAGTACAATTCACAGCTTCGTCTTCCCAGGTCTTACAATAGGGCATTGTGTGAAAACGCTCCGGTCATTTATGACTCAGGTATTTCCCCCCAAAATACTTATTTCACTAGTTTCACTATATAAAAAAATTAATCTGTTTACTACCTTCTTCCCATTACATTTGCAGGATCTATTTTTGTTCTGCAATACCTGACATATTCTTTCTTGTTCTCTTCTGTCACTGGAATATTCCTGCCATTTGGTTTGAGTTCATGCTGTAAAATCCGCCCAAAAGCATTGTGCTCCACACAAAAAGTATGGTCCAGAACTGGGGTGATATCGTTCTCTCTGACAATGGAAAGATAAAAGGTAAACCTAGTATTTTTGATATTTTGATAACTCTCAGCAGTGATACTGACAGTTTGTTATTTGAACACTTAGTCAGTCTTCAGGACAAACCCAGTAACTAACCATCTGCATTTCACACCACTAGAGTAATATTGCCACGGTCACCAATTTCCATGGAGCTTAATGCCTGTTGAAGAGCCTGACCAGGTATGAGTCACCCATCTAATTCTAGTAGTACTCACAATAATTAATTAAACCCTATATACACAAACGCACACACATATATATTCTATTTTTAGGTATATACACACACAGAGCAATAAACTATCTGCTGTCATTTATCAGCGTGAAGCACAGAAGAGATCGCATGCAGTGAATTTCAATGACATCAATAACTTCAAATACAAAGCAGAGTTGGAGAGTCCCAAAGCTACACCGAATGGTGGATTTTGTTCTGAACTGTAGTGTACAGAAGTCCAAGCTAATTCCATTTATTTCCTTTTCAATAAAAGTTGGTTCTCTCTTGAACCAGGCTGTACTTCCCCTCAGAACTCTGTCCTGAGTTTGCATTTTGATATTGTGATATTCTACCACACCCATGCAATGTTTAATAATTTAGTATCTGCTTTGCTGCAAGGAGAGCTAACAGAGTTTGCAATAAGAACTTTTCCTCAAGTACCTTGAGCTTTCCGACATAGAAACAGTAGTTTAATAATTTTGTACAGACCTCCCCCATTACAAGATTTTTGCAAACATTTTCTATAAAGCGTTATCTCACTACTGCCAACATACTCTACCCCATCTTCTCTACAGCAAGGCAATATATAAATACAGTACTTACAAGATCCAGACTAAACTTTTGTGTAATTCTGGGTCAACAGATTCCAGATCGGAGAGCTGAATGGGTTTACCCAGAAGCTGTTTGTAAAAGGGAACCGTGAAACCCCCATTGATATAGTGTCCATGGAACACAGCCAAACCCATTATCCGACCAACAAAATGGAAATAAGACAAATGGTCCTGCAGGGAGAGAGGAGGGAAAAAATCAGGCAGCGGGAAGACACTGACATCTTGTGGTTATATCTGCACCATCAGTTGTATGTTCAGTGCAAGTTATCTGCAGCCCTCTGGGTAAGAGGGGCCACCATTTTTCCTCATAACATAACCAAGAACAGAACCATTTAATGATTAAATGCCTCAAACAAGTCTCTGTGCATTACCCGGCTAATAAATTGGATACAAGTCCTCTAGACCTCTCAAAGGGCAAAACTCAGGAAAAGAAAATCCCCATGAAATCCCCAGAATCCAAGATACAACAATTCCAAATAAATTAGTTTGTCCTTTGTTTAACCGTCAAAATCGTTTTGCTCTTGAAGAAGCAGGCCACGTGCTTGTTTCCTTCATGTCTTTCATGTTGCTTATAAACTGACTTTTGAAAACTGAGGCATAAGTCCTACGGTTGAGATTCCTCCAATCTATCTCCCCCATCTCACAGAGCAAATGTCAGGAAATGTCACGTCAGGAAAAATTCCCCTGTACCAATACATAATTGCTGCTCTTTTTAGGGTCTGCATCAATACAATTCCTCCAGTGAGGAAAAAAAAAGCAAGCACAGCAGCTTGTTGAGAAAGGGCAAGCAAGGCATACAAGCCCCTAGAGTCATGGGATGAACGCTGCTTAGGATGCAATGCTGTTTACACAACCGCCTGCATTCACAGTGAAGATGAATTTCACCTTCGTGTATCTTCTCAGAATCATCGTGCATCCTGGTCAGTACTGAGGAGTCTCAAAGGAATCGGATACTTCTCAAAGAATACCTCCTCTCTCCTGTTTTACATTTCTGAACAAAATCCCTCTACTTCATACTGTATCAATATAAGACTCGTTAACACATTCTTATTCTGCTTTACCCTTCGTTTACACTCTTATTGTAGAGTGGAAGAACAGCTACAACAAAAAACTGCAGGGGACCTCTGTTAAAGTAGGTATGTCGCTTAGAAGTTAATACTTACAGGATTGATAGAAGAGTCTGGATTGATTTGCAGCATGTAAATATTATCTGTGGAGTACTGGAAGAGTCCATAATAGGGATTTAACATTTCATGGCACAGTAAATACAACCATTCTCTGCCAAAAAAAAAAAGTATTTTAGAAGGGTGCAACTTCCACTTAAGTTTCAGACAACACAATTATCGTGAATCATCAAACTAGCCATCAGTTATGAAAGGCTTATTTCAAAATTGGATCACATTGTACTGCCCTCCATTTGCAGACCAAAAAGGTACGCTTAAAAACCCATGAAGTGTCTTACTCCACTCACAGGCAGACTTGTTTTAGTTTAGAAGTACTGAAGGGATTAACATCAATTAGAGAAGCTATAGCAATCTGTTAAGACGCCATCAACAAATTGAGTCTGAACAAGACCCACTTCCAAAAAAACTTGACTTTGTACACAGTTCAGATATTTAGAGACTAAGAGATCCCCTCCTCTGCAACCTGTACAGTATAAAGAAATACTCAAAAAAATCTGTTGTTTAAAATCAGCTCAATCACTTTAGAAAAGTCTTTAGAAAAGCTGTTTTTCTGCAAATGCTTGATGACTAGAGAATCTCTGCTTTCAGCAGAGAGCCCAGAAGGGGCAGAGAGACCGAACACATTAAGGGAGGAGAGCTTAGGTAAATTCTCTCACCTCAGTAACAAATAAGGACTGGAATGGAACTAAAGCTATTTCTGACCTCCCAACTCACCATGACAAATACCCCTTTATTATTAAATTTGGACACCCATCCCAGGTCCAAAATATTCTGAGAGAACTATCAACTTTAATGCTTAGAAGTGGAGCAGTACTGATCTGAAAAGAGTCTGTTGCAGCAAATGGGCAATTATGAAAGCCATCAGGGCAACAGGATGTCAACAGCAGAGACACTCAAGGTTGCCTCGGGTAAGGCAGCTCAGAATGTTCCAACTTCTTTCCTTTGTCCAGCGATGGGTTACTGAAAGACACCTAAGTGGGTGGTGTAGCCTTTGTTTAGGATTAGTTCATCTCCACTCCTGCTCCAACAGATCAGAGGACTCTCCTGAATGTGGGAAAAGGAACCCCTGTTGTCTTGCAATCCTTTCACTGGAAATCAGACAGGTGTATTTAACAGAACCTCTACTGTGATTTGGATTTTACTTCAGAGTCTATATGCTTCTTGAAAGACCTCACAATTCGAGCTGATCACACTGTCATTTATGAAACTGGGGCCTGTTGCTGGGATCAGCACTTTCTGCAGTAAGATCAATAGCCTATCCTAGACAAGCCTTTCACACTCGCTGGGTAATGGTGATGAAAACAGACTACGTATAGGGAAGAGGGGAAACAAACACCTCAGTGTGGCATTAATTCCAGTAACGTTCCCAAATCCAAGGCAAACCAAATCATTTAGTACGAGCCTTTGACACCAGGAGGGCTGTGGGACAACTGTTAAATCACATGCTTCCACTTTCCAATCTACCATGAAACCAAGACTGAACCTACAACCACTACCTATAAACTAGATCACAAATAACTTAAATATACCATTAACAGATAATTTGAAAGGGAATTATATCAGCCACAGGTCACTTTAAAGACAATTTTACAGTTAAAAATGTCAGACAACCCCCCAAATCTCACCTTGCTACTCCTCCATAATCCAGGCCTTCCTCTCCTCGAAATTTCACCATAAGCCTCTTTTTCAAGTCCTTTGGCCTCATCTTCATTATCTGACGGTAGGATTCCTGTATGTGTATTTTTACAATTAGACATTTTATTTCCTTCCTATAATTAAGTCTACTAAGATGCATTACTGTAATACATAGATTGCTACTCAACTACGAAAAACCATTCTGTTAAAGTGCTAATCTGAAGCAAATTCCAGTGACAACTCTTAACACTTGGTGGTATTCACCACCTCTTTCGTGAAGCAGACTTGCTATAATCAAAGATCAGTTTTACTTAACTCTTGAGTTACAAAAGCTACTAATAGTAGTAAAAAGTCAATCAAATACCTCAAATATTTCCTCTCTGGATACTTCAATGCGGCAGTGACCAGCCTGCGGTTGCTGAAGAGAGAGCTCATGTCTAAGAACTTTCAACTTTTGTACCAAGTCTCTTTCATATCTTTGTGCTGGCAACTCCTCACCGTCTTCTAGTGACCCCTCATTTGGAGCTGGCAGAGGCTGCTGGCTGGGCTCTTTTAGCTGGCATTGATGGCTGTGAAAGTGGAAGCATAACAATAAGGAACATGTAAAACAATGATGGAAGAACTGAGTAAGCTTCTCTAAGAGGAACCTGGAGTGAACTGTATATTCAGCTGGGTAGCTTCTATAGCATCATTACCCTACATTGAGGGACATAAGGAATACAGATATCTACAATAAAGAGTTTCAGCATTTTTCAGCTCAGTTTTTATACGGCAACACATTGTGGAAGGCTGTGGAGCATGATCACTGCATGCTGACTGAGCAGTAATTAAAAAGTTTGCGTGGTATTTCTCCCATAGAGTGACAACTTTCAAGAGTGTAACATGAAAAGAGACCTCTAACGGAACAAACAACAGCTTTATAAATGGAACTATCTAACAACTGCAATGAATTTTATTCCAGCTCCATGCAAACTAAAGCTGGGGATTCTTGACACAGTAAAAGTACTGCATGTATAGTTATTAAAAGAGGAAGATGTACTTGTCCCAAATAGTTGCAGCTTCATACATTCAACTATCCTTATCTATCAGTGTTTTATTTGCATTGTGGAGCAATGATTTTTTAGATGCAGAGATTCCCCAGCTGGCTTCAAGCACAGACAACTCAGATCCAGGAAAAAGTCTGATCTTGGGCACAACGAGCACTGCCAGGCTGCTTCCAGGGTCAGTTCTGTAACAGTTCAGCTGCCTTTGCATGATGCAGAGCTTGAGCTTATTAAATCCTGCTAAACCCGAGCTGGCTGTGCACAGCACCAGGCAACCAGACTCCAGCTGGCTTTATATTCCTCTTGTCTGGAGCTCACAGGAGCACAAAGCCAGTTCAGGTCTAGCATAGCTAGCACAGAGCTAGAACTGCTAACCCAGGCAGGCATGAGCTGACTGCTGTGGAACTGCCTGGCAGATCCTCTACCCCACACCCCAGCGTTTCCAGAACTGCCTATTCACTCCAGCACAGCTTGGTGCAACTTTGTGGTGCAAGCTCAGAGATCAGTGCTGTGCCGAAATAAGCAAGCCCTCCCTTAAACTTGAGGACTGCAAAGCATAGTAAAAACATTTTTGAAGAGTCTCTGCAAAAAGCTTAGATAAAACCAGCACTGAGAACCGATGCTCTGACCCTGACTAGAGCGTTGGTTGCATCTGTTCCCCAATGTCGTTATCATGCAGTTTTTCAGCCCCTCATGGCTCCCAGACTGTATTAAAATTGGACAAAAATAAAAAGTTTAAGAATCCAAACTTGACATGAATTATTTAGCAGGCAAGGTTCTTACTTCATGATGTGATGTAGTCGTGGATCTGTGAATTGTGTGGTTCTGTTGTTATGATCTACAAAATATATTCTTCCTGAAACTGTACTTCTAACTTCCCAACCTGGAGGCAAAGGTCCTAGTTCATCACAATTCACACTGTTAAGGTCTCTAAGGAGAAAAGCAAACAAAATGTTAAAGCACTTCTGAAGTTAAGATGAAACCAATTCACATTCAGGGTAGAGGGGGGAATGAATTTGGTGCTCAGTGATTCCAGGCTATGAAAGTCTTAGGAAGGACAGAATAGCTATTTTAATGCTGTCTTTTTAGAATCCTCAATCTAAGCAGTGCAACTCCCTATGTATGCATGGTACATGGATAGAAAGGTAAATCAGCAAAACACCTTCTGTCTTTGAAAAGCTTTGAAAGTAACAAAGCCATACAGCTTAAAAGTAACTTCAATATGCAACATCATCATTTAGCTGATGACAGGGCTTCTGAGGGCTGTAAAAGGAGGAAGAGACATTTTTTCATAGCAAAAATTTCAAAGAAAAATTCCCATTAACACTAATGTGATCCACGTGCAGAAAACCAAACAATTAACCAAAGGCCTCTGCACCAACCACTGTCTCCAAACACCCAATAAGTTAAGAGGCTAAGGCAGCCAAGTACTAAGATCACCTATCACCTAAAAAAAAGAAATCACCTCTTTAATTAGACAAGGTTAGAATCCTAACTATTTGACTGATAAATCATTGAGAATAAGGCTTTACTAACACATTCACCCCCTTCATCCTAGATAAATTTTGGGTATCATTCTAAGTGCTGCTAAAGGTGGTCGCTCACTTTCAGGTAGTGGTTGAATTCAATACATAGGAGGTATTTACACCTAGAAAATTGAAAAGACTTATGCCCCAGCCACCTAATAGAGGAAAACACTAAGAGTGGCAAGAAAAGGAAGGAGGGAAACCTGAAGATTATTTTTAGACAGAAAAGCTATTGTTAAGTAAAATATTCTCTAGACAGCTGGCATGGATTCATCTTATTATCCAGGGTTGAAGACACCACTCTATGTATTTCCTTACCTAAATCTAACCATGCAGCATCACTATAAATGAGAAAACTGTGAGGCTTTAGAAAGGTAGAAACACTTTGTACACCAAAGGCTTCATCAGTGTCACAGTGTGTGTAAGTCAGCAGGAGATCCACAGGCAGACAGACGAGCCTTTGTTAGGCTCCTTAAAGAAGATTATGGTTGTAACCATTTGTTTCAATCAGCTGTGCATCTGAAAGTACTATAGAGATCTGATTACATCAAGTTTTAACCGACATCTGTGCTAAAAGCCAAGGTTAGGTTTTTGCACTGCAAGTTGGTAGTATGAAAGCCACCTTTAACTAAAACAAGAGTGACCTGTGACTCACAAGACACTGTTGTGTCCACTTACATTGCTGGTCCTGAAAACCTGGCTCTAAGATTTGTTGAGAGAAGCAGCAATACCTTTCATTAGGCCAACCAGCATCACTTGAAGAAGGGACAAGGCTTTGGGCACGCAAGCCTGACACGAGTGACATGAACGAATGAGCATTGTCATTTCTTCTTCCAGCGATACCAGCTAATCTAACATCAGCTATTTTCTCTCTCTCAACTTTATTTTTCATATCCTTCCATATACTGTGGTTTTATCAACACTTTTGCCTACACTATTTTATATCATTTTTCTAATATCCTGTATCTCATTCATGTATTATCCAGCCAGTGCAGGAGCTGAAGTTACAAACTTAGTGTTTCACTCTTGAATCTGGTGTGCAGGTGGTCCAGAGAAACAGCCCAGATTCAGAGCTCCTCAAGGAAGAGCGCCAGACCTTAGTCACAAAGACCTGGATTAACTGCAGGTTAAGGTTTAAAGAGGCTTTACTAAATTAATCATGTGGAGGATTCAAATTTTCTAGCTGCAAATCATTGGTCTAAAGCATAAAAAACCCCAACACCACTTCAAGTTTAAAGGTGACAAGTAATCCCTGCTTCAGTTATACTTAAGTGAGCACTATTAGAGCAAAAGTTACAAGTTCAATATTCAAGAAACAACGGCTTTAAGTAGTTACTTTTTTCCTTCAATTTGCAGTCCAAACTGTTTTCATACAAAAAAAAAAAGATTAGGCAAGATTCAGAAATCTGTAGCTTCACCAAAAAACAGTCACATTGACATCTTAGGAAGAATTTGTCAAACGGGAGTTCCTGAAGGACTACATATTTTTTCCCTTTTGTTTTACATGATTCACAAGTAGATAATTCTTTCTTTCAAAAAGAACACAATCTTTAACGTTTGGTGAAAAGGTAACTAGAAAGATCCAAAATTATTCCTCTGCTCATAAAGCTCTCCCTCTAAATTTAGACAGGCCATTTCATAGATTTTTGCTCTTAAAGATTCAGCTTACTGCCATGCACCCTTCCCCCTCCAAAAAAACCCCAAACACCTTGACTTTGTAACTATAAATACATACCTTGGTATCCTAGGGTCATGCCATGTGCTAACTCCAGTCTGCGTGTGCAAAAAATAAACCTGTCCCTGTACCGTTGTTCTTTGTTCTATGAAAAGGGAAGTAAGATTATTCTTAATTACAAATCTGAAAAAATCAGAATAAGCAGTTTGTTCAAAGCCATTAGCATATTATCTTTCTGTCAGAGCTAGGAGAAAGTACTTGAGCCATCCCACCTGATCTCTTGCAGCATGGACTGTTTTGTCCTTAAACACTGTCTTTGCAAACTTACTTGACTACACATTTCAGTGTTCTTTTTGAAACACACAAATCCATGCACCAGTATGTTTTAGTTTGCAGTTTTATTTTTAGGTTTTGAGACAACCAAAACCCCCAAACTGGATTTCTTTACTCCTAGATTCGGTGTGCTCTTTTCCGAGATTTAAATTCTCCTTAATCTTATCCTCCCTAATCTTCTGTACTACTGGCTTCTTTGTTGCTTTTATATTTTCCTGATCTTTTCTCAAACGTGGGCTCAAACCTACACAACATGCCAAGGGGGAAGGAAAAAATAGCATTACTGCTCCAGTTTAAAGAGCTCTTTACATTCGTTCTCCCTAGATACACAGCCAAGATTAGCAGTGAATTTTCTGTAACAGCATCATACCACAACCTCATGTTTAATTTACCATCAACCCCTCAGTGTATCCTGGCATAGCCAACTGCTAATTAGCCAATCTCAAACTCCCACCCGCACTGCTTAGTTCCTTTTCCAAAATGCAGACCATTAGATACACGTGGATGCTGCATGTTTTAACAGGTAAACCATATCTATGTATTAAAATGGGAGAATTTTTCTCTGAAGTCTTTTGAAAAAAACTTCAGTTTTATAGTTCTGGAAAACTCTTACCGTAGCCTTCTGGTAGGTCAGGCGACTGGTGACCATGTGGTCTGTTCTGAGGTGTCTGTACGTGACCTCTGACTTCAGGGGTCCGAAGTCGCTGTGCCTGAAGCCTCTGATCTTGACTGGGGGACTCTACGAAGCGACAGTTGCCTCCGCCAGCAGCCCCCGTAGTGTCTGTATACGGTGCTGGTTCCTCCATAAAACAGCTCAGCGGCCTTCCCGGTCCGGAATCTTCATAAACCGTTCTGAAAATGGGGAAACTTCAAGAGTTTCCATCACAGAGAAGCGAATGCGGAAATAACGGTTTCTCTCTCTCGCGCGCTCCATTACTTCAAGTAGTGCAACTTTTAACCCAAGATATGCCACTTTTGTAATGTTTTTATACCCCAAATTTATCATGGATGTGCCAGAAGCACTGGTAACAAAAAATATCAAGTCCTACCCAGCTTAGCTTACTTTCTTCAATTAAGTATTCATCTATAACCTTATTACCTGGTACATATTCCCAGACAATATCTTAGTCACACTGATGTTTACTATTTCTAGTGTTAATTATATTCTTTCCACATATAAACCATTTTTCTAAATAAGTGTAAAGAAAACAATCCTTACCCTTCATTCTCCAAAAGCCCTCTACAGTCTACTACAGAACCTCCTGTGCCTATTCTGTCCCGTGCCTGTAAACTGACTGGAATAAAAAAACCAAACACAAGTTAATAATAAAAGAACAACAAGTTCCCTTAAAAACAACATAAAGCCAAACAACCCCCAATTATACAGGGTAAAATATTAAGGAAAGCTATAGCCTACACACGAGAGCACACCACTTACCAAAACTCCTTCTATAACCCTAAAGCATTACTGATTTTTTAAAAGTGGAGAAGAGAAACCAGAGGCATCACCACATCAAAACTTAAACCGAGTCTATTTCTGTAAATAGCAAACATGTCCGGTTTTACATCTGTGTTTCATGACGATCCAGAAAGGTAAGCTGGAAAGAAATTACTCACCACTAGATGTCATCATTACGGTGAGAATTTGGGTTTTGCCAAATATATTTATATATCAATGAAAAGCTTGAGTCGGGTTGGGGGCAGCAAAACGTGGTAAGATGGGGTAAATTAGCCGTAAAACTAGCACTGCCTTGTTGAAATTTGGAAATGCGTTACATGAGTCAAAGGTATTAAAACAGCAATTTGCAAAATTTCTTTTAACTCCTCCAGATGCTCTTTTCCACAATAAGATTCTCTTTGCCCGTCACCTTGGTTCAAATGCAGTGTTTCACAGTAACATTTACCCTTCCAGAGCTGCATTAGAAACCTTGCCAGATGCATTCCTTCTTTTTAATATTGTTTCCCATTATCAACTGAGAGAAAACAAACTCCTACATAGGAGTACAATGAAAATTTTCAGTTTATGTAATTTAATCCCATGGAAGTCAGAAGAAACAACCCAGAAAAGGCACAGAAGCAATAATGACTACAGGTTTCTTTTTTAACACATTTGTCCATACAGTATATTTACCTAAGAAGATGAAAGTTTAGCTGAGAGTATTCTTACCCACTATTTGGCCTCGTACAGCATCGGTATCTGTGGGATTTAGTTTGCATAGATCCAAACGCTGGTCTGCAAATGAGAATAGGAAAGATCAACAAAACACTGTGCGAGGGGGGGGGGGAGATATTATTCACTACTCAGATACAAGGCACCGAAGGTTCCTGATTGCACCAGGTGGGAATTGCTCTTACATCCAGTATCTTTTAGCCTGCTGATGGCATTGGAGAGGAGTCGGACACACCCCAGGAAGCCAGCTCCCTGTTTCTTGTGGATTTTTTTATGGTTCCATACACTGATGGTTATGGAATCTGTCTTCCCAACATATCTGGAAAAATACATATTGGAAGAGTAATTTTACAAAAAAGAACCTCTTTTTACTCCACAGAATTTATGCTTTATTTGGTACAAATTCCGATACATTTTAGTGCATTGGTCATACTGCTTCATTATAAATACAGAAGTGCTTAAGCCTGAAATGGTGTTGTTAATGAATTACTGCACTATGATTTCACACAGCACGTTAAATTGATATTGCTGCAGCATGAATTTAACTACAGACAGCCTCATTAAAAGCTATGCAACAAGCCGATTAACGTACAAAACTTTAAAATTTATGTTTCTAATAATTTGAAGAAAATAAATCACTACAACAAGGACAATCTTTTGTAAAGGCTGGACTGCACTGCTCCAGTAGAGCTTACTCTAAGCAGTTGTGCAGTGCAGCTGACACACAAATATTTCCAAATTCAAATGCCTAAAAGCAAAGTACCACTCCTTTATTAACAGGTAATCTCTTGTTGCAAAAAATCAGTCCTCCTCAGCAAATGTGACTCTTCTTGCTAACGCACAATGAAGTTGCAGTGCCAACCCTTGCATTCCATTTACTAGATAAATCTCTGGAATATTGTTTACTTATGACCTTAGAAGCAACTCACAGGTCGTAATGCTGGTTCCATTTGGGGTCCAATGTGTTCTTCACAGTGTCAGTTGAATGGCACTGACCTGACCCATCAACAACTATTTTTGCAAATGGGTCAGGAAGTCCTGCGGAAGGGAAAAGGTGCTATTAAACATAGTACTTGTTGTTTTGTTTCTTCCCAGATAATGCTATCATGAGCTTCTGCTTGTTCACCCCCAAGAACGGAAAGTTGCCATTCTCCTAAAACTATTTTAGTAAATCCAAAATAGAGAACTGAGTTCCTAATTAGATAACGTACTTGTGTCATATAGATTGATATCTGCCGTAAGTTGTGAAAGTTCTTAGAAAACAAAAGGTTAAACGTGCTTAATTTAACAGTGCATACCCACACATACTGATAAGTAGGCATTTTTATTCAGTCCTTAACATAATACTGAGACTGCAGCACGGATATTTCACTCGTACCCTTGGCACGCTTTACAAATAGAGCCGTCTTTGAGATGGATGCTCTTGGTACCCCCCCACAGAACTGTAAGCAGCAACCTGCTTGTGGTCTCATTAGCCAGACTTTCAACTAGAATTTGAGAGTCCTCACTCTTTCCAATCCTAGAGTCTATGCTAGCTAAATACAATTCAGGGTAACGCCTACTCATGTAGTAATGCAATGTTACTGCAAGAATGGAACCACAGAACAAGTGACATACATAGATGAGACACGACAGTAATGCACAATCTACAAATAAATCTGATTAATCAAGAGCAGAAAGTTATACAATTAGGGCATACTTACTGAAGAAATCTTTCTTTGCAAGATTCTTGGCACATAATACTGCAAAACAAAATATCAGATAAAGAAATCTTAAAACCATAAAAAAAACCCCAAACACTTTCCGGCAATCATACCAGCTACAATACTACCTGAGCGTAATTCACAAAAAACCACCTAAATATTAAATGTAAGCATTGGTTTATCAGTGATTGGAATATGTATTTACATAAAGAAAAAAATTCATTTCTTTTGTTCTATTGTTAAAATATATAGAAGAGTTAATGAAAGTCCCTTTCAGTTAAGGCCTCCTAATTTTCTGCACTGCATGTTTATACAAATGCTAAACCAGAATTCCATTGTGTTCTTTCAGAACGCACCCATTTTAGAACAAGGACTAAGCAGTTTCTGAACCAAGAATGGTTCTGGGACTCCTGGAGGAGACCTCTAAGTCCCATCAAATGTAGTGCAAACTCCTGCTCTTTGCACACAAAAGGTACGTGATACATCATAAACCAAAACAGGTGTGCTACAGCAGCATAAGCAGTTTGCAAATACAAAAAGGTTTTGTGGTAAGTATGACAGGACCTCACTCAGGAGAAAAAAAGATATAGTGATAAAAAATTGCATCGATGTGTTTTCCCTTGAAAGGGCCACAGATGAGACATCATTTCCCTCTCTCCAATTCTACTAAATAGCACAGTAGTTTAAGCAAAAATTAGATCAGGAAACTCGCATCAATCTCCATTTCTACTAAGCCCATTACCAGCTACAAGCCTAATTTTGCTTTTCAATAAGGACTGCTCAGTACAATCTCAGCAATCCAAGTTGTTCAGTATCCATTAAACTCATAACAGGCCAGGAAAAGTAATTACAGAGCCAAAGATGAAAATATTAGAGCTCTAACTTACCTAAAACTAGGATCCAAGAGAGGAAGATAACTATAAAAGACCTAACTATTTTTGAGGTAGTCTCTTTTCCACCCAGTTCTGATCTTTCAGCATGAGAATGAATGCTCAGAAGATACTCAAATGGCCATTTCCCCTGGTACGGACCCCTTCTCATCTCTCTTCACCTTGCTCCTGACTTACACTCGGTCTCACCTTAACTTTATATTGGGGAAAGTGAAGACACGGTACAAAAAATATGGGAACAAATATATGTTTTCTTTTTGTTGTTGTTTTTTTGAACACTTCTACTAGAATTCCACCTCTCAACTCCAAAGCAACATTCCCCACCTAACATAGCTAGCAGAATAAGAACTGCCTCACCTCACATGTCAAGCAAACAGACCAAAGAAGTCCACTATTTAACCCAGATGTTCATGGAAAAAAATACACAAATCCTCTATCTTAGTAATAATTAAAGCAGCCGCACCAGGAAACTATTTTTAGAATGGATTAAAAATTACTTATTTCTTACATTGGCAAACTGCATAATTAGAGAAAGCTTCTCTTGTGTTTTTTTTTTTTTTTTTAAAAACTGACCAAAAAAATTTTTAACAACTGACCAAAAAAGAGAAGTCTGCAGGACTACGGCAATTCAATTTGAAACAAAACAGGATTACAGAATCACCATCCGCTGTTCTATGGAAGCACGACAGAGCAACCTTTAATTTCCTCTTCCTGTTGCGAGTGCTTCAGAGGAAAAAATACCAGAAAAAACAGGGAATAAGTTCAGGTAAAATCAGAACTTGTATGTTCTAGTACTAGCCAAAAGGAATTTTAAAGTTCCTGTGAGTGGTGGAGCTTTTCTTTTTTTTTAAATCAAATAACTCATTTTACTTCCCCATCCCCAATTTTAAGAATACATTACTGAGGTGGAAAAGTATGCCATCTGTAACTATCTGCATATAGTCTGACTATATAATTATCACCTTTATTCTATATTTCAGGTGTGCTTTCTAGAGCGAACTAGCAGCGTAAGTTTCTAAAGCTATTATTGAAGAATTACATTTTTTTCATTTAACTCTTTTCCCTCTGCCACAGGCTTTCAGTCTACAGTAGAGGAGCACGGCTGCCAATTTTCCAGTTGGAGCCTGTGAAACCCTCAATTTTAGGTTGCAAAAATCATTACTCTTTCTTGTAAGAAAAATATTGGCACAACAGCTAATAGCCGAAATAAACCTTTATGGAGCAATCTCTACAATTAGCCTGCCCAAGATGGACCACTGGCATTGTTCCACTGTTTGCATATTAAACCCCCTAGAGGAAAAAATATTTTCAAGTGCCCTATCACTTAAAAGCCATAGATTTCTAAATTCCAGTAAAGAAGCAGGTGACAAAGGTCAGCAACAGGAGACTTGGACATGAAACCATGCCAGCGGCAGAGCAGACAGCCCCTCCCTGCTCTGCAAAGCTGCGTGTATGCCAGATTTTCTTCTTAAATACATTGCCTCCAAGAGGGCTTCAGCAATACTGCTAGCAGGATCTGACTAGCTGCTATTTCAAGCCCGAAACCCGTGAACTCGGGTAGATTTAGCTATAAAAGCTTAAAAAGTTATTAAATTTATCCCTGCATCAGAGGCAGTGCAGGAGAATGGGATGGCTACTTATCTGCAAACCAGGCACCTGAGACGCGCTTTGCACAAAACCCATTTTTGCCTACTTTTCATCTTTCCAAAGAGCTTTTTCTTTTCATTTTTCTTTCTTTTAAACAAGAAAGGTTTAGGGCTTGTCAGTAGGAGTAATCTCCTTGCATTTGTTGCAATGTTACAAAAGGTACTAATTCTCCTGACTTGGGCATTTACATTCTGCCTTCTCAAAGTCAACCGACTTGTTTCAGCTTGACATAGTATTTGTTTATACTCCGCTCTGGATTGCTGCACAGCACTGAAGAACTATTTTTTTTAATCCAACAGATCCCAAACAACACTGAAACAATGTCTTTACATCTAGATTATAATATTTATAAAGGGATGGGAATGTTTTTTTTAAGTAGCTGACATTATTGAGATAATTTCAAAGGCCAAATTAGCCAGCTGGGTAGAGTACTAGTGTGAAAGCATATTTGGCAGGAGGTGAAGAAAGGACAAGCCTTATACGAAGTCAGTATTCACCCTGGGGATGTCTTCAATGCAGATGTAACTTGAGCGAGTTGAGTGGTTCTTCTGCCAGCCCCCGGTTGTCCACCCTGCTTCCAAAGCAGAAATGAATCATCTGCTGTGGTTCAGGAGGTGCCGCAGGAGCAAGCTACAGACGGGTGTAGTAAGGAAAGCACAGAGTGGCACCAATGTCTGAACAACCCGGCCGAGAATTGCATCAGAAAGCTGCTGCTTTTTTTTCTCATCACCGAGACACCTATCTCTGCAGCAAGACCAGCATTTTCAGAAAGGAGGCAGAGAAAAGACAGCCTGGGTGAGGAACCATTTCAAACATCGCCGAGTAAACAGACCCAGCCTACAAAATCAAAGCCGCCGTGTGCAAGTTCCTCCTCCTGAATTGTCAGCGGTCAAAGAACGGCTGCTAGTCTGCAAGAGAGTCCTCACACTGCTGTCTCTGCATCAACACCGGATTTATTCACATATAACATCCCATAGCTCAGTGCTAAGATGCTACAATGATTTTCAGCTGCACAGTGTAAAAAACAGGTAGTTGTGTTTTGGGACTGGGGGGGGGGAAGATAAGCAATGAAAATGTTCCGTAGGTCCCAGTCTGTACCAATGCAAAATAGCAGGCAAATTTGCTCCTGGCACTGCGTTCACTCACACTTTGTCAGTTAAGGGTAAGAGCCTCCTTGCTCAAATTAAGAACTTTTACACGTGGACAGGATCTGAGCTAATGACGGCCTTCAATTTAGTACTCAAGTTAATTCTGAAGAAAAGACAAACCAGCAGTACATCCACATCTTCCTTAGGAAAGGGGGGGGGAAGGTCATACTGAATGATGCTAGCAAATATACCTCTCAGCCATCTTTGGCCTTCCCTTTGATATTCCAGGTTAATCATTTCTGCTTGTACAAACAGGCAGCTAGATTCTAGGATACATTTGTTTTACTTTCTGACAGAAGATAAACACAGGCCAGCAGGCTGATGACGTAGAAAGGACTTTACTTAATATTTACTTCTGTGTAGACCATCTTTAATCATAGAGATATGTAGCATAATCATTAAAAGCATCACAGGTTGGTTGGTTTGTTTTAAGATATAAGCAAGAAGCAAAGAAGAACAATGAGGCTTTGGAGGAGAGAGGAATATAGATCTCGACATAAAATGAAACTAAGGTCACTGCATACCATTGAAAAATAAAAAAGGCCGCAAAGCAGGTCAAATTTGATGCATCCGAGTAATGGAAACATCTCTGCTAATGCTTCAAAGTCTGCCTAGCTTTTGACTTGTGAAGCTGGTAACCTCTGTTGGAGGTAGGGTTGCTCCAGCTCTACTGTACGACAGCAGGACAGCCCCCTGCATGCTAGCTTACAGGCTGGTTTCCACAGCAAAAATTCTGCCATTCTGAAAAACAGTTTTCAGAAGGCTACATGGCAAAAATAATGTGCTTGAAGTCTAAAAAAGCCTCAAAAAAAAAAGCAAATATCAGCTATTTACCACATGCTGCTCTAACGCCGCAAAGCACCATGGCCCACAATTAAAATCTTTGCTGAATCCGTTATGTGAAATCACGTCTCGTCCAAATGGTTCGGCGTATTTTGTGGAAAATACTCTTTATACCACAAGCCACCCCTTCTGAACCGGCTTTACAAATGACTCCGCTTAGGGTTCATATTCTCTGCACATAAGTTTAAATGAGACTTCACTGCAGATAAACGTCTGTTTTTATTTCTACTACTAGGCAACCCATGAAGGTCGTAAGTGTTCTGTTTTTTTTTAAGGGTGACAATCACTTATATTTGGTAGGGTACAAGAGAAAGGGTTTAATGGGAAAGGAATGATGGCTGAAGGCACCAAGTGTGTAAAAATGCAGTTTCTTTACAGCTAGCCACATCACTGAACTGAAATATACCACTTTATTCACAAATTGGAGTTTAAATTGTCACCACGAAGGCCAAGGTTTCTATTCTAGTCCTTTTTCTGTTTGCTTTAGGAATACTTTTGGTCTTTCTCTTCGTCTGCTTGAGACTGAAATGCATAAATCCACAGACTGCTTTAACTTCTCAGTAACCGAATCTGAATCACTGCAGCGCCTAGCATGCAGAAAAAGATAAACAAAACTGAAGTCTTCCGTTACATTTGCCAAATAAACCAATTAGCTACACAGAAATAATTTTATGCAGACGTGTACATTGAGTGGCCTTCACTATTAGCATCGTGGTGCCAATGAGATTTGCAATCTGACACGTAAGCCAACCAAAAAACCCCTGAGACCCCTCAGACTTCAGGACCAGCACGTATCATGGCCTGACATTGGAAGACTGCCTGAACTCATGCTAAAACAGATCTTGACTACCAGATTAAAGCAATGCTTCATTAAAAAACCCTCAATTCTCAAAGAGTTGCTAGATTTGATACACGAAGCCTTTTTGTGGCCCTTTTGTGTAGGCTGCAGTAAAAATCAAAGCCTCTTTTCAAGGCATGCCTTCCTCGTGGGTTGGAACTTGGCTTCGTGTAGTCAGTTGCAAACACTAGACAACTTTGAAGAGATCTTCAAAAAACCACACGCCCAGAAAAAGCCATTTTTATTAGTCCATTAACATGCCATTAAAGTATCTACTTAGCCAGGAATCAAAATTCTGTCCTACCTAAGCAGAAACCCGTCACGAATGAGAGTCAGTCCTCGTAGCGCAAACAATACCAAGTTGCCAAAACAGAAGAGTTTCATCTCCAGGATTCCTAAGAATTACTCAAACTGAAAAATCCTCCTGGCCACTGACCAACAGTAAGTCTTCATATACCAGCAAGGGCTGATTTAGTCCTTAATAACATAATCTTTTAAAAACAGTATAGGACTATTGGAAGAACAAGACTCATTAAATCCCCAGTTAACTGAGACTGCGTGCAACACAAGACCAGTAAAGCAAGTTTAAGAATGAACTGACTGACATGTAAAACTTGGAGAAACACTAAGAGTTATGGAATTAGCTGAAGAACTTTGCAGGGATAAAAAAGGGAGATCAATAGGAAGCTGAATTAGTGCCGATGTACAGAATCAGAGGAAGGCACACAAATCAGAGAGGTGGAAATAAGCATATCCAATTATCCCTCATACTAACTCTTCTTTCTCCTCTTCCCCCTCTGCTCACCCATAGGAAATGCCTGAGATAAAGGCTACCTCCCAGATTAAATCTTTCATTAAATCCTAGCTATTACATCAGTTTTCTTATGACTTTGCTATGCCTTCCTCTAATCCAGGCCAAGAACCTTTTCATACTCTCTACACAGTCTCCTATTTCCCAGATAGACATAAACCCCAAGCATCCCCGACTGCTTGAGTCTTACAGACATGCCCTCAGCCCAGCCTCAGCTCCGAAAGCAGAAGATGTCCGGAATTTATTTGCCCCGTGCACCACAGGGCAAGTTCCAGCTATGTTAACTTCCTATTTCTCACTCAAATTGTAGTTCCAGGGGCTTTTTTTCTTTTTAAAGTTTATTTTTTAGGGCAAACCTTTCATAAACTGCTGCTTCACCACCTTCAGCTAACCATTCTTCTTGGCCCTACGGTGACTCCTTAGCTGTAAGAAATACAGCCAGAAACGCTGGGGCAAGAGCGAGACCATAACTGGTGAAGCCTCCTCTGTCATCAAGAAGATGCCCTTGAAGCACCATCCTCCCCTCACATCCTTACACCTTTTCTTTGCAGACTGTCTCCCAACACGTTCAAAGCACAACCACTTTCTTAGAGAACTGGAATTCAAGAGGTAAGTTAGTTATTACCGTCTCCATTTTACAGCCACTCTCAAAAAACACCCTATCAATTACACAGTTGTACCAGAGAAAACATTAACAGAACATAGTCATTTATATCCACTGTATGGTTTTTAAAACTCAGTCTTCCACCCCCACCGACACATCTGCCAGAACCACAGCCAAGTAGAATAATAATTTTGTAGAGAGAGATTCCCCAAATTCAATCAAGTTTTTCCTTTGTTAAAGCATCCACAAACGGTCTCCCAACTCTCTGAAAACAAAGTATATGCTCAGGCTTCAGCTATAGTGTCAGCTTCTGTACACTCTAGTAAGAAATAGAAATATCTGGAAAGAACTCAATTTCTGTTAAAACCACACAGAATAATATCCCGTTCTCAGGGAAAATACAATCTCTTAGCTGACAGCTAAACAAAACAATTTCAAGGACAAAATTCCTACTGGAAATACAAAATGGCATTTTACATTTACTCCACTCTTCTACTACTACTACACTTGTGCAAGTTGTAGTTACTGGGATCAACACAATTCTGGATTTCTTCCCTTACATCTCTTGTATCTCCAACCATGTGCACTTGCATTGAATAATTCATATTTTCAAGCAAGTAGTATCTATCAAGATAGTTTTAACTGCACGGCTTGCACATACTTGTGCTCACATTTTGAAACAGACACTAACATGCGCTGTGCGACATCATCACCATAATAAAGTTAAAAACATGCCACGAAACTATGTGGCTCTATTTTCTTAAATTACATTGAAACTAAGGAATAAATCCATGCTGAAGTCTTAATACTTTGCTTTTATAGTTACCCAAGCACTGAGAAAGCATCTGGAAAAAAATTCCTAAAGCATGAAAAACATGTTCCTCCACCCACATGCACTCATAACTCAGATTCCAAACTGAATTTTGCTAACATTGCCAAAAATATTTTGTACTTTTAACACTTGGAGTTTTCAAAGCACCTTTTTAAAATCTCTACAAATGTCAATACCTAACAGGACCATATACTCAACCTAACATTGCTCACAACAGGGCCCAGGCAGAGCTGGGGATCAAGCTCAAACTTAGCCCTACTCCCATACGCCCAGTAAACAAAAGGTCCTTTCTAGAAATACTGTCCAAATCTTCAGACATATAGATTTGTTTCTCTGGAAAATGCCAGACGGGCAACAGTGAATTACTAATCAAATATACACTCCCCCTCTTCCCCCCCAAACACTCTAGGTATTACTTAGGCAGAAATTACATATTAAATAGTTGACACTCCTGTAACGGAGAATGAGAGCCCCTGCACAGCACAGTCTACTACTCAGTCAGCATTTAATTTAGGTGTGTTTAATTTAACATGCCTCTGATCTCCACTTTCATAAGTTAAATGCATAAAGCGTTGAACACCTTATTTTCATTACCAAAAAGAGGCTTATAAGGACTCTGCCGTGCAGGTGATCATTTGCGTACTAATTCAGTACATTAAAGGCTTTTCCAATAAATATTATGTTCCCTATAAAACACAGAAATTTAGATTCCCCTTCTTCTCAGATATTCTCTATGGGGCTACCCATACCACTGCTACAACTGAATGTTTTATAACCAGTTTGTGAGACTCGCGTGACAAGTACATTTCTGTATTAACAGCAGCTTCCCCCCCTGCAAAACACCATCCAATTAATGTACTTAGAGCTTTTACAAGACATTCATTTCCTAAGTCCGGGAGGAAAACCTGCACAACTGCTCTCTGCTGCTTTATAAAGGAGGAAAAAGTACGGAACAAGAGACCAAAGCCAGAAGCAAGACATTTGTGGATGCTTACCATAGACCTAGAATTAGTAGAAACCCTGAGCAATCAGACCAATTAAAACAGATCCAGCCTTGGGGTCCTGTCCATGGAGCAAAACGTTTTTGAAATGATAGGAACAGAACACACAACTTTTGTACTTTCTAATCCAGTATTATCTCCAGCTCTCTTCATATACATATTGTCTTGCCTCAAAATATCTGCCTGTTTTGCAGAAAGCAGGAAAAAAGTCTGACCTTCCGCTGCAAAACACGTAAAATCTGTGAAAGCAGAAACCTTAGTACTGAAAATCTTGGCAAAGTTTGACTAGATACAGCCAAGCAACATTTCAATAGAAACACTGAATTTCTGTCAAACAGTAAAAGGTCTAAAACTTCCAAGCTAAAATGAAGCATATTTGTCAGTTTAAACTAAAACATATGTTTTGTATCTCCAAAGAGTGGCTGGTATTTACAGCCCTTCACATACAGGTAGTGTCAGTATTTCAACAAAGCAATTCGAATGTTAAACACTATTGTAAAGGAGAAAAACGAATGCAATTTAACACATTCTCAATCTCAATTTAAGAGCTGAGATTTGTTTTTCCAGACAGAACCAGTATTTAGCTTCTTTGCTATCTTACTGCAATTAAATAAGGTACAAAATCAACTTTATAGGAACAAAATTTTCTAATGGGGGTATTTTAATAAACAGTACAGAATTAATGTCTGGTTTTCATCAAGTGCTAAGTAGATTGCTTAAAAGCAAGAACATTGTTATTTAAAAAATGAATGGCGTTAAGTTATGTGTAAGTTGTGAACTATGTAAACTATTAGTTCATCCCATGAGGGCTTAAATGTATCAGTAGAAGAGTTTTAGTTAAACAAGTCACATGGAACATTGCCTTAAAACTAAATATACAGGTTTGGCTCTGGTCAAAGTAGGACTGCTCAACTCAGTGTTAAACTAAAGCTGCACTGTGAACCAAGAACAGGAAGCTGGCAAGAGAATTGCTTAGGTGACCTAGGATGCTGCTGAGGTTGAAATTAACTGCCAGCAAAATTAAAAAAAAACCAAAAAAAAACCCAACTGTAAAAACACTGAAAATAAGAAACAACAAGTTTTGTCAGAGTAATTTTTAGAAGTTGCAGTTAAATGTATATAACACTAATGACCACCATGGTCACTATATTCAAGAATCCACCTTTCTTCGTTCATTCTGAAACATTCGAGCAAAGACTCTCCAATACAGAAATTCCACAGAAAAAGAAATTTAGCCTGTAGAATATTAGGTATTTAAAAAGAACAAACCTCAGGAAAAACAATGCACTGGGATTAAGCTGTTTTACTAAAACTCTGACTCATTTTGCACTTCTTTAATAACTAGACCATCTTGTAACAAGCAGTTGCTAGGAATCTACTGCAAAGAACAACACTTACCAAGCACCTCTTTTAGCACTACTAACAACTTCAGTAACTGCTACCAGAACAAATTCCAACAGGTACTGGATGACTTTTCAAGAGGCACAGTCAACACCCCAAATTTTTTTGCAAAGCATTCTTTCTTTCAAGCAAGGCATCAGTACTATAGCATTGCTTTAAAACCACATACCTCGGGTTAACTAATGACTTACAAACTTTCCCTAATTTCTAGCGCATCTAGTTGTTTTCCATGCTTGTATTTTAACAGAGGTATGCTGAGTGCTTCTTGGCATGTTTGCATAGAAACATAAAAAGCCTCAAGTCGTGTCATATAAAGCTTTTCAAAGCCATGGGCCTCACTGCCAAAGAAACTTTTTCATCCTCTTACAGCTTTTGCCTTCCTTACTCACAAATCTGTTGTTCGTTTTGCGGTAAGCATGATAACAAACAGATGAGATGGAGTAGTACTTTCTGAACAGACTGAGAGCGAGCTCCGATTTAAAAATCAGGGCGGTGAAAGTCAATATTCAGTGAAGAGTTAACAGTGTACAAAAGCCTAGAGCAATGAGTTCATTTTGTTCCAGGCTACTTAGCGAATGGACAGCCAAAAATTGAACCAGCTGGAATTCATTCAGAAGTACTTCTTTCTTCCCATAGCTCCCTGGGCTGTCGTTATCAACCTGAGGATAACAAACATATGGATCATCAACATTGAGCTGGTGCTGGAAAGAAGTGGCATAGCCTAATAGCCCATAATAAATGACGTTTCGATCCTAACTTGGATCTTAATACTGAGGTATAAATGCTTTTAGTGTCTTGTGGGGAAAACTGTAGGATTTGCCAACGCTAGATGGAATTAAAACATTCTACTGACTTCTCTTCTTGACGACTGATTACCTTGTTACCAGCTCTTGTACATGTAATGTTTAGTGAACAGTTTTAACCTCCATTCTTTTGCTGGGTTTCAGCTGCTGTCAATACAGAACAGACAGCATAGATTACTGAAATGGGAAGACTGCATTTGTTTTAAAATACTCAGTCAAGTAAAGGCATTACTGCAAAAAACCACCACCTGGATACCTTGCTGTAGCAAATCTGTACTAAAAAGGAGGTGAGCAGTTTTATTCATCACACACAGCTGACACCGTATGTCGAGAACGCAGCAGGGTTTCAAATAAAACACTATCCAGTGTTTTTTTCCAAGTCCGTTCAGCCGGGCTGAGCAGAGCTTGGTGGTTGGTACAGGCACAGCCACCCCACGATCAGTACGGAGGAGGATCACCCTTGCAGCAGCCACCCGTCAGGCCGCTGTTCTGCAGGAACACTAACCACGAGCCTGTTACAGCAACTCCACGTACTGACATTGGGCAAAATACAACCACACATCTACTTTTGTCTTCATTACCGTTTCATGTTCAAATTACATCCATCAGGTTCCAGACGATTCAAGAAGCACATGCAAAAAACTGGACAAATGCCACCTTGACTGTCCAGGTAAAATTTAAAAAGTAATTCAGACTGATTAAGTGCTTAGCTACAAAAAGGGGAAAATTACTTTAGTAATTTCCAATACAGAAGCTAAAATAAAGGTGCGAAGTTTAAATTCAGGAAGAAGAAAGAAAAACTGTGTTAGCCCAAATTAAATGCTTGGCATCACTTCCAATTTTGAATAAAGTACCCCAGCTGTTTTAGAATTTTTCTTTTTATTCCTGGGAATTTTCAACTCTAAAATCTTCAGTAGTTTGTTTCGTGATTATTCAGCCTGTTATAATCCCTTTCAACATCTGCCCAAGATGTTACAAGTTGCTCTCCACTTTCTATAAACAGGGTTTTTTTCATTTGTTCAGAGCTCTCAGCTTAAACCCTCCTTGTTTACAAATGAAAAAACACAGGAAGCACGAAACACACGACTGTATTTGGAAGGGCACCGATGCTAAAAGGTGAGCAGCGGCACTGGGTACCTGCTAGTCAATAAGCTCGTCTCGGCTTATTAGCCTGGGCCCCGGGCCCGCACTGCTGAACTCGCAGGGGGTGCGTGGGGAGCGGGAGGTGACAGCGGTGGCACCCGTTAACGGGGAAGGGGAGGGGGGGTGCGTGTGTGTGTGTGTGCAGGAATAAGGAAGCTGTGGCAGAGGGGAAAGAAGGGGGAGGGGGGTGCGTGTGTGTGTGTGTGGAGGAATAAGGAAGCTGTGGCAGAGGGGAAAGGAGAACAGGACAGAAACGAGGCTTGGTCCAAAAAAAGACTGCAATTACAGAGATATTAATAGCTTTTGGAAGCCAAATTTTTATCATTCATTCACCTACTTTTGTTCTTTCTATTAACCCCAGTACAGAATCACTACTTTCTTCTATAGGACATTTGTCCATCTGTTGTGGAAAAACATCCCTATGTAACAAACTTTCCTAGGAATTAGTATGAAAGCTTTTATGTAGAGAAAAAAAAAATCTGATTTAATAACTGGTCCTATTTAAAACTACAATAAGAGAATGATGCATAAGAGACTTCTTTGTTGCTGCCGTGGTTATATGGTAAGTCCTGTCTACAAGAAGCACATACACACGCTCTCTACAATCTACCTAATCACGTATTAGTCACACAAGTGGTAAATCCCTCAAAGCACTTTGACTCGGGTCATGCAAATGCTGGATGAACCAAGTTACATCAGTTCTCATCTGATTTCCAAGCAATGAGATGCACGTGACTGCTGCTCTGCCCAAGGAAATGTGGGTCAATACGCGTGCATCCTACTGCTGAATTTGCACGCTCTCTAGGGACTCGCAGCAGTGTGACTCAGGAGCACCGGGCTGTCTGCAGGCACACGCTGCACATATATTAATGAGATTATCGCTGCTCCTTGCCGGTGTGTTCACACTACACTGCCAGTCGTCTGTAACGGATCTTCAAGGAGTCCAGAACACATACAGCGAAATACTCCGTGTGTCTTACGGCCATGCTCCATCTAAAATGTTAAAATGATTTAGAAGGCTGACAGGCACATCGCACGACAGTAGCCGTTAAAAGGAAACGTCTTCCTTCAGAAATAATTAATCACCCGTTGTGTTTGAGTATAAACATCCAGATCTTAGAGGCATGTGTTTCTCTCAGCTGAGCAGCAGCGAGATGGACAATCAAAAACTGCTATCGCTTCAGAGCTGGAAGCAATGCTGCTCGCTTGGAGATGGAAGGCAATACTGAGCAGTATTCCTCCCCAAAACATGCTCTAGCTGGATGTGGTTAACCAATAATCTCACGTTAGCACCCCCTTCTTCCAAACACAATTTCAAATTAGTATCAAAGTTCAGCAGATCCGTGTTATATCAGTGTCATCGCTCTTTTACACAAGCAAAGCCATCCTCTTCACGTTAGGTATTTTAAACAAAACGTCTAATTCTTGTGTGACCTATGGGAGGCACAAAACTGAGAGCTGAATAGCACCAAACAAGATTTCATGAAAAGAAGGCTTTTATTCAGAATAAAGCCGTATCAGCCTATGTGTTACTCCCTTGTTCTAATTATATAGGACAGCATCTATTTAAACTGCCAAGTTAATGACTTCAAATTTGATCAATAGTCTCTGTTTATTCAGCCCAGCACTACTGACAGTCACCAGGGATGAACAACAAAACAAACAGACTGGTTACAGCCAATCTATGGTTGAGTAAGAAAAACCAATCGGCGACAGCACATACCCTTCAATTTAGTCGGGAGGTGGAGGGTGAGGTCCATCGCCTATGGACATGGACACAGTCCCTTGCCTTTGTGCCCATAAAACATTTATCCATGTTATTCTGCTAACAACCAACTCCTGAGCTGAGTGAGCTCAAGCAGAACTAACATCACGGATACAGAGTGATTCCAACCCTTATCTTGTACCATCTAGCTATGTTAAATATTTCCATTTGTTTCCAGATTAAGCATGGTAGGACATGACAACAGCAAGAGGACATCACTAAGCCTTTGGACCATAAGCAGTGACTTCCCCCACTGTCACTGTACCCGCTATGGAAAGAAATTTCCTTTGGAGCAGCTTCAAGAAAGGCTGGAACCATCTTCTTGAAAGCAGGATGAAAAACGTCCTTGACTAAATCTCCAGCCAAAAGATGCTAGGAATGTTTTAGTTACAGGCTGGCTTCAGAGAACAAAATAAAAATAGAGTTTAGAATGAAAACAGATAACATACAGCGTGCATATAGCATTCTAGCAAAGATTTTTTTAAAATTAAAAAAATAAACGCTTTCATTGCAAAGTCAGTTTCTCAACAGTGGCTTAACAGCAACATATGTGGACCTCCCCCCTGGGGCAATTTTTTTTTTTTAAGAACAATTTGCAAGCTACTCAATAAAGGAAAGCCCCTTTCTAATCCCAAGTGAATCCACAGTCACAAAGGCTGGGATCTTGATGAAAATGTTTTAGTGCATTATTCTGACCAGGATGTTTGGTTACAATTTTCTCGACATTATACATTCATCACTTTGCCTGCAACAGCAACTGTTTGCTATTTTCCTTGTACAAAATGTCAGTGTCCATTACATCAATAAATTATAATGCCACTACTGCTTCGAGATACCTCGATCAAAGGTATTATATAAATAAACCGGAGCTTGAATAAAAAGATACCGTGCCTCTTCCTCTTAGACCTTAACATACGTGTTTCATATTCAGACATAGGATTTTATGCAAGTGACACCACTTGGCTGCAGGTTCCTGCAACAAAAAATAAGAAGAAAGTTCTCCTAAACAAAAAATCCTTTATCAAACTACTATATTAACACATCCAAAGTCCAAAATTTAAGATCTAAAAAAACCCAATACATGAGGACAGCTGGTTCAGTCAAAGCCTAAGACGTCTGCTTTCCATTTTAAATTGATTAAATAGATTCAATACATTACATTTCGCACGGATGGTTAACAGTGCTAAAATTCCAGATAAAACGAAATGCTGTATGAGGAAAATTCTCACTAGGGCTAGCTCTCACTGGATATATTACTTGCTCTCACAGTAATTTCATATAACGGAGGCCTAACAATTTCACTGAACAGGATTACAAAAAACATCTCTTCACAGTTCATGACACAGAAGCTCCCAGAAATATCTATTTCTTCACTACCTTCTCAACACAGGGAATGCACTTGAAAACAGGCTAACGCGTGCTTTGTGGGAACCATAAAATAATACAATGTTTGTTTGGTTTTAAGAAGGTGATTCCTATTTATCAAATACTTGAGATATTAAAAGCCAGCCTTTTATTTGCATTCATATCACTAACGGGACTCGCACACCTAGGAATCTGATATTGTCCAAGCGCTGAATGACAAACTACTAGATAGAACCAAAGGAGAGCAAAATTTAATAAACAATTTTAGTAAGAGAAAAAACCTTTAAACACCATTTCACTCCTTACTAAAATAAGCTATGTGGCACTAATTTGAAGTGATAGTGCTGCTCTTTTAATTAAAAAATGCCAGTAGGAGGTTGATGCATTGGCTGATGCTGCAAGCGACATGCTCACAGGATGCAGATGAATTTTTGTGTAAGGAATTAATGCACAATTTCACCTGGGTTAAAAAGCAAAACAAACCCCCTAAATCAAAACAAACGTATAGGGAGTGTTATTACAGGTGCCTGATAAAGTCATCTGGATGTTTGCCTCAGAGAATGTTAAGTTCTGGGGGAAAAAAAACCCCAACAACCAAAACACACTCAGTCCAGTTGTGCAATTAGGAGTTTAATTCATGAAGCTTGATTTACCTGCAGGTGTGTGGTGGACTTAATGCACATATTTTTGTCCCCTTCCTACCTCAGAGCTCCTCTCCCACTCTCCCAGGTTGCTCCTTTGACACCTCCTGTCTGCACGGCAGAGCGGGACCGGGCACCCCTCCTCACCCCCTCCGGCAGCACCGGCTGGCTGAGGCCTCGAAGGGGGATTCATTCTACCAAGCTGCTCATCTCCACGAGTCTTGGAGACCCAGTATGCATAACATCTCTGCCCTTATCAAATTTGACTGAAGTCAGATGAAAAGCCAAAAATTATTTAGAGGAGAATGACAGGTGTGATCCCATTTTCAGACTGGTGGTTTTTTAGTCTGGAAAAAAAGATTAAGCTTGTCCCATAAATTTATCCATCAGCCTGACAGTGAACTAAGGCAGCACCATCTCCCAAAATCTGTAGACAGCTTCCGTGTGCCAGGTTTCACTGCTGATCTGTGAAACCAACAAAAGCCTAGAAAAGTGATTAATATCAGCTTTCCAATCTAGAAGAAACCCCCACAAAAATATTTGCCAGATCCTTTTCCCCTTGGTCTTTCAACATCTTAATTCCACCACCCCAGAAGAGGCTGGCAGCCACAACCGGGACCTCCTGCACGAGTCTTTGGTTGCTGCTATCATAAAAACCGGAGCTCTACGTCGGCATCTGGAAGCATGACCGTCCTTAAAACTGGCAGCTGCTCCACCCGGTACAGCCACGCTGGTGAAGAAACATCACAGAAACGAGCAGGACATTTTGTCTTTACTTGGTGTACAGAGTATCAAAGAGAAGTCAGCTTATCCAAAGGCTTCTAGTATATTTACTCAACGCTCCTACAATGACTATTTCAATCACGTTTACACTACCAGCATCGTCTCAAACATCACAGATTAATCTGATTCCTTCTGGTGTTTCAAAGTGTGTTTTCTCTCCGCGCACTTGTAGGATTTACATCCTAAGGCAACGATAAAAAAAAATCTGGTACTAGTTTCCAACTGGGCTTTCTTTTCTTTTTTCCCCCCCTTCTATCGAAATTAGTTCTCATCTATGCTCTAGTTCAATTTGGAAGTGGCACATGCAGACTTGATAAGCATCCTGCGAAGGAAATGCCTTGAATTGCAGACTACTTACAACACATTTTCCCAAGCAACTTTTTATAAATCCCATTTGATGGCTGGTTTGCTAATTTCTATTGAAGTTTATCAAAACATTATTTGTAGACAAGTGAAATTACTTCCACGATTGAACAAAAAAAAAGGAAAAAATCACTTGTGACTGCAAGTCCAAGCCAAGCTGTTAGATATACTGAAGTATTATTTATCATGTTACCAGACAGATCTTTCTAACTCTGAGAAGGTATTTAATTTTAAACTAAAGAACACAACACGGAAAAGTGCCCATTTACATGTTTCTTTTGTTTGCCTAAGTCTCCCTCTAGACCAGGTAAAAGCACTACTACTAAAGAGCTGGTGACAGCGCAATTATTGGAACTGATTACATTACCCTAAGCAGATCTAGAGGTTGCATGCTGGTGTCAGTCTGGCCGACTGACTCTCATACCTGTGCTGGTGTATCGTGCTGCAACAGACACACCTAATTACTATGTCTCGAAAAAAGTCTATTAACATTCAATTCCCTAAAAACCTTGGAAAGAAGGAATAAAAGATGTAGGTGCTCCTATTATGGCATATTAGGTGTACATGTAGCATACTATATTTTAGGTAATTATCGCACAATATGCAGAAGTCAGTCTTACAAAGAGCCAGACATTTATTCCTATAGCCTGTGCTTTTGCAGTAGCAAATTTAGTGATAGTTTATTTAGTGACTTATGAGATCTCTGGGAAAAGGTGCAGGGGCAGAGATTTAAACCCGAGTTTAACTTGGTTACATCACACAACTACCAAGTTGAACAAAGTCATTAAAGAGCAAGTTTAATTTGGACCCCTTCTCTGACTCCAGAACATTCACGGGCTGATGGACCACGCCGTGTTTCAAACAGTTGTGCCACTCGCTGGCACCTACTAGCTCTCTAACTTCACTTATGCCTTTTAACTTTATCTCACCCATATTTCAGCACTCATCTGTGAAAGGGGAACCCCAACAGAAGTACTTTCACTCTGGTTAAAAACAATTTCAGGAGTGGGTTAAATGCATCAGCAGATCACAGCATAAAATCTCTTCACGTAAGAAATAGCTGGGAGATGAAAAATGAGATACGCAGAAGTTCTCTGCAAATTCCACAAGCCCCAACACTTCAGGCTTTTTTCTTTTTTTTCACCAAGCCATTTCTGTCCTCTCTGCTCTGTTGTTTAGCAGGGTGTTTACAGACACATGAAATATGAACATGCCCATCGTAGTACTTAGCTTGATGGTTACCTGTCTGCAGACATTTAAGAAAGAGATACAAGAGATACCGCTTGGAATTTCTACTACTACAGAACGCTGAAGTAACTATCATTTCAAGAACCCAGAAAATTCACTCAATTATTCTTTCAAAGGCTGACATCAGAGCTTTAGCTTACATTCACCTACTCAATTCCGCACCCAAAGTTTACCAAATCTAATGGATTACCTCCCCATTAACACCAAAAGTACCCAAGAAGCCTTGTTCAACAACGAGGTATCGACTCACGAGACTTACACTTGTTGACACCTCTGGATTTTAATTCTAAGTTTAAACTGAAGTTCCCACATGCTTATAATAATGTCTGCACATGTTAAAAAATCCAAACCACATCAGCTGCAAGGATAAAGAACAAGGCTTCCCCTGGAAGTATATCAATCACTGCAAGTCTGAATCAAATTGAAATTCCTCGCTTTTCTAAATTCTGCACTTGCGTAGTCAAAAAAAAAAGATGTTAAAGCACAATCCAGATACTCCGTTAATTTTCACACGCAATCTGGACTTTTTTTTTTTTTCTTTTGCTCTTCAGTAAAATGCAGCACAGACATTTCAAAAGCTGTTTCCTTTTCAAGAACCTTTTCGGGTCATACACCCTGCGTACTAGAAGATGTAAAAACACCGACCACAGGGACTGACTTCTCTGCTGTAATGTCCGGTTTACTTTGGGGATGTAATACAGACCACATTCGGGGCGCGAGGAAGAAAAGTCAAGATGATGAAAAAAAGAGAGTTCAGACTGATGTTAGCAGTTGCCTTGAATTCAAAATAAGTAAAAAGGCAGCTATCTTCAATGGGTGTTTAACCTTTATTTTATGGAGAAAAATAGAAAGGAGAGCTTTTAATACAGTGTCCTCAAAACTAGGGAGATTAATTAGAAGAATAGATTTTAACACATGCAAATTTAATTTGCCATTTTGTGAAGTAAACAAGAGATGGAAACTTTAAATTGCTAAGAACGTATGAATTTTATTTTAGTCTGACCATTAGAGGAAATGGGCAGATTTTTACGGAAGACAAAAATGCAAACATATGAAAAGGTCAAAGAAAACGCTATTCCTCCTAATTCACTCATACAAAAATGCCGTTTTACTCCAAACAATAAAATGTATCGAGAAAGACCTCATCAACTTGAGGAAAAAAAAGACTGCATCCTATAAAAAAAATATTTCTTTACCTACTATGGGTTACCAGTAAAAGCAAAAATCACTGCAAGAGAAAGGTAATACCAGGTTATCTATGAAAGAGAGAGAAACAAATTTTATTTTCTTCAGCAGGGCTTCTTCATAATCAATTGGGAAAGAAACATCTACCATTCAAAAAAACCAACCATGGCTAAAACTGCACATTAGTGAGGACATTCAGGGACACATAATATTCCTGGAGTATTCTAGTGGTCAATAACACTCGAAGTTAATAGTGTGGTTTAACATCACCTTTTATTCCTAAATGGGCTGCTGTATATTCTTACGAGAGAATCGGGAACCAAAGTGTAAAATAGAAAGCTATTACAAACACCTAATTCCACAGGATTTTCCATCATTTCTTACGGTCATAACAGCACGATTTAGGATTATGAGCTTAACCCATTTGAACTGCTTCATCACACAACAGCCAACGTAAAGGGCCGGTGCCCCCCAGGACGAGATGCTGGAGCCGGTCCTCTGCCAATGACAATTCCCTCCAGCTGTGGCGGAGGTGAGCACAGCTGGAACAGCGGAGCAGCCTGCAGCACCACGCAGTCACTGGGGGGATTGTGCATTATTTTAGCATTACTCCCAAACAATAATGGATTGTTTTACCCACAAACAGATGAACAAACCTCCCATTTAAATACTTTCTGTTAAATTGTATTAGTATGCCTAATAGTGTCCATATCCTCAAAAAAAAAAAATCCCGGGCAAGAGGATTTTTCATGGGGGAGGGGAGGAAGAGTAAGCCATGCTCTGCCAGCTTTATCTATCTATGCTGTGACTGGGGTAGCCTTGGGGATTTTTGCCTGCTGTGCTTAGTGTCCTTGACAACAAGCCAGTTTGAATTTTGGCCTTTAACTTGACAAAAATGACTTACTGAAGAGGAAGGCATCAAGCTATTACAGCCCTGTGGAGAGATTCTTTCTAAAACAGCATGCATGCTTATTCTGCCAATTCAACTAGAGTATCTTCAAATTCGTCATCCAGCTCCTATACCCCCAAATATTCCCAATGTAGTTGCCAGTTCATAAGAGAATATTTGAAAGAAAAACTTCCAACATTTTTGCTGTGTCCTCCCATTGCATTTTATGACTTTCACACAGAAAGACAGAGATGGAAAACAAAGGAAAGATATCCCCAGGGATCTCCTCTCTGAAATTACTGAATTTCCCTTCAAAAGAGATGTGAAACAAAGTTTATAAACATGTAGCATCTTAACCTGTTATGGACCTACTGACTCTTCTTTAGCAAACATATGTGCAGGTTTCTTCTTATATTACAGTAGTACTTAAATAAATCTTTTACAAATTGATATATACTAATAAACAAGCTCTAGCAAAGCTTGCTGCTTGGTTTAAGAAATCACCACTCTCTCTCTTTTCTGTTTTTCCCTCCCAAAGTCAACTCCTCCTAACGGAAGGCAACACATGCATGTACCTCAGCTTGTCGAAGTCCAGCATTTTAGTTTAAATTCTTGAGCTAGACTTACATGGAGAAGCTGAATCCACACTGAAGTAGCTGAAGTATGAGCACAGGTTTTCTTCTGTCAGTTTTCTCACTGCAGGTGACAAATTTTTGGCAATGGGGGTCAGCTGACTAGCAAGGAGATAACATCTTGAGTTACTGCAGCAATATCTGTGGGAATTCATTTGTAAGCACCTGAAACATCACAGTCTGAGAGCAGTGCAGCTTCCTCACTACCAGCCGTGACACGAGTGCTCGATGTCGACTACCTGCATGCTTAACTTCAGGCTTTCCAGTACACACGCTAAAGAAGGTGAGATGATATCAAGGTAAAAACGCTGGAAGTCGATCAACCGTAGTGCTGTCCTCGCCGTCAACAGAGGAGGCATCCCGGTGTTGGCAAGAGCATCAAGGACTGTATGCAAGCAAGACCTCGACACAGACATACCCTAAAACCTGAACAGATCCACAAGAGGAGAAATGACGCAGTGGTTGTCAACAAGTATCTCGAGACTCAAGATCTCACCGCCTCCTTCCCCCCCAGACTGCTGGTGTAGGAAAGAACAAACCATTTTCAGTAACAGGGTAATGCAAGCTTGTTTCACTCCGGGAGAATAAATCAGCATCAGTTTTCATGAAGATATCAAAGCACTAATACAGGTAAAAGCTTGCAATGATATTCCAGAATTTGGTCCTTTTCACAGTAATATGTTGTCCATTTCCAGAGGAATCATAATGGAAAAACGTAACAAAAAAGATTCAATTCCTAATTTAGGGAAAAAGATGGCAGATGGAACCGTCTCTTCTGGCCTTTTTTTTTTTAATATACTCTTCACTCAAGTCTTAAATGAGTTGCTCTGCTGTGTACGTACCTAAACTTCACAAGTATACAACACTGACTGATTTAACCACATTGTCCTGGTTTCAGCTGGGATAGAGTTAATTTTCATCCTAGTAGCTGGTACAGCGCTGTGTTTTGGATTTAGGATGAGAATAATGTTGATAACACACCAATGTTTTAGTTGTTGCTAAGTCGTGCTTACGCTAGTCAAGGACTTTTCAGCTTCCCATGCTCTACCGACTGAGAAGGCTGGGGGTGCACGAGAAGCTGGGAGGGGGCACAGCCAGGACAGCTGACCCAAACTGGCCAAAGGGACATTCCATACCATGGGACGTCATGCTCAGTACAGAAACTGGGGGAAGAAGAAGGAAGAGGGGGACGTTGGGAGTGATGGCGTTTGTCTTCCCAAGTCACCGTTAGGCGTGATGGAGCCCTGCTTTCCTGGGGATGGCTGCAC
>NW_008796063.1:8585612-8594203 GCF_000699145.1 Aptenodytes forsteri
CCCCCCCATCCCATGGGGGGGGAGTGAGCGAGCGGCTGTGTGGGGCTGAGTTGCTGGCTGGAGTTAAACCACGACACGCATCTTTTCCAAACCACTCTGCCCTATCACGCTACCTCAACCAACACAGCCCAAACCAACAAGGCAGCCGAGTGAGTAGTTAACTCTGGAACCATAAATAGCAGCAAGTAATCTAACCAGATTAATCCAGCGTTAAGCGTGTCAACCGGACTTGCTTCAAGTTGGGCAGCAATCCAGGTAAACCTCCAAACCACACACGGACAGTATTTCCATACAGTACTTCTTCCTACTGTGACCCACCAAGCACACCTCCAGCCAGCTACAGAAACAACCGAGGGGTCTCGTTTATCTTTATTTATAGTGGCAGTTTTAGCAGTTTCTGAGTTGTTGTCAGTGAGAGGTCAGCTACCTGACACACATAACATCGCGGTGTAAAATCTACTTCCTTGCTGAGAAATTGGAAACACCGCTTATATTACTCCGGAATTGATGCTAATTTTGCAACACAAAGAGAAAGTATGATGCTACAAAATTTTAGAAGTGTGATAAAGCCGTTTAAGGAAACGGATTAGAAAACTGTTCTCAGACTGGTGGGTAGTATGGAATAAAGAAGAAATCATTAAGTAACTGCACAACCACATCCCAAATTGCATTTCTTTATATGAAGACATTCAGTTTGAGAAAAGAAAGTTTCAAGTTAGGAATAAAGTAGTTATTGTTTCTACTTTCCCTGCCTGAGGGGGATATTAAAAAAACCTCTTTTTGGAGATTTAATTTACTTCCACCAGGACAATGGTGCTGGCACAGCTTTGACTTACAGGGAGAAACAAAAAAGGAGACTCGCTACCCATAGCCTGCCCAGAGGAAAAGGCTGCTCTTTGGATTCCCACTCCGGCAGCCCAAAGATGCCAGCTGGCCGGCTGCAAAGGCTGCTCTCTCCACTTCCCCCCCATGAAAGCAAGATTATTTTATTTTTTTTCCTTAAAGTCCCCTAGTTATATGCCCCAAGCCTCTTTGCCATCCACACTTCCAAGGGCCTCTGAACAGCCATGAATTTACCTTCACAAAAACGCTACTACTTCATAAGACAAATGGGGGAAGAGAGGCAGAGAGATTAAGCGCCTCACTCAGCATCGCACAGGAAATCTGCGGCGAAGCTCAGCGTCGAGTTCCAGCCCAGCGCTCCAACCACAACCAGGCAACCCGCTCCCAGAAGACGTGGAGCAGAGAAAATCCTTACGAGAAGAAAATAACAAGACATAGATTTCGACATACTCCCAGATTACCACGCAAAATAAATTTGGAGCTACTAAACTGCCGCTTCCCATCGTGTTCCCCATTGCACGAAAACGGCTCAGTATTCAATTCCAAATGCCAAGGCAGGCTGGGCTGACCGGTCAGCCGTCTCTGCCTTCCTGCACCAGCTCCCTTAGCCTGTAACCCGTTGTCCTTCTAATGTACGAACATAAAACTACAGACAGCCTATGAAGTATTTACGATGTCTGATATAGAGATCCCTACACAGATATTCATTGTTTCTGAACACGGGACATAAAACTGTCCAGGTCACCAATATTAGTGTTGCTATTGATCAGTCAGTTAACTTTGCTGCATTGATCAATACCCAAGAAAGGGAAGCAAAACCGAGATGTGTGACACATTTTAACCTGTGCCTTCGTAACAATCCTATGTGAACACTGCTCTTAAGGTAATGTAATATTTTATTTTTTACTTGAAGTCGCTGTATTCTTTTATGTATTCCTTAAATTACAAATGCGTATCTGCAAAAAGACCCAAAGCCACCCATTTACCAGCTACTAACTGGTCAGGTTTTGTAGACGGGACTTCCCTAAACTGTGCTGACTACAGCGAACTGAAAGCGGCGTTCAGGATACACGTCTGCATCACCTCTTTCCTCTTTCCCTTTCTTTGCCACTGCTAAGCACCACCACCTTTCCTACAGGAATCAAACTTGTCACCTACAAATCCCCTCCGGCTCTTCCCCTCACCTCACAGAAACCTCCTGCTTCCTCATCATCTTCCGCACTCCTCCCCGATGCTTCCGACACTGCACTTTCCTCCCCCTCACAAGCGGGAGGGCTCTCACCTATACCCTCCCTCCAAAACTGCAACAACAAACAGCAGCCCAGCACCTTCCCAGACCAGGTCTGCCGAGGAGGAATGCATTTTTACACTCTTGAGTACTCTGAACCGCAGCTAAGTGAGATGCTTGGAGACGATTATTTGTATTTTCCTGTTATACCAACTCCTGCTTTTCTGTTAAAGAAACTGGTTTTGCCATCAGTCCTCAACACGGCCATCTGACCTTATACACGAGACCCTTCCTCCTTCTTGCTCCATCTATGAAGTGATCCATAAAGTTTAAACTAATGCCTTTTCCTTCCCAATCTTTCCTCAGTTCCGCAATGGCACCAGAAGCCAGCTGGCTTTTAACAGCTTAGCTGAGACCCTGCTGAAAAAGCCAGCACCGATGAAGCCAGAACACAACTTGCAGCTTTTTTTGGTAGAAAAGTTACACGTTTAGTCTACTTCTTCACAGTCTTTCCAATTCCATCTGCAGCCTTCACCTGCAAGTTACCTGGCACAGGAGCATCTCCGATACCCAGCACAATGAGACTGCAGTTTTCATGAGTACTTCTGGGTGATATAACAGTATGAGCAAGACGCGTCTAAGCCTTGGAGATGATGAACCCTTTGGAACCTCCCCAGGGAGCAGCGACTGCAGCAGCAAACAAGGGTTTCAGAGAAGCGCACCAGTAAAAAAAGGACACATGCTCCGCAACGGTCCCCTGGCCTGTGGATTGCGTTCCGCCCTGACCCAGAAAATCCCAAGTGGACTTTTCGAGTGCATGCACTCACAATATCACTTTATTATTTCCATCCCTGTTTTGGTAATTCCGCCACTGTTGCACTACCCTGATGACAGTACAGAGACAAAGAGACCACGGACTTAACAATAAGTTTTACCTTACTTTGCCTAGAACTGCTCCAAGCGGCAAGAGGCAAGGCCACGAGTATCTCTGGCTCCTACATCACCAGCAGTGGTGAAAGCTCCAATGGAAATAAGAGGAACAGGCTTTTGGAGAAACTGAGATACGACGAGAGATTAGCACGTTTGAGAACAATAGGACACAAAGTCATTTTAACCTGCCATCCAACTTACTTGCTGATGATTTTTTTATTTCTAAACAGGATGCGTTATTTGCCATTTTACTTCATTATGATTTGTATCAGGATAGGACTGACACCATTCTGTATAAGCTGGAAGATCATTTCTGATAATCATCACCGGATCCAGAAGTTTTAGATATATTCACGTAAATAAAATAATCCCAACACGCTGCTAATACAAATTCCTTTCCAATATACAAGCAAAGAATTATGTCTTTAAGCATGAAAGATTTTACCACTGCTCACTTCCCATTTACAAAGTAACGCTCACAGGCACCTTCAGACTAAGTGGTATTTACACAGCTATTTTCAGTAGTGCGAAACATAAATGGTTTCTAATCACAGGAACACAATGCAGGTAGTAAATCGTAACAGAAGAGGTCCTCTGTCTTGATTTAAATCTGCTCAAATCTCCCAATAGCAAAACAGATGAGAAAACAAAAGCCACGCTAGCTATAGCTATTTGAAACAGGTACGTCAGCACGCTAGTCTCCAGCGAAGCCAAGAATACAGCATTGCCTAACAAGTCTAAAGCTAAACCTCTCCCAAAGCAATTTATTTTTTATTAAATACAGCAATTTCTGTTACACCACCCAGGTTTCCTGCTTGTAAAAACAGAAGATGTGTTTGAGCAAGCAGGAGTTTTCTTCAATATAGTTAAAAAAAGAGAGTAAAAAGAAAAAATAATCCACCAAGTTGCTCAATAAACTGAAAGTTCAGTCTCTTCCAGAAAATGTTCTCAGCTAGGACAGAAGACTAGTGCATGCTAAAAGTAAAAAAGCATTTTGATGCAGCATTCATCCTTTAAAATTAAAACCAACAGCTTCTGCCTGTTATTCAAATGATATCCTCCAGCTCAGAAGAAGGGCTACGACCGTGGCATAAGTTACTTAACTCACAACATTTTTATTGACTGACTTGCATAAAAATAAGCCACATTAATGACTGAGTTGACATTTAGTATACATCACCACAAAACTAATTTCAGATCAAACATCATCCATACACCCTAAAAATATTTTCAGCTTTCTCACGTCCAAGAAAAGGATTTTCAGACTTATATTATCCTCACAAACTTTGGTCTTTTAAAGCACAAGCAGTGCAGAATCAAAAAAAGGATTAAAAGAAAACCAGGATTTTTTTTGAAGAGCTGCTTCTGATTGATTGTGTTACACACCAGAAGCAAGTTAACCTGTAACTGAAGTTTAACTAGCGCCGTTTTCTCATTATTTGACAATGTTTTATGCACCCACAGAAACAGCTCTACGTAGATCAATGCCAGTGACTCCTTCAGCCCAAGAGATCTCCAAGCATCCACCTGTTGCCTTTGAAAGACTGGATTGGGCCTTATTTATTAATAATTCACACAGCAGCCTCAAGAAGCAGAAACTGTGTCTCTTCCCATTAAAGAAGCAGTCTCGGCATCGACCGGAGCAGCTTCCAGAAGACTTAATCCAGATCTTTCAGGGTGCAACATAAGTTGGCGTATCCATACGTGCACCCTCACAAAGGCCTTGTAAGGAGGGCCGACACACACCGCTTTTGGTGTCACCTCTCGCTCGGGGAAGGAACTTCAAAAGTTGAATGCGTGATTTGCCGACAGAGAGCAAGTTGCGTGGAAGGAGGGAAAAAAAACCCCAAACCACTAAAAAAAAAAAAAGCTAAAAGCAACTAAATGCACGTTTTCTCAATAGCAACTGAGTTCTCCTCCTCGGCAGATGGGAGGCTGGGGGGGGTGTGTTATGAACCCAAGTGAAGCAAGGCAAATGATGAAAGGTTTCCCTGAAAGCCAGACTGAGGGAGAGGTGGCCCTGGAAATCCTCCCGGGAAGGTGCACAAGTGACCCCAGGAAGGGGCAGGGTGTCCTGGCCTGCTGGGGGGCGTGTCACATGGACACACTGACCCCCCCCCCATGGGGAAGGGGCAGAAGAGACCCCGGAAAGTAGCAGGGTGCTCTGGCTTGCTGGAATGTATAGAGGTGCATGGGGGTGACATGCAGCGTGGCATGGAGGGTGTATAGAGGTGCATGGGGGTGACATGCAGCGTGGCATGGAGGGTGTATAGAGGTGCATGGGGGTGACATGCAGCGTGGCATGGAGGGTGTATAGAGGTGCATGGGGGTGACATGCAGCGTGGCATGGAGGGTGTATAGAGGTGCATGGGGGTGACATGCAGCGTGGCATGGAGGGTGTATAGAGGTGCATGGGGGTGACATGCAGCGTGGCATGGAGGGTGTATAGAGGTGCATGGGGGTGACATGCAGCGTGGCATGGAGGGTGTATAGAGGTGCATGGGGGTGACATGCAGCGTGGCATGGAGGGTGTATAGAGGTGCATGGGGGTGACATGCAGCGTGGCATGGAGGGTGTATAGAGGTGCATGGGGGTGACATGCAGCGTGGCATGGAGGGTGTATAGAGGTGCATGGGGGTGACATGCAGCGTGGCATGGAGGGTGTATAGAGGTGCATGGGGGTGACATGCAGCGTGGCATGGAGGGTGTATAGAGGTGCATGGGGGTGACATGCAGCGTGGCATGGAGGGTGTATAGAGGTGCATGGGGGTGACATGCAGCGTGGCATGGAGGGTGTATAGAGGTGCATGGGGGTGACATGCAGCGTGGCATGGAGGGTGTATAGAGGTGCATGGGGGTGACATGCAGCGTGGCATGGAGGGTGTATAGAGGTGCATGGGGGTGACATGCAGCGTGGCATGGAGGGTGTATAGAGGTGCATGGGGGTGACATGCAGCGTGGCATGGAGGGTGTATAGAGGTGCATGGGGGTGACATGCAGCGTGGCATGGAGGGTGTATAGAGGTGCATGGGGGTGACATGCAGCGTGGCATGGAGGGTGTATAGAGGTGCATGGGGGTGACATGCAGCGTGGCATGGAGGGTGTATAGAGGTGCATGGGGGTGACATGCAGCGTGGCATGGAGGGTGTATAGAGGTGCATGGGGGTGACATGCAGCGTGGCATGGAGGGTGTATAGAGGTGCATGGGGGTGACATGCAGCGTGGCATGGAGGGTGTATAGAGGTGCATGGGGGTGACATGCAGCGTGGCATGGAGGGTGTATAGAGGTGCATGGGGGTGACATGCAGCGTGGCATGGAGGGTGTATAGAGGTGCATGGGGGTGACATGCAGCGTGGCATGGAGGGTGTATAGAGGTGCATGGGGGTGACATGCAGCGTGGCATGGAGGGTGTATAGAGGTGCATGGGGGTGACATGCAGCGTGGCATGGAGGGTGTATAGAGGTGCATGGGGGTGACATGCAGCGTGGCATGGAGGGTGTATAGAGGTGCATGGGGGTGACATGCAGCGTGGCATGGAGGGTGTATAGAGGTGCATGGGGGTGACATGCAGCGTGGCATGGAGGGTGTATAGAGGTGCATGGGGGTGACATGCAGCGTGGCATGGAGGGTGTATAGAGGTGCATGGGGGTGACATGCAGCGTGGCATGGAGGGTGTATAGAGGTGCATGGGGGTGACATGCAGCGTGGCATGGAGGGTGTATAGAGGTGCATGGGGGTGACATGCAGCGTGGCATGGAGGGTGTATAGAGGTGCATGGGGGTGACATGCAGCGTGGCATGGAGGGTGTATAGAGGTGCATGGGGGTGACATGCAGCGTGGCATGGAGGGTGTATAGAGGTGCATGGGGGTGACATGCAGCGTGGCATGGAGGGTGTATAGAGGTGCATGGGGGTGACATGGGGGGTGGCATGGAGGGTGTATAGAGGTGCATGGGGGTGACATGCAGTGTGGCATGGAGGGTGCACGGAGGTGCCTGGGGGTGGCATGGAAGGTGGCATAAGGGTGACGCAGCTGTGACATGGAGGGTGGCATGGAGGGTATATAGAGGTGCATGGGGGTGACATGGAAGGTGGCAGAGGGGTGGCATGGAGGGTGTATGGGGGTGCACGGGGGTGACATGCAGGGTGGCATGCGGGGCAGCACGGAGGGTGCACAGGGGTGCCTGGGGGTGGCACAGAAGGTGGCACAGGGGTGACATAGCTGTGGCATGGAGGGTATGTAGGAGTGCATGGGGGTACATGTAGGGTGGCATTGGGGTGGCATGGAGGGTGAATAGAGGTGCATGGGGGTACGTGGGGATGACATGCTGGGTGGCATTCAGGGTGGCATGGAGGGTGAATAGGGGTGCCTGGGGGTGGCATGGAAGGTCGCATAGGGGTGACGTGGCTGTGGCATGGGAGGTGGCAAGGGGACGTGTGTGAACATGTGTGCATCAAGCATGTGGGGTCTGGGAGCAACACCCGCAGCCCTGGGCAGCTGGGACCGCTGGCTCAGCCCCCAGGACCTGCCCTGAATGGTCCCCAAGTCCCCATGTCCCCCCACCTTGCAGGCTAACAGCCGCTAATGTCGTGTGCGGCTGCCTGCCGGCTCTGCCGTGCCCCATCCCTCTGTCCTTCTCGGGACCCAACCCAAACTATTGATTTATGAACTGCCAAAAAACCCCCCCAAAACATCCCATAAACCAGCCCTCCCACTCCCACCAGAAATCAAACTGCATCCAATGGAAAAATCCCTTAATCCTGAACCCCTCCAAAGGCACGAGCATCCTCCCAGCTCCCCGTACAGAGGCAGAGCTTGGGACCAGCCTTGTTTCACACCGAGCTGCTGAGGCTGGGCTGGGCTGTCTGCTCCGACGCGTGCCGAGGGTACCCATGGCCCGGCACAAGTAGCAAATACCGCCGGGGAGCACATGTCCCCTATTTCTCCTGCAGGTAGAGCGATGCCCCGGTTGCCCAGCCCTGATTATTGAACCGGGAGCGGGATGACGTGTGCCGGGCTCGGCATTGCTCCTGCCCGCGTTCGAGCGGGGACCATCACCGGGTGCTGCAGGGTGAAAGCGGCAGGGCTGCGGAGGCATCGTCTCCGAGTGTCCCCACTTTTCAGCGCAAAAATAGAAGCAAGGGTGGCTGAGTGCACGTTTTGGAGGGGGGGTTAGTGGCAAAGTTTGTTATCCCCACCTGCAAACACAGTAACTCTGGCTTTCAAGGTGCTGCCGCCGTGCTGAGCAGAGGCGATCTTCCATTTTAAACCTTGGCTTTTATTTCTTTGTTCTGCCCACCCCTTACCCAGGGGCAAGAGGAGGAAAAAGCCTTTCCCCATAAATTCCAGGGAGAAAGCAAAACAGCGATGGGGAAGAGGAGAAAGCCTCGGCGATTTACGGCCAAGCATCAGGTGCAGCAGCAGACCTGGAAGCTTGGGCATTGCTTTTCACCATCCAAATTCTTCCTTAAAATCCCCCTCCCCAGCCTTCCCCTGCCCCGCAGCACTAACCCGGCTGGATCCCTGCACCGGGATGCTGCCCGCCCCGGGCAGACCCCCGCCTCCTGCCCAGCCGAACTTGCGCAAAGC
>NW_008796063.1:8594688-8622140 GCF_000699145.1 Aptenodytes forsteri
CCAAAACCATTTCTCCCCCACCTCCTTCCTTCTCACCGATCTTTGGTTTTCAGCTCACGTAGCTCCCCGAACCGGCTCCTGCAGGCCCCGGGTTGTGCAGCCTCAGGAACAGCCACCTTCCACCCGCTCCTGCAAAGCCAGACCCAGGTAACGAGTCTGCACGGTGCATGGGGAGGCTGCAGGGTGCACCCATAGCAGTAGGAAACGAACAATTAGGCGTAGAAATGCTTTAGAAGAGACCCTGCTTCGTATGCATAAATTAATTGGGTCCTAATTTGTGGCAAACAGCCACCACGGGCACTGGCAGCGCCTTTTCCAGCTCTCTAGCGACGTGGGGACTGAGCAGCCATCGCCATGCTCCTCTGGGGCCAGGACGGAGGATGCTTTAATTAGAAAAACTACTTTTTTGGTGCATCTCTAGAGGGAGGTTGAGCTGCTCTGGGTAAGCGGCGGGGAAGCGACACGGCAGCATCTCACCCTCGCTGGTCCCCATGGACCCCTTGTCTCCGCAGCTACCCCATCCCATCCTGTGGGGAGAAACGGGTGGCTCCAACCCCCCGGAGCAGAGCACCGAAGCCAAAATTGCCACGGCAGCTGCTGCCTGCGCTCCGGGCAGGAGAGCCGGGACCAGCAGCGATCAGAGGAGAGCAGCTCCAATTAACCAGGCAAGCAGATGCCTGTAGGTCACTCGCACGCCCACGGTGCAGCAACAGGCAGGTACAGCCCAGCAGCCTCGCCGTTCCGGCAGGCACCGGTCCCAGTTCTCCGGCCGCCATGGGACGACAGCGGCGGGGGGGCCCGCCCCCCGGCCGCCGTGGGACGACAGCGGCGGTGCCTCCCCAAACACCTCCTCCACTTTGCTTGCCCTGCGGCACAGGACAGCAGACACATACCGATACTCTTAAGAAAAGGGGCATGTTTTCCTCTCCATCGCAGTCAGGGCTACAGGGACACTATTTTATTGCAGCTTAAGGATGCACCGGTGGAAGCGAGCAGTTTTGGCCCCACGGCTCTGCGTAACACCATCTCCCGCAGGCTCATCTCCCGCACATGCAGGAAAGAAGGAAAAAAGTCAAATAGCCCTGCCCTTTCTCTTTTTAGTTTGCTTTAAGTCAGCAGAGCATCAGCAAACAGCAGCCCCGCTGCCCAAGCGCCCGTAAGGGACAGCCCTGCCTGACAGCGGGAAAAGCCACACGGGATATCCCGCGCTGGACCACAGTCCAAAGTCACGGCGGCCACGCGGACCCCAGCTCCGGTCCACGTCTCCATTTACACTGAGGAAGCACCTGCCTCAGATTCATTTTACCTGGTGAAATCCGACCATTTCCAGATGCCCTATCAGCCTTGTCAGCAGCAGCATGCTATGAGAAGGCGCTCGCAGCTGAGCCGGAGCCCTTTGTGTTAACCCATGGGTGCAAACAAAGGATTTTCACAGGCGCTTGTTTCAGCCGCATGTTCAGGCATTGCTTTATCACAGTTTTAAGTACATAGCTTTGGATTCAAGAAAGAAAACCCAAGAAGCACTTTGCAATTCATCAGCTCCAGCATTTTAATATTAAATAAGTGATATCCAGCATAGCACACACGATCAGGGCTGCACACCTCCTTGCAGGGCACAGAGCACATCCAGGCTTTAGCTACCCAACTCCCTTTTTTCCCAGGTGGCCCAGAGGAGAAATGCATAAATCCTCTGGTGAACAGATCCAGCGTAGAAGAGATCCTGCTTCCTGGAGAGAAGATTTTCTCTTCAGATTAAGTTTATCTGTCACATCACCGCCCACTGCATCTGAGGAAGCAAAGCCCTGAACTCACCCAGGATTATTTTGAAGAGTCAAACCTGCCAGAGCAGGGAGGAGGAAGCTGCCACCCCCATCTCACATGGAGCAAAGCCCTTGAGATAGCTTCAACACCTGGGGATTGAAGGGTCTAGCAGAACCTTCCACAACCCATCAACACTACAAGGATGGAGCAGCGTCCAGCAGCTCGTTATAAACCTGCAGCACATAATGTTTGTGCAATGCATCCGCTAGCAGAGCGGTACATACAGCTGCAGGGATGGACGCAGGGCACCAGAGCTTGCTGCAAGCTGGACTCAAGAGCCACATCAACTCCATCCTCACCTTCTGCTCAGCCTGCAGCTAGACGCCAAAGTTCGAGGGCTTGGAGAGAGGGAGGATTCCTCTCAGCAAGGGGCAGCGACACGCAATGGAAACCTGAAATACAGGTCCTCCCTACTGAAGGGCAGCTCTAGGCAGAGCCAGATCAATGGGCTCCAGGCTAGCCGATAGCATCTGGGAAGCTGCAGTGGGAGGCAGATTAGCTCCCACAGCAATAGCTGCCTCTGACACAGCCTTGCTGCCAAAGGACCAGCACGTGCTCCTGTGTCCAGAGCCCAATACTTCCATGTGCAGTAGCACACACAGGGGTGAGAGTGACCCACCTTCTCCTGGCCGATTTCCTTCTCTACCAGAAGGATCTCCTCTCACATGGAGCTGGTTTTACCTGCAGAAGGGTGAAACACCTCTTGAATAGCTTTTTAGAGCTGCTTCAGCCACTCCAAGTCAAGCCTAGAAGTTTCAGCACAAGCACTGAGACCCAGTTGGTTCTGGTGGTAACACCCTGCTCTCCAGCAGCTTAATGCAGTTAGCTGAAAGCTTCCAGCTGCGCCTTCCACCCAGAAGACATGCCCAGGGGCTCAAATATATTTCTGCAGGGCCTTAAGACACTATGGAAAAAAGTCTATAGTGTTTGCAACAGCAGCTTATGAGGGGGAAAAAAAAAAATCAAAGGCAAGAAGTACAAAGCCAGAAGTGCAATTTATTGACAAGTTTCAAAAGTAAAAAGACTCAGCATCTTTGCTCCTCTTGGTTTGGATGTCTGAGTTCTACACCAAGACACCTCCACCCACCAGCTCAGAGCTGTGTAGTGTTTGTCTTCAGAAGTTGAAGTCTTGCTTCTCCACTGAGAAATCATATAGTCCATCTTGGCCAGTCCCAGGCTGCAGATCTGGATTTTCCTAGGAGGAAATTGATAGCCACCAGTTAAAGGTTCTGCATCTTAATAAACCTAAGCTTTTTGCACCAGAGTTTGCCTAAAGCTTTTTACAGCAGCTTACTGTTTTATTCTTGTTTTAAGAAAATTCTGCTGCTGTAACAAGCTGTTAAGATCAGCTTGACTCTAATAGGACCCTTGGAGACCAGACCAAGTCCTCCTGTTCCTCACAGCACACTGAAGCTGCAGCATCCCTGCATCTCACACACAAACAGCAGCCAAGTCTACAGGCACTGACACCAGGGGCAGAAGAAAAGAGTGGCTGGGGTGGCAAAACTCACTCAAATTAAATAGCCTGCTTGGAACAGCAACAAGCCAGGAGTACTTTGGAGAGATGTTCCCTCTGGCATCCAGCCCCTCAGGCAGGTGCCAGTGCGTAGGAGAGCTTCCTCCACACCCTCTTGCAGGGACATCCCGCAGACCCTGTTCTGGGCAGAGGACTAACACAGACATTTGCTCCCTGCTGCTGCAGTTCACATCTAGACCGAGCCTCAGCTCTGGGATCTGCCAAACCGCTAAGCCTCTTCCCTGATGTTTCCCCATCTGTGAGACTAAGGCTAGGACTAATCATGGCATCTGACAGTCATGGCACTCTTGCAATTGCTAGCTGGTGTCCTATCCTCTTTTTCCATAAGTTCATTAGCATGAGAAGGGTCAAGTAATCCAAACGCAACCTGAGCACGGTTATCAGCAAGTAGGAGGCTTCCATTCATAGCGACAAGCTAGCTCAGCTCCAAAGGAGGAAAATTCTCCGCATTTGGTATTCATATCAGCAACTGCAGTAACTCCAGCTGATGCCAGTTTAAATTCCAGCAGCAAGATGCTATCAAGGCATCCGTATCTGTTGTGCAACTCATAGGCTGACAACTCAGAGCTTTTACAGACCTTTAAAAGCAACTGGAACAAGCTGCAAGGACTACTCTAGTCATGCAGAGGTCTCTTCCAGAAACCTATTTCAGCACCCTTAAAGTCTGTGCTTCATTCCACTGTGTAATAGCTTCATGTTTTCATATGAGAAACAGCAAGAGCTCACATACCTCACCAGAAAAGTATTTCTCTATGATACTCAGGGCAGCTCGGTAGACCATGTTGTTGTCATGGGTTTGCAAGGCTTCAATTTTCTCCAGACCACCAAGCTCTTCCACCAGCAGACACAACCTTTCTGTCTCTCCCAGCTTCTCAGCTGCCTATGACATCAGATAACCAAGCAGGCAAACATAACCTCACATCAGTAACAGGTCTGAGATGGTCTTTACTGTAAGGCCCTGATCTACAGGTCAAGTGACCACAGTCCTGCATTTGCAGCCCCTACCCAATTTGTGTTTAGCAGAGATCCCAGGGATGTGGCTACTATGCACATGAAACATCAGTCCCTGCCAGGATCACTGCACAGTGGCTTGATTGCCAACCAAACAAGCTAGCCAAACTCTACCCAGTTACATCCACACAGTGAGAAGCAGAAGGTGCGACCTGCCACCCGCTATTTCATTTGCGAAAGCCGTTTCACTGGTTCAAAGGTGCTACAAGAAACAGGCTTTCAAGGGAGAGGCATGTAGACATCAGCTGGCAGGGAGCTGAGCTGAAACGCCCCCAGGACCACTTGATTTCTCTGCAGTTGTATTTCTGCAAGACCTTCACCTCTGTGCAGCTTGGGGATTAACGCATAACCTCTTTTCCTTTCCAGAAGGAGACTAAAGTCACAGGAGGTGAAGAGGAACACTTTGGGATCTTAATCTTGTCGAGCCCTTTGGACAACCCAAGAGTATCCAAGGACAAAGTTAGACAACACGAAGTCTAACTCCTACTCCTGTAAGATAAGTAGCTGCTGTAGGAGGAGCTGTTCTAGCCACACAAGGGCTCACACCTTGCTGCTCTCTTAGGGAAGGAACGCAAGAAATAGTAGGAGATCTTACCAGGAAGAGATTTGAAATGGTATCCAGGATGACCAGGATAGTTTTGCTGTCTTTGGCCAAGAGCAGGTTGAGCAGAGGTTTGAGGACCCCAGACTGAACAAGCTCCACCACTTGCTCCACAGTGCCTCCTGTTGTGAAGTTGGCCACTGCCCACACAGCCTCCTTCTGAGCCTTGAAGTCCCCCTGGAAGAGCAGCACAGTGAAGGCACTCCCAAGCTTTAGCATCCCTCGAAGATCAGCATGAGGTGAGGACAGCCATTTCCCTTGTATTCAGTTTGGACTGACCCACCTTCCCCAGCACTTTGAGTGATGGGGGGACACCTGGCAGAGCTGCCAGAGCAGCTCCAAGCCACACTTTCATGCAGGTGTACTGTCAAGTCTGAGTGCCAAGGACTGTTCCAAGGATCTCAACAGCTTTGAAACAGACTGCTCAGCTGGCTCTCGGGCACATGCTGAGTGCTTCACAAATGAGGCATCATGGACCTCGTGAACCTCAGCATTGCTTGTGCAGCACTGCACCCTTACCTTATCGAGCGGACCTCATGAACCTCAGCATTGCTTCTGCAGCAGCTATGTGCAGCACTGCACCCTTACCTTATCGAGCAGCTCCACCAGAGGTGGCAATAACCCAGAGGTGATGAGTTGTTGGATCTGCTGGCAAGGCCCTGCTGCAATGTTACTGAGCGTCCACGCGGCTTCCTTCTGTACTGTTGGCTTTGCATGTCGCAGGAGACAGGGCAGGACAGCCAAGACGCCAGCATCGATAGCTGCCTGGGTCTGCTCGTCAGTCCCTGTGACTACATTCCCAATGGCACGGAGAGCTGGAGTCTAGACAGAGGTTAAAGGAGATGAGGAGAATCCTGACCTCAAGGGGTACATGCCAGAAAGCCCAGCAAGATCCCTCACTAAGTGCTTGATCCTTCAAATAAGGAAAGCATCATGGGTGATTACTGTTGTATTTACAGACCTATCACCCTCCTATTTTGCTCTAAGCAGCTTTACAGTTTCTATCCAGTCTGCCAGCCACAGCAAGCTGGAACAGAGCAGTGGCTTGACAAGCAATCAATACTGCAGTCTGAGGAGATGGCAGACCACACAAGCCACATATAGTAAGCAGACATGCCTTCTCTCTCCTCACATGTTCCTACATTAAGAGACCAGAGGCTGGAGATTGCCGATTGTTTCCTACCATAATGATCAACTCCGGGCTGGCCATGAGTTCCACCAGCCTTGGGAGAATCCCTGTATCCACCACAATTTGGATGCGATCGTTGGAGCCATCGGTCAGATAGGAAACAGCCCAACAGGAGTCAGAAATTATGTCCTTGTCCTCATGTTCCATGAGGCAGATGAGGACTGGCAGCACCTTTTTCACTGCATCCAGGGGAGGGTAGGGGTTCTTGTTCCTACAGAGGTTTGATAGCGTCCAGGTGATATTCCTCAGGAACCCAACCTGAAACACAAGGGAGGTGTAAGATCCTCACAGCAGTAACAAATGAGGAAGAGGTAGCACCCTGCTTCTGGTCCCTACAGCTCAGAGATGTTATCCAGTGGCCAGAAGCAGCCTTAAGGGCTGAGGCTTATTTGAAGAAGGGAGATGAAACAGGTAAGTGACTAAGACAGTAGATTCACCCTCTCCCTCCCCAGTATTAAGTTCCAATTACTTCAGCTCTGGTGGTGTGACAAGCTGTGATGACTAAAAAAAGGCACCAAACAGCTTATTTGCTGGGTCCTTGGACAAATTACAGAGCATTCATTGGACAAAATCAGGAATTTGTTTTTTTAATGTTAGCAGCTCATTGTTCTAGAGTAGGGCACCTCAAGGATTTAAGCTGTATCATCTGGACAGTTCATCCCAGTAAGGATGCTCCCAGGAGAGCACTGGAGCTGCGTTCAAAGCATCGTAGCTACCAAGGTGTGTGTATATATGAACCGGTGTTTTGTCATGTTTCTTCCCCAGGGCTCCCTAAGAGGCGAGGGTGAGTTGGGCTAGGAACCGAGCAGCCGGAAGAGTTGGGGGTTGGTTGGTTTGGTGGTTTTTTTTTTTTTTAATCTTGCAATTTAAAAAGAAGAGTTGGGGGTTGGTTTGTTTGGTGTTTTTTTTTTTTTAAATCTTGCAATATAAACTCACAGAAGGCCTAGAGGGTGTTTTCTTAACACCAGCCTGAAAGGCCATAGCTATGCCTACAGAAAGCATACAGCTTCCACCACACCCAGGGTGGGACACCTGGAGGCATCAGTACCACTGTTACAGCCCCTGAGAGCTTCTCAGTCCACCTGATGCTTCTCTGAAAAGGCCCTTCTCCCCCAGAGACCGAGAAAGCAGCGGGGCAGGCACCATTGCAGAAAGGCAGAGATAAGCCACAAATCCAGCAGTTTAGAGCTACCCAAAAAGCAGCAGGAAGAAGCTTGAAGGGCAAGTTCAGCCCTTCCACACACATATGCGAGTTTACCTTGCACCAGTTTCATCTTATTCCTAGCTTGATATGGTCAAAGTTGGATAGGAAAGCTAAGACTAGAAGACATCACCGACTTGAAGACTATCTGCTTGGCACCCCCAGCTTTGTATATAGCCGAGAGGCAGGGTCACTAAACACAGTTTAGGACAGGGTCTCATTCAATTATACAAACAGCTTGTTGTTTATAAGGCAGATGATGGACCACCATTCACCCATTACCCAAGTGATTAAGAGCTGTTAAGTCAAGAAAATTGAGGTTATTTACTGGAGTTACAGGTGACACCAGAGCCAGCAAGGGAGGAATCACATTGCAATTGATAAGAGCATCTCTGTATAGAGGACCATCACCTGCACAGATGAAAAAGGGTTGTTTACTGCATCTGCCCAAGTCACAAGACAGTCAACATCAAATAGCAATCAAACCTTCAGGCACCCACCAGGGCTGGATGACTGGGCTCACTCACCAGCCACACACCATTAAGTACTGTCAGGTGGAGAGGATTTACCAGGTAGACTGGAGTGCCATCGTGGCTAGTTTGTGGCAGGCTAACCAGACATGACCCATTCTGTTCTCCCTACTGACAACACTAGTGGGTTAGACCATCCCAGCAGGATGGAGTCATGCACTTGGCTTTGGCCAAAATCCTCTTGTAGAACCAACACAGGGTCTCTCAAAGGCTGCCAGGCCACATGAAGGGACTGAAGGGTTAAGAGTTTCAACAGGGGCAGCAGCTTGGAGACAAAGCTGCAGGGAGACAAGGCTATCTTGAGGAACATCAATATTTTTAGCTCCCCAGCATCGGCTTGGGCAGTGACCATCTGCATGCCCCCAGGCTTGGAGACCTCTGCTTACCTGCGATGTTGCCCAGTGCCCACACAGACTGCTCGCTGATGTGCATGTGCTGGGAGGACAGGAGGGAGATGAAGGCTGGGATGGCACCTCCCTCCACCACCGCCTTGGTGTGGTCAGAGGTGCCGGAGGCAATGTTAGTCAGTGCCCAGGCTGCTTCAAACTGCAGAGGAGCATTGTCAGCATGGGTCAGGAATTCAACCAGTCTGGGGATGATCCCCAGCTCCAGGATCTGATTAATAGGGGGGTCCTTCTGCCTGGACAGCATTCTCCTGCAAGAGAGGACACCGCACAGCCTGCCATGAGAAGCCCTGCGTGGTGCCATGACAGACCATAACCCTGTAGCCATGTACAAGGTTGTGGCTTGCGAGGGAAGCAGCACCTGCAAGAGATGCTAGTTCAGCATCCCACATCAGCAAATCCCCTAGCAGAGGAGTTGCCAGAGAGAGGCTTCTGCAGAAGACCCATCTAAGAAGATGCTGAAGCAACAACAGGATGTCTGTTAGAATGCAGTACTTCACACATCCCTTTGGGACCATGACAACATTATTCCATGCTCCCCACCTTGCAGGAGTTTGAGACAGTGAAAAAAAAAAATCACTATCTGCAATTTGTTCTCTTACAGCCTGCAAGCCTGCCTCTGCCGCTCCCCAGCTCAGGAGCACTGGCCAACCCCACACAGACCAGAGCTCATGTTTAAAGTGAGGTTTCAGACTGTTTTTCCAGCTAAAACCCAGAATCACCAACTCCCCACTGCTGTTTCATGCCTCACACTGGCACAGAAGCATGTGGAGCTGCCTGGGAGGTTGGATCAGGGCACCGATCAAGTCAAAGACAGACAGAAGAAGAAACACTTTCAGACAGATCTGCTTCCCAGCCTGGTTCATGGAGGTGTGGGCAGCAGAAAGCCAGCTCCGTGCTGCACAGCAGATTAGGGGACCTAGTCATGACTTGTCCCTTTAGGAAGGGTCTGCTCCGGCCAGCCTCCAGTTAACACTTTGGGAGCAAAGCTTTTGATCTGCTCACCATGAGCAGATGTCCTCACAGCCATTGGGAACAGTACTGGTCCCCTGGCACACAGGCAGATCACTGATGTGGCAGCTCAAGCCAGCTAAGGAAGCACCAGCAGCAATGTAGCCTCTCCCGGACCCTCAGAAGACATCCCTGCTGCCAGCTGGGTGATGATGGCACCCTGTGATCCCTCCTACCACAACCCAGGTGGGGACAGCCCTGCTCAGTAGTGGCCCTTACAGAGCCAGGCTCCCCAGACCTTGCACTGCCCAAGCCTTTGGCACTTGGTTTCTTCCCAACCACTACATCAGCTGGTGGGATCCAACATGGTCCCCGCCCCAGCACAGTGAGGGGGGGCAGCTCCAGGAGCCACAGCCAACCCCTTTGGCTGGGTCCAGCCACACAGGTCCCTGCCACAGGCACTGCCCAGGCCCCGAGGAAGCCAACCCCTTTGGCTGGGCTGGGTCCAGCCACACAGGTCCCTGCCACAGGCACTGCCCAGGACTGATGGAGCCAAGCAAGACACACAGGGCACAAAACAGGCACCAGCTGAGGTTCCCCCTTTGGCTGGGTCCAGCCACACAGGTCCCTGCCACAGGCACTGCCCAGGACTGATGGAGCCAAGCAAGACACACAGGGCACAAAACAGGCACCAGCTGAGGTTCCTCAGGGCAGTTTGGTCACCAGGCTCCTTCCCCCTTTGTCACATCTTCAGAAAGCTCTTCAAACAGGAAGAAATACCTTCTGCTGACAGGACCCACCGCAGCTCCCTCAGCCACCTCCCTCCCAGCACAGAGCAGCCGGGCAGCATACCTGGTGGCCTGCGTAGCCTGCAGCTGCAGCTCAGTGTTGCTCCCATTCACAGCTTCAACGATTTCCTCCAAGGACAGCTGAATAACCTATGTCACAGGGAATGACTCAAAGTCAGATGGCAAGCCAGGACTCCCTCCGGTTTAATCTCCACAGTCAATCAGCTGTCTAGACCCAAGTCAGTCACCGCTTCGTATCTAAGCAATGTCTATTCTTTATGCAATGCAGTTTCGAGATGAGGCAGAGGAAGCAAATCCACAAAAGCCTTCGAGGCAACTAATCCTTATAATCAAGAATGGAAAGAGTCACAGACACACCGTAATGGGCCTACGAGCTCAGTAATTACCCCTCACTGTGCAAGGAGCCAGACAGGAGCTTCGCCAGCTCCCAGCGAGCTGGAGCCCCAGCCAGTTCTACCTGCCATCGAGGGAAGCCACACGGGACATCATCTCCAGGCAAAACAACACAGAAAAAGGGCTAGGCAGTCTAAACCACTCCCCAACACGAGGCACGGTGATCAGGAATGGCACTGGCTATTTAACCCAGGTCACCTGAACTGGACTTGGTAGCGGTCCAAGTAGTAGATGAGACCTACTGCACAAGCCATGTGCTGCAGCACCGATCCTGCCCGGGTGCAGAGCACCCAGTGCTCACCTCATTTCTTTTCTCTTCTCCCAGAGAGAGACTCTCATCCATCAAACTGAATGAAATACTCCTGCGCTTCAGGATCTGCTCATCCTTCTTAGCCTTTCGCAGCTCGATGTTCACCTCCACTCTCTGCCTCCGCAGGGCCTGGAGGGGAAGAGAAAAGCACCACCCCACCGGTGTCTGCATCACCCAATTCCCCAAGGAGCCCATCTCAGCTCTGTAACCCTTTGCCCCAAGTTTCCTCAGTGAGGAAGGCAGAGAGCCAGCATCTGCTCTCGGGCAGCTCCTTGCCATGGCTTAGAGAGTTACGTAGGAGATGGGACAGAATAAAGCCTCTCTCTTAGTGCCTCCCAAGGACATGGGCTGCTGGATGAACCAGCAACCAGTGACTGTTTTTAAAAGTCGATTTGCTGAACCCGAAAGGCAAACTCTCATCTCCTCTTCTGGCTTAAAGCAAGCTGACAGATCCCGTGGTCTGACACCCCATACCAGCCCCCTCTCCGCAGGGAGAACTGCTGCGGAGAGCTCGGCAGGAGGGGCAAGACCATCTCCCTCCCCCAGCACCTTCACCAGTGCAGCTCAGTCACCCACCCAAAACTCACATCCCCCTTGCCTGTGCCACCACACTCCTCACAGCCCAGCCAGCACCACACCACATCTCAAAAGCTAACTGAGCATCCCTGCTGGCAGAGCCATTCCCCACCACCACCTTTGCTACCCCATACAGGTAGATTTGGGGCCAGCTGCCCTTCAGAAGCCTTTACATCAGCTTCTGCCAACAGGCAAACCTCCAGCGGGCTCTGCTGTTGTCCGAAGGGGATGGCACAGGCGGGTACTTACAGCTGCGTCCTTGCCCTTGTTCTTGAACTTCCTCAACCGCTCACTATGCTTGTTCACGACTGGCATCTTGGCAGGTTTGAGAGAGGTGCCAGCTGAAAGCCTTCACGTGCTTTTGGGGTTCAGGACAGAGCAGGATCAGGTCACAACTGCACAGCAACATCCACAGAGGGGTCTGGGACCCCCACCCCCCCACCAGCAGCCTGTGCCACACATTTTTCTCCCCCCCACCCCAGGAAGGGAGATGCTGGAGGTCCCCTGCCCTAAGCAGAGCTCAGTAGGATCCTCACACACTGCAGCTGAGCCAAACTAAATGCAAGCACAAACTACCACTTAACACCAGGCTACAAGAATTACAGCTGCTGTAATCCCCTGAGGAAGCTGGACACACCACTTCTCACAGTTACAGTACCACCACCTTCCTCCAGCTCCCATCCCAGGGCCTTTAGGTTTACTTAAACACACAGCCCAAGCCTGGCACAAGCCTCTTGCCTCTAAAAGCATCAGCTTAAGGTCTGATTTAAGGACAAGTAGCCACATCCAAGTCTACTCTCTTACCCCACCACACAGCCCAGCTTGGCTTCCTACACCAGGGCCCCCCAACAGGAGAGACACAAGGTCACATGCAGTGGCACAAAGCAACAAAGTTCAACTAAGCAAAGAGTTCTCCTGGAAACCCAGCTACTAGTAAGGATTGCCAGGTGAAAAACATTGAATAGGGACAGGTAAAAATAATTTCTAAGCCTCCCCTAGTAAGAGCCACAGACATAAACACAAATACGACCAACAGCAGGCCTTCAGACAGTTTTTGTCAGAAAAAGCAAAGCTTCCATCCAGCAAAAGCAGAGATGTTTTCAGAGCAGCCAGACACCAGCAAGGGCCCCCTAAAGCCAGGTTGTGCATAAACACACTCAGGTGCAGATCACACAGAAGTGATGCATCTTCACCTTCCTTCCAGGCTTACAGCCAACACCTGCAGCTCAGATCAGCCTCTAAGAGCTCCCCTTATTCCATCTTTAATCAAGTTTAAGGTTTTTGGCAGGGTTGTTTTTTTTGGTCCCCTCTCTCTCTCCCTGTTTCCTGTCCCAGCAATCAAGGCCAGATACCAGCAGCTCCTTACCCCAGCACAGCAGCCAGCCACCAAGCTGCAGACCTCCCCCAGCTCACAGAGGGGCCAGGATGAGCCACCTCTTGGCTCAAGCCAATTATAGCCCACAGCCCTTAAGCCCTACGCTCAAACCTCAAGAACTGCTTCAGCCTCCCTTCCCCTGTTTCCCCTCCAACAGGGGACCGCAGTAACACCCCAAAAGACCTCTTCTTTTGAGGGAGCTTCCTTCAGCCCCACATCAGCAGAGATAGGCCACAACCCACACGCTGACACCAGCCAAGCAGGAGACCCAGCACAGCCCCATACTCATCACAGGGTACAAGGGAACAACCAGCCACTGAGCACTCCAAAACCAAGGAAAACCACTCACCCAACTCTCTCTCATACCCCATCACCCTCAGACTGCCTCTTTTATTGCCCCCATGGAGCCACGTACCCCCTGGTTCCCCCCCATGATTGGCCCTTCCCAGGACAGCCTCCCATTATCTCCAGCTGCTCCCTTGCCATGGCCACCTGGATGCACCTGGAGGAGGACTGATGGCGATGTCTTTGCTCATGAGCGGCCCTCCTGCCTGGGCCACCCCGCTCACCCCCCCCCACCTCCTCCATACATTTATGCTTTGCCCACTTTGGCCTTGTCTGTGGCCAGACCCTTCGTGGGAGATGCCAGCCTGCACCTGCACAATGTCCCGTAACACGGGGGACAGTCTGGGTCCTCCCCTTCGCTGCGCAGGTGAGGGGGAGTGCAGGGGATGGGCAGTCTGGGGATGCCCCTTTTTTGTCTGGGTAGCTTGAAGGTCCTTGTAGGTGGTGATGCAGGCCAGGAGAGCAGCTGCCTTCAGTTAGCGGGGACCGGGACCATGGAGCCAGGCGGTAGCTGAGGGGAATCGGCCGAGCGGAGGTTGCAAGCGGGATGAGACAGGATTAAGAAACTTGAAGCAGCAGGTGCTGCTGAGCTGCTGGCTGGCGCAGGTGGGAGCCCAGCGGGGCTGTGGCAGAAGGTAGCATGGAGAGAAACCCAGAAGGAACCTATCATCTCCATGAGTCCTTTAGATTTTGGCCAGGAGCTGCTGGGCAGCTCTTATCATTCTACATTATGTGCCTATCACAGTCTCGATCAGCTTTAATCAAGAGTTCGTTTGGATTTATGGTGCCCTAACACCAGTTACACGCCAATGCTCGGGCTGCTTGCACAGCTTGTCCTCCTGCCCGTGCCACCGCTCCAGCCAACAGGGACAACGGCACCCCTGCCCTCAAAATAACCACTCGCAGCGGGGCTTGGCTACAGCAATGCGGGCAGTTTTGACTCCGAAGTGCTGAAAGCATCTGGGTTTTGCAAGCCCTCTGAGCCATCACCCTTTTTAGCAAAGCCGCGTAAAACCCACTCCGTACACCTCTGTGTGTGCAGAGGTGCCAGCCTGGTCCAGCCGATGGGGAGAGGAGGAGCAGTGTTTGCCAAATGTGTGGGGAAAGCAGCTATTAAAATATTTAATTAAAACCCGATTTTAAATTACTTGACATCTTTTTCTGCGAGGGAGATGGGGAGCACAGTAACTCAGAGCGGGCGCCTGGGCTCGCTGCAGGAAGGTGGGAGCGAGGTGGTGGTGGGAGGCAGATGGGAGCAGCACCCACCACCGGGGTCTGCACCCTCGGCACCCCAGGAGCACAGCCTGGGCCTTCGTACCCTGCCAGCTGCGTACGCGGGAGCCATTTCAAAATAAATTATTTGGGTTACGGGGAACGACTAGTTCACTGTGTGGCTATTTCCAGCATGGAAATACCTATGGAAATACGCTATGCAATACCCAGGCTGCTTTAAGTCATGGATTCAAATCCCGGGGTCATACCAGTTCTGCCTTTCAAGGCGAATGAAAGAAGTTGTACGAAGCTTTGTGCAGAAGGTGGTGGTGGGGTGTGTGTTGAGAGAAGACCTTCAGATAAATGTGGTGTTTGTGGGCATTAAAAAGCCAGTTGTGCTAATCCTAGATGCTGTATTTTTAAGCTTCAAGTGCCACCGGTTGCATTATCTTGTTTCTTGGCTGCTTGAGACAGGAAAATTACATTTCAATTGCTTTTTAATGCAACTTAATCTGGTGCAAAAGTTAGTGTGCACCCTCTAATTTTGTTTTCCGAGCGGTTTATTTCAGCTAATTCCTAATCAGCCAACGCTAAATCAAAACAGGCCTGGCTCAAGCTGAAACAGATGAGTCCTCGCAACCTTTCCAAGCAATTTAATTAAATTGGCTTAAAATCATGCTCCAAGATAAGTGGGGGCAGCCTCCTGCACAGGCCAGCCCCCAGCATTTGCTCCTCTGCCTGGAGAGCTCAAGGTGCTGCAGGATAGGAACGTGCAACAAGGCTGCAAGAAGTTTATCGTTATCCTGGGCTGCTCTTTCCCTCTCTGCCCTTTTCATTCCCTCTCCACCTGCCAAGCGCAATCAGACCCGTCCTGTTCAGCCCTCTGTCACTGCCAGCGCAGGGAGGGAGAGGATGGGGAGAGAAAAACACGTGCAAATTGATTAGCAACCCCCCCTCCTCGGCCTTCGCTTCAGTCACTGATGGCATGGCAGGTGGCACCGCCGAGCGCTCGGCCCCACGAGCAGGCAGAGGATGAGCGGGGCTGGTTTCAACCTGTGCCGAGGACAGGGGCAGATCGATATTTGCCGAACGGGAAAGGGAACAACCGCTGGGGGAAAAAAAAGGTTTTGGTTTTCAGCATAAAAAGAGGGTATCACAGCTAATGGAAAGGAAAGGAGATAAAACGCTAAATCTACATGACAGTGTCTCCTGAGCTCAGCCTTGTGTGCTCAAGCTGAAAATCCACATCGTGACAGGTATGAAAAGCTGCGGTTCCAGTTTACAGGTTTTCTTTGTGGCTGCTCTCTCCACCCTGCCACCCTTCGCCCTGTGCTCCCACCAGGCACCGCAGGTTACTTAGGCTGTGACTGGTGGCAGATTTGAACACACCAGTGTTAAGCCCTGAGATAAAAGCACTGATTTTTCCTCCTCTGTTTTTTTTCATGTTTCTTCAATAGGTTTACCCTCACTGCAGGCAGAGAAAGGTACTGGTCAGAAAAGAAGTCAGCGTGTGGCATCTCTGCGTCGGGGTTAGGCAAGGCAGGAACAGCCCGGGCTCCGTCGCAGGAGGTTGCACGGCCACAGCAGCTTGTCTGAGCGATCCTTCTGTGAAAGGAGAACCTCACCTGGCAGAGAGCGAGCAAAGGTAGGGATTCCTGCCAACCCCCTGAACGTCTGCTCTCAGACAGCGTATTTTCTCCATCAGCTCTAATGTAGTCCATTAAGTTAACATCAACAAATTAATTTTACTTATTTGTTACGGGAACACCAAGGAAATATCCATGTGGGTTCCTGAACCAGCTGCCGAGGTAACTGCTGGTGGATGCGGGGCAATTCCCAAGTGTGGCAGGGATGGAGCCTGGAAATTCCTCCTTTTTCGGTTGGGATGCATCCTCCCGGCGCACGATCCCGGAGGGAGGCAGCGCTAACTCTGCAGCCTGCACCAATTCCTCCCGGGGAGGCAGACGTCGGGCAGCCGGTGAACCTCCCCACCGCCAGCCATGAGATTCATATCAGTCCTATTGTTCGTGCAGCAGCCGCGGGTTTGAGTCGAGATCAGAGCTGCATTGTGCCAGGCACTAAACAAGCACATAATAAGTGACAGCCCCCCTCCGCTACAGTCTATCTAATCAGGACATGCAGAAGGTGGGAGAAGGGATTTATTGTTATCCCTGTCTTACTGCTGAGCCAGAGGCAAAGCCGAGGACCGCAGCTGGATTTTCCAAGGCTCAAGGTGCAGCTTGTTGTTTCCCCTAATTTAGTGTAGCGGCCTCAAAAAAGTGGTCCTGCTTTTCTCCCCCCACTCCTCTGCAGCCAAGGAGCCGTGGGGATGCGTCAGTTCAGACAGCTCATCAAAAAAGCGGTCCTGCTTTTCTCCCCCTCCCTTGCTTTTCTCCCCCCGCTCCTCTGCAGCCAAGGAGCCGTGGGGATGCGTCAGTTCAGACAGCTCATTTGAAGGGAAAGCAACCCAAGAAAATAAACAAATAAGCATGGTTTTCCGTCAATTCAGTTGAAACAACTCCCGCTCTGGCCACGGGATCATTAGAGCTGGCAGACGAGGAGGAGAGGTGTCCCCGGGGGCGGGTGGCAGCGCAGCATCACATCTTGCATTGCCGACGGTTACGGCAGGTCAGGGCAAACTGGTCCCCAGCCCAGTGCCTCGTCCCTGCGGTCGGTACAGGAACGTACTGGGGCTCTGCGATGGGGTGGCACCAAGAGGAGGGGGAGCTGCTTAAAGGCAGCTTAATTTTCTCCCAAATACCTGGGAATTTGGCCCGTTAAAGTGGGTTTGATAAATACCGACTCTGCCGTGGTTGCCCGCTGCACTGTGGGACATCCCCATTCCTGCGATCCTAGTTCAAGTTTGACAGGAGTTTTTATTTGGTTGAGCAAGTAGACTATTCACGCCTAACACTTCTATGAGGTTACACGGACCAGAAAACTTGTCCCTCTGTGTGGTGCTTGTCAAGGCAAAGTGTTCTTCAGCGCCTTTTTCCAGCCAAGAAACAGGATCGCTCACTCAGAAAAGTAGGTGCTGAAAAAAAAAAAGAGAAAAAAAGTCACATTGATATTTACAGAAGAGATCTATATTTATTGATAAAGAGGCCTGACAGAGCTGGTAATTCCCTGGGAATTAAGGAGAATCATAGAATCACAGAATCATTGAGGTTGGAAAAGACCTCTAAGATCATCGAGTCCAACCATCAACCCAACACCACCACCCACTAAACCATGTCCCTAAGCGCCTCATCTACGCGTCTTTTAAATACCTCCAGGGATGGGGACTCCACCACTTCCCTGGGCAGCCTGTTCCAATGTTTCACCACTCTTTCAGTAAAGACATTTTTCCTCATGTCCAATCTAAACCTCCCCTGGCACAACTTGAGGCCATTTCCTCTTGTCCCATCACTTGTTACTTGGGAGAAGAGACCGACCCCCCCCTCGCTACAACCTCCTTTCAGGTAGTTGTAGAGAGCGATGAGGTCTCCCCTCAGCCTCCTCTTCTCCAGGCTAAACAACCCCAGTTCCCTCAGCCGCTCCTCATCAGACTTGTTCTCCAAAGGGAATTGCTGTGCGGGAAGAGAGCTTGTAAAGGGGATAACACCGTGAAGTGTAACGCCAACCCATTATCCCAGCAGCTGGGCTGGGGTCGGTGGGAGCTCCTGCGGAGCGAACTGAGCCCCGGGACGGAGAACAGCTAACAGTGCGAGCTGTGGGAGCCCTTTCCCACTCCCCAAACGCAGCTGTTAACGTCCATTAGGCAGACGGTGTAAGCGGATGCCCCAGAAAACCAGCACAGCCCTGGAGGGCCCGTAACTCCACACCAGGCTGAACATTAAGGAACTAATTTTAACTTCTAAGCAGCATCCTTTCTGCCAGCCATGGAGGGATTAGAGTAACAGTTTTTGAAATTATTTAAAAATAACATCAGACTTAATCATAGCTATTTATTAAATCCATTATCCTCTGTCAGTTATGGGACACTGATTTATTCAGCTGCGGAAACTATAATCACCTATGGCCAAAAATCTTAACGCTTTTTTTTTTTTTCCTAACGGGGCACAGTAATAATTATTCCTTTAGTCCCTGAATCTGTAACTCAGGGAACTGAAACAGAGAAATCTACGGTGAATTGGGGGATGAGACACAACGGAGTGATGGAGAAACCTTGGAATTACTGAAAAAACACATAATTTTATAGAAATCACGCGTGACCTTGCTCCATGGCACCTAGTAGGAGAAAGGCTAAGGAGCTCTCTAAAGGAGTGGAGTCCCTTGTAAATCATATAGGGAAGAGAAACCCCATGAAAACACCAGAAACCCCATATAAATCACAGGGTCTTGAGCCTCTGGATGTCACTTTGCTGTCAGGGACTCCATGTGCAGCTTAATTAGACAGGGAGAGGAGCTTTCCCGTTCTCCTGCCCGCACAGTGCGGCTCCGGCGGTTTCCCTTGCTCTGGCGCCTCCCATTATCACAGCTGAGGAGAGCATTTCAACAGAAATCAGTGTCTTTGTTTAAAATGTGTATTTAGGGGCCTTTGTTTGAAAGCCATGCTTAGGAAATGCTAAAAAGAGGATTCAACACGCATATTCCACCTGATCCTAGGAGCTGAAGATAATTTTTTGCTAAGCCCGGGGGCGATATTCGTCTCTGTTTCAACTGCTTCACATCTCATACAAGCACTGAGTTGGTAATGAGCTTTCGGGGGGGGGGGGGCCCCCAGTAATTACATCTCATTGTGCCATCTCCTTTCTGCCACTCCCCTGCTCTGAGGACTGTCCTGGCCAAGCCGGTGGGAGCAGCTCCCTGCGCACCAGCGCAGCCCCTGGGCAGCACCGTCCAGCTGGTGTGATCCTCCAAGCAGATTTGTTTTAACTGGGGCGGCTTGTATTCGGGGATTAGATAGGTAAAAATATGTACTCAAATTCCGCATGTCAGCCACCTAATCGGTGTGGTTCATTTTTCTGAGGCTGCGGTACGCAACTCCCTGGGAAAAAGGGGCAACAAGGGGAGGAGGAACGGCAGAGCTCCCTCCTGCCCGCTCCATCTTGTCTATTCTGCTCCTGAACGTTACAGGCAGAGTAAAGCGAACAGGAGGTGCCCGCAGCAGGAACGGAGCATTCCAGCAGGTGATCTTCCAAACGCAGGCGGTGAAGGACCTGCAGACCTGCTAATGAAGCTGCTGATGGCCCACGTTGAGACCACGGTAATCACAGTCCATGGTGAGGGGTAGGGCTGTGGTTTTACTGGTGCCCCTGCCCAGGGCTGTGGATGGTGCGTCAGAGATGGGGTGGAAAGCGGCCCCAGGCCTGTGCTGGAAGGGATTGACCCAGGGACAGTCCCAGGACGGGGCTGGGATTTGGGGCCCGTTTGCGAGATGAGGCTGGCCCAGTCCCACTGCTGGGGGCTGGGAGACATCCCTGTCCAGGATGAGCTTGTGGCTCCCGATGGTCTCTGGCTAAGCGTAAGGATTTGGTTGGTGGCGGTCCTTGGCTAGAACTAGACATAGAGCCCTGAGGCTGAAGGTTGGGGCTAGGGGAAGACTAACTGATAGACCTGCTTCAGGTTTAGGGTGGGCTCTGAGGGTTTTGGCTGTTCCTGACCTCTGTGTCAGATACATTTGGAGAGCTAAGGTAGGGCAGACAGGAAGGGATGGGCAGGCGCGCTGTTAGTCCCCACTCCCTTCCAGATCTGGGCAGAGACCTGTTTTCTGACTGTTAACGCTCCTCTGGTGTTGGCAGACGCAGCTAAACCCTGGTGGAACAGTTGGCTTAGCCCTCTGTACAGCTGGTCCACCTAGGGCAGAGACACTTGGCAGAGCTCTGTGTCGCTCCATGAGCACGAGTGGCCAAAGTCTATGCCATGGCTTAAAAATTCCCAACCTTGCCAACGGTCTGTGTGGGGTCAATTTGATGCCACATGCCAGAGGTTTCAGGGAATTTTGTCCCCTCTTTTTTCCTTTAACAAAAACCTTCAGAAGTTTTGGGGCTGTTTGTTTTGCCTCCGTAATTCCTTGCATTAAAAGAGTCCCACAGTTGGAAAGCTGAGCACTGAAAAGTTAAGACACCAGAAAGACTTTAACTTTGCTTTCATGTGCATACACTTCCCCGTAGAGTTTTTGATCATATAACCGCACAGACTGTCTTCTGCAGGACCCGTGACTCACTGAGCACCTAGTGGGATTTGAAAGCACTTGGCGTCTTCCCCATCAGACCCTCTGTGCCTCACGAGCAGCGACCTGCCCTTGTTTGGTTAGAGACTGGTCGGGTCTCCGTACAGCCAATACCCCTCCAGCCCTCACAAGAATACACTGATCCTCCCCAAGCAAGCAACAGACAACAGCTGAGAATGAGGATACAGCTTTCGTTACAGAACCAGCATTATTTTTTAAATGACTAATAAATGCAAAAACATCTTGCAGGCTCCTGGGCCAGGTCTTTATATAACCCTGTGATCCTTCAGCAGGGCTTTCTGATCCAGATACCATTCCTTCCCTAACCACCAGAGATCAGTTTGCTGCTGCTGCTGCTACTGAAATGCAACCCCAAAAGGCAGCATCTGAACCGAGTTCCTCGTTACTCCAAGGCTTGCCACTACAGCGCAAAGGCTGAGGCTCTACAGCGAGCCGTCAAAAGTGGGTTTGTGCTGCCTGTTCCTCTCCCTGCCCTCCGTACATTTACAACCTCCTTCTTTGTAACTGGGAATGTCATTATGGACACCCGGCCTGCTGTGTTTAGCCTGGGATCCCTGGCAGCGCTAAGAGGGAGAGACCAGAGCCTTTCTTCCATGTGGTCTGTGCTATATGGGCTGATTTGCCCCTTACCTGAAGACCATTTTCCAATCTGAAACATGGTTACGCTCCCCATCCCTTCAGGCAGGAAAGCTGGACTCTTAGTCTCACTGTAAGATGATGAAGAAATCTGTGTCAGAGCAAGAAACTGAGCCCACACCAAAGGCAAGCATCCTGCTTAGCCGACAACTCCCTCCCCGTGATCCGTCGCCTGCAGAGCTCCCTGTGCAGCGCTGTCAGTTCACGTCACTGCAGAACACGTCTCCTTCATTTTCTAAGAGAACGTTCAAAAACCTCCTTTACCAGAAAATACAATCGTTGTAACGGGATGTGGCTGGAGGAACCAGCTGCAGCCCAACCCGGGCCGTCGCAGCGGGATTTACAGAGTGCCCTGATGTGCTGGAGAACAGCGTGGCCAGGGGCGATACAGGACGGGGCCTATGCTATGGAAACTGCAATGACATTTCATTAAACTCAGCAAGAGGCATCCTAGTCACTCAGGAAGCAATTTGGCTGAGTTCTAGCCGTTGCTGATCTGTCCATGGGCTGAGCGAGCTTGTAGCTATTTAAGGTTTGCCATTTTGACCTGTATCACTTCATGGAGAGATCCAATTGCTCCCTTTGCAGCTCATTCCTCCTATGCAGTCAGAACAGACATTTATGCACGTTACTCATGAGTGAACAGGTCAGAACCCATTGTTTATTTGATGCATTTCACGTCTTTCTCTAAGATGTTTGTCTGGGAACTGTTTATAATCCTCATTCACAGATTCAAGTTTTGAAATAATTACCTAAAAAAGCCCAGAAAACATGACTTGCTCCGCATACATTCCTGAGAAGTTAATCACAATTCTCAATATTCAAGACTCAGGCTGGCCACGGTTTCTGTGGTATTATTCTGCTCCCAACGGGACACGCTGAGTTCTTAGAATCAGATTTTCAGGGTGAAGAGTCAGTTACAAATTCAAGAGATGGGTGTAACATGAACTCTCTAATTTTCACCTCGAAGCGGCTGTTTATCTGAATCTTCCTGCTTGGAAACTCTATCCCAAGCGTATTCACCCGAAACATCCACCATGGCAATATTTGCAGAGTAACCACGTCCCAGACACTCCAGCTGAGGCAAATATAGCAGAGAAATACTTAAAGCTGATACAGAAGCAGTTGTCTTTTGGGGCAGTTCACATTCACTGAGCCACTGAAACAAGCAAGACTGTAACACAACAATGGTCTTCATCCTCTCTGCTTGTAGCAAACACACAGAATTCATTCATCATAAACATGGGGCCTAGAAATTATTTTAAAACGAAACTTTAATTCCATCACCAATGTAGCTGCTCCTGCCAAGGATTCAGTCTGAGGTTTGTCTGCCAAACACCAGCTCCTCTCACCGATGAAATCCGCCAGTCCACCTCGGCAAGAAGGGCAGAGCCGAAGTTGTGACTTTGAACGAGGGCTTCACTAGACGGTCGTCCTATTTCAGCTTCTTGTCCCTATGCTCCAGCAGCTGAGTTCATAAAACACCCTATAAGGAAAGGAAAGACAAGGAGAAATCCCCAGGAAACAACGCATTATCCGATCTCTCCTGAGGGACCAAAGTTTTCCCAATCAGGCTCCCAGCGCTACAGCCTGCTGAACTTAGGGATAAGGAATGTTTTGTCTCTTCTAAAACGTGAAGTGCTGGCTCAGGCCCTTTGGACAGCTATGAAAGAGCCTGGCCAGCCCTTGTAAACACACATCTTCCAGGATCATGGGTTTAGCCTGGTAGGTACTTGCTGTGTGTGATTGCGGGGAAGAGGTAAAGGGGTGGGGATCAGCAAGGACCTGATACCTCCGTGGGGCAGAAACTGCAAGCAGAGGCAGAAAGAGAAAAGGACAGTGCCTGCAGGTGTACGTGAAGACCGTCTGGATTTATATTCACTGTGTTTTACAAGAAGTAGCCTTGAACTCACAGGTCTTTTAACCGTAAGTTAATTAAATTCCATGTGATCTTTGGGAAATGAAATTTCGGAATTTTAACTCACCAATGGCTGGCACGGCCTTACCACTTCCTTGAGCTATGGCTTTTGGGACTACATTTACGCCTAAGCTTTTAAAAACGTGTGTTGTGTCTGGGTACCTAAACAACAGAGTTGAGGGCTGCCTGTCGAGAAGCTAAGCGCCAGTCACTCCTACTGACTTCAGACCGAAAGGCCAGAATAAAGTAGACTTTTTGTCGGTACTTTGCCAAAGACCGGACTGACAATGGGTGGACAACTCTGAAGATTTACGTTGTCGTCATGCTGTGCCTCAGTTTCCCCAGCTGTAAAAGGATGGTGAGGCATAAAGAATTTAAAGTTCCTTAAAGGTCTGAGACCTGCACCCAAGAAACTGCTTGATGCAAGTATGAACTATTTTCGGTCACATGCATTTGTCTTCTGTAGGTGTTTCGTTTAACATTTCATTGATCTGTTTCAGAGACCATGCGAGTCCATGTCTTTCAGGGAGGTGAGAGATACAGTGTAGTCCTGAGCTTTCTGTGGAAAGGGGCCACAGAATCAAGTCTCAAAAATACACTGCAGATGCGGGCATCTAAGCCCAGCAAGTCTACAGATTTAATGATATAGATTGAAGGGGGAAATCATTGCTGAGCTGTTACAGTTCCTTATCTCTCCCTGATCAGAAGTAGAAATAGACAGAGGAAAGTTTCTCCTTCCTGCTTTATGGGTGAAATTCATTCCAGAGCAGCAGACTGCAACTGATCCAGAGAAGGGCAACGAGGCTGGTGAGGGGTCTGGAGAACAAGTCTGATGAGGAGCGGCTGAGGGAACTGGGGTTGTTCAGCCTGGAGAAAAGGAGGCTGAGGGGAGACCTCATCGCTCTCTACAACTACCTGAAAGGAGGTTGTAGCGAGGTGGGGGTCGGTCTCTTCTCCCAAGTAACAAGCGATAGGACAAGACGAAATGGCCTCAAGTTGCTCCAGGGGAGGTTTAGATTGGACGGGAGGAAAAATGTCTTTACTGAAAGAGTGGTGAAACATTGGAACAGGCTGCCCAGGGAAGTGGTGGAGTCCCCATCCCTGGAGGTATTTAAAAGACGAGTAGATGAGGCACTTAGGGACATGGTTTAGTGGGCATGGGGGTGTTGGGTCGATGGTTGGACTCGATGATCTTAGAGGTCTTTTCCAACCTCAGTGATTCTATGATTCTATGATTCTATGATAGTGTTACACCAGGACCTTCTTGAGCCCTGAAACTGGCTTCCAAAGGTGCAGCACTGCTGCCTTGGAGTCCTTGCACGCATATATTTTTAGACCACTAAGGTTTTCAGGAGGATGGTGGGGGAAATGAGATCACCAGAAGGGTCAGCGCAGCCATTGTCTCTAACCAGTGCCAAGCTATTCTGACTTTAGCCCAAGCAGTAGCCTCTAAAACCAGACCCTGCCGGCAGAGTCCCCCGCCCACCCCAGGGGCTTCTCCGGCTTACCCCAGACTGGCTCCTCTAACTCCTGCGCAGATGGCGTGACTCACAAGGCCGGGGCGAAGCATTGCTTGGGGCTGTCAGCACGGGGGCCGCAGAGGTGGAAAGAACAGCCCTCGGCCTGGGCAGTGTGTCCACACAGCAAAACAAAGCCACAGCATAGCCCATGTTCCCTTTAATCTAAGTGATGCACAGTAGTGATGAAATCAGCTTTGCCTCTGCAGGGAGCAACAAGTTGAGCAGGTATTGTAGGTCCCCAGGAGGCACGTCTTTAGGTAGCTGGACACTGACGAAGACTACTCACCATCAGCAGTTTGACTGTTGCCTTGACAATATTAAAGCTAGTTCAGATGTGTGGGTGGGGGAAGTAAGACTGCCTGGAGTGTGGGACATAGTCTGCTCCCAACATGGAACAGATCCCAAAAAATGCAAAGCCTTGGGACGTGAGTCACGTCCTTGAAATTCCCTGCTCCCTCCTGTGGGATGGCTTTGCCACAGGTATGGTGTCAGGTTGTGACAAGGGTGAAAACCACCAAGGGGCATGTGGAGTGGATGCGCCACGGACTCTCCTGGATGACCCTGGTGGGTTTTGATGGCTGAGGACAGGAGCTGATGAACCGGGTCCTCCCTTTCAGGTTCCTCTGAACCCCTCTTACAGCTGTGCCTGCCTTTGTGCTATTTTGTGCGCTGCTGTAGCCTTTCATGCTAAGAGGGTTTATACCCATACTGCACAGGAGGCATCTGCACGGGAGTTGCCCTACCCCAGGGAGAGAGTGAGAAGTTCTGTGGTTGCTCTGACTTACAGCTACTTCATGGGTTTCTCTGGGAACCACAGAAAACCACCAACACCCTCAGTACTCCCAAAATCCCACTGGCACCCCCCATCCAAGAACTGTCCTCACCAGAATTGGGCCTTAGGGTCTTACAGTGTTCAGGAACAAAAGACGGGAGGAAGGCCCTCCTTCTCAGCCATAGGCAGGTTCCCAGTGGCTCAGCACTAGACAAGGAGGAAGGCTGAAGAGAAAGTGGGAACATTCTCCCTATTTCTCCTCAGTTCATCTCTCACTTTCTCGCCCCTCTTAGGAACTACCACCCAGGTTTGGGATGTTGACTTGCCTGTTCCTTCTGCTGCAGGTTCCTATTGAACTGGAAGGTATTGTTGGTGTGAACAGGACAGCACCCCAGGAAATTCCAGGCTTCTTCAATCTGCTTTCTCAGCAATGTGGGAAGCAACGCTCCCCTTCTCCTTTCCTTCTAGTTTTACCTTCTGCCTAGAAGAGAAGCCAAGACGTCTGATGGTTATAAGGAAGAGCGTGTGGATGATGCTGACCCCATGCAGTTCCTGGCTCCTCCTGAGAAGGAGAAAACTGAGGCCATGAACAAGGCCTATGACATCAAGACATCCTGCTGGGTAAAGGATGAGAAAGTGGGTTTCCTCGCTGGGGAGATCCAATCTGAAAAGGATGACAAAGTCATGGTGAAGATGGTAATCAACCAGCTAAGCTCTACTTTATGGGTTCAACAGGAAAGCAGTAGCCTACTGCCCCCAGGGGAAGTGCAACCATGTCTGAGTCCAGACCTATTTTGCTCTGTGGGTCAGCCGATTTGTGGGAGTCCTTTCTTGAGGCCACCAGCCAGAGGCAGTGGCAGCTAGAACAAGACCTGAAGTGGAAGCACGTCCAAGAGAGTGTCTTCCCATGTGGTTCATGGAGACCTATCTGGGATAAGACCACCTTCTTCCCGTTCCCCAACACTGCAGACCATCATGGTGAAGAATGTCCAGCAGACGGATGGAACGGTGGATGATGAACCCACCCAAGTTCAACCAGATCAATGACATGGCAAACATGACCTTCCTGAACGAGGCCAGCGTCCTGGACAACCTATGTCAGCACTACACCCACGTGAGGATCTATGATTTGAAAGGGCAGAGGGGAATAGCAAAGCAGCATGGGGTAATGGCAGGACAGGAACGGGTCCTGACTCAGGGGGCCAGCCTGTGCTGCTGTAAATTGGCGGGGTGTGTGTGTGACTTAAATCTTCCAGTGTCAGCTCGTGTCCAAGCCCCTTTTCCCTGCCTGTCTGTCACTTGTTAAAAGCAAATGGCAAAGCACCAGGACATGCGAGTTCTCTGCTTCGCTCTGCCCTGTCTTGAAATGAATTCCCTGCATTTCTTTTTTCCCATTCATAAAACAGAGGGTGATATTGATCTGTGGCTGCAATGAATCTACCTTCACAGAGAGCTCTGGGGGCTTGCAGGTGGTCTGGAAACTGAAATAAATAGCAGTGGGAGGAATAATCACAGTGTCTGCAGAGAGCATGGAGATTCCTGAGAGAGCAGTGCTGTAGAGCAGCCTCAGGGATCCTTGGCCAGGTGGGATTTCCCAGCACTTTATTTCCTGCCACCTGCAAAAACAAAACATAGTAAAAAGTGTTTTATCTGGGTAAAATATTGTGAAGAGCAAGTTGTCCAAATAATAAGAGAGACATAAGCATCAATAGTCAGGGAGGGAGACCTGGTCTTTTTTCTCATGATAGCAAAGAAGTATGTTGTTTGGTAGCAAATAGAAAGAAGCGCTCCATGCTAATGGCTGCTTCAGCATGCAGAGGCATCGCAGCTTCTAAGGCTGAGAGCAGTGGTTTCTCTCCTCTTCTCTTCTCTTCTCTTCTCTTCTCTTCTCTTCTCTTCTCTTCTCTTCTCTCTTCTCTTCTCTTCTCTCCTCTCCTCTCCTCCTCTCTTCTCTTCTCTTCTCTTCTCTTCTCTTCTCTTCTCTTCTCTTCTCTTCTCTTCTCTTCTCTTCTCTTCTCTTCTCTTCTCTTTCCTCTCCTCTCCTCTCCTCTCCTCTCCTCTCCTCTCCTCTCCTCTCCTCTCCTCTCCTCTCCTCTCCTCTCCTCTCCTCTCCTCTCCTCTCCTCTCCTCTCCACTCCTCTCCTC
>NW_008796063.1:8622478-8636572 GCF_000699145.1 Aptenodytes forsteri
TCTCCTCTCCCCCCCTCTCTCCTCTCCTCTCCTCTCCTCTCCTCTCCTCTCCTCCTCTCCTCTCCTCTCCTCTCCTCTCCTCTTTCCTCTTCCTCTTCCTCTTCCTCTTCTTTTTCTCTCTCTTTTCTTTGCTCTCTTTTTTCCTCTCTTTCCTTTCTCTTTCCTCTCCCCTCTGACTCTACTATGGGGGTCAGTAAAACAATTCAGAATTTAAAGACATAAATAGCAGCTACATTTGGCCTTGCAGCAAAAATCCTGTTATTCTAGCCTTGTGGGATTCCTTCGATGGCTTCCTATTTCACCTCCCAGCTTCCTCACCACCAGAGCTCTGGATTGTCATGTCCCAGCTTGTACCTCTGCGCCTGTTTCCTCCTCCACAACTTCTCCCCCCGAGGCTGTCCCTACCCTACACGCATTCCTAGCCTGTCTTATGCTGCCCTCTATCCTTGGAATAACCTTCCTCTTCCTACAAGCAAACAACCTCACTCCTCTTTCCTAGCTTTCTGCCTGCAGATCCCAGCGTTGCCCTGCCATTCCCCTGTGGGTCTCTCAATCCCGGCACATCCCGAAACTCTTTTCTGGAAGACTGACGTACTAAGCACTGAAAACTGCATTACACTTTGCATTTGGTGTTGCTTCTTGGAACTGGGGAGATTAGCCAGACTCCTGCCTGCCCCAAGTCCACAAGGCTGGACCTCTGCGGAGAGCCTTCGGTAGGGCTGAACCTGAAAAGGAATTACTGCTCGCAGCAGTAACTCAGCTTTCTGTGGGAGCTGACTGACAAGAAAATGTATTTAACGGGTTGCTTTGGATGGTGAGGAGTAGTTGTGCTCAAAGCCCAAGTCTTCAGCGTTGAGCATCCCGCTGATGCTGCCTTTTATCTTCTTTTGGTGGGAATCCCTGGAAGATCAAATCACCCAGGCGCATCCTGTTCTGGAGACCCTTGGTAATGCTAAAACTACAAGGAAGAACAATTCCTCCCATTTTGTAAGTACCAGCCCTCCTTTGGATTTCACTGGTAGGTCACTAGTAGGTCATACAAAGATGTTGCCTCAGAAAAAATAAAAACAAAACCAAAATGCTTCCTCAAGCACTACAGTTAGTTTATATTTACTAACATTTCACATGAAGCATTATTGGTTCCCATTTTCTTGAACTAAGTTCGTCAGTTGATTTTGTTTTGACTTCATATTTTTATATGTCAAAAGAAAAAAATAGTTTGGATCAACCCCAAATCAATGCCCTTTCAACTGTTTACTTCTGCAAAGATTCAAAATGCTTTCATTTTTTGCAGATTATTTTTAATTTTGAAATTGTCAGTGAAAATGTAAAACACCGGGGTTTTCAACTGAAGTCTCATTCCTCTGTTTCTGTGTGCTACATACTTCTGCCATATGCTGCAGAGAAAGGAGGATTTCTTTAAGCTCTAATACAGAATCCAAGAAGAAAGAGGTTTTTTATAGATCTGATCTTTGAAAAGATTAAATTTCCTCTCACTGACTTGCAAATTTGCCCCTACAGGCAACGCTGTCTGTCCCTGATGAATGCTCAGAACCTCTCAGCTACTTTCTGTTTTCCTACAGATATTGCAATCTTGATTAACAGACTCATCTTTTATTTTCTCATCTAGGGCAAATTTATTTGAATTCACCTCGGTAGCACAGGCAAGCTGGCTGGGGCTAACACTGAGGGCTGTAAGCAAGCACATAATTCTTTATATTAATTTTGCTTTGGATTTTTTTCTTGTGTTGAATGGACCCTGTTCCGATTACATCAGACACGTGCAAATCTGAAACGAATTCTATTAACTTGAGGGATCTGCACTGCTGTAAGTGAACCCAAAATCTGCCCCTACTTCCACAGTGAAGTTACGTGCCGTAGATGATGACAAATTTATTTCTTCTTTCTTTAGTTGCCTATGAGACTCTGTGAACGCATAAAAGGCACAATGCCTCCCCCAAAAGCTGTACACTTTTAATTCTACAATTATATTGCAACCATTACTCACATTCATCAGTACAACACTATAATTGTCTTGCAACCAAGACCCTAAAAATAGCTATCCAGGGAAGGTGCTTTGTTCTTTGTTTGCACGTGTGCATCCGAGACTAAATTGAGAACCACAAATCCCAGCTCTCAAGGTAAAAAGACCACACCATGTTTCCTGCCTGAAGCCCTTTAGCACGCAGAAAAAGGAGAGAGGAAACATATGGACCAGTTATTCTTTAATGTGGGATTGTCTGCATCCCTCCTACTTTCAACTCATCCCAGATTTGCATCACACCCAGCGACCATATGTTGGATTTGCCTCTCTGGACAGTGGGCCAAGGCAAGTTTCAGGTTGTTTACTGGCAGGCTGCAGCTTCTTCCAGCCTGGCCTGGAGAGCAAGTGCATGGACAGACCTTCACTGTGCAAGCAGCAGCACTGGCTCAAGGTCCTTCTGCACCCTCAGTGGAGCTCTGCTGGCAGAAGGGATTGTATGAGCGCTCCCTGAAGTCACCCGGACTAACTAAAATTGACAATAAAGGTGGTTTGAGTCAACCCAAATTTGTCTGAAGAACTCACATGATGCCGTTCACCAGCAGAGCTATATGGACAGAAGACTTCAGCTGAGGGGCAGGGATGAAAAACACCCAGCCAGGACTGCCAGCGAGGTCTGGTGATTTGGTGCAGCTGAATGAATTGATACAGTGAGGTCTAGAGGAGGATGTTTTCTGGGGAGACCAGAAGCCAAACTAAGCTTGTTAGTGCCTGACAGAAGGCATGGAGAGAGTGATTACAGGGTACAAAACATCTTTTCCAGAGCTCTTCTCAGAAAGAAAGGGCAGTGTAAGGACACGTTTCACAGGTCAATCTTACAAACCGTGCACTGGCAATTCAGAGGACGCTTAGAAGTAGGATGAGTTAGTCTGGAGATCTGTTCCTGAATCCAGCAATGATGTAACTGGACAAGCGATGGCATCTTTTGCCTCCATTTCACTAGCTGCCAAAATAGCGGTACTAAAACTTGTGCCAGTGGGAACGTTGTGAAGCTTAAAAGCTCTGAGAGCATCACTGAAGGATACTATGGTTCTTGCTGCACTCACAGGACTTCCAAAGGACATTGGTGAAATGCTGGTTTCACTGGTATCAAAAGCACAATTCTCACTGACATCCACAGGGCCGTGATTTTTCAATCTCTGGCTGCTGCCTACACCTGGATGTGTTTCCCTCCGTGTTCCAGGTCTGGAGAAGTCACGTCATTTCCCAGGAAGCAGCTAAGAGATATTATGATAGTTTCCATCAGATTCTCTCCAAGAAGAAACTTGAACTTATTGGTATGGCACTCTGTGTGTGTTATTCTCTCCTTTTAATGCACACACCCCTGCTCGATCCTCTGTTTCTAGAATAAGAAACCTACTCACCAGAACTGTACTTGGCTAGAGATTGAAATAGGTTCTCTGCAGTGGGGGTTTGTTACTAATTATCCAGGAAGAAGAGGATTGCAAGTGACTTTTCCTTAGGCAGCCCAGAGTGAGAAAAGAAAGCTGTCTCCCCTTGTCTTGATCAATGCGTGGTGAGGTCCCGCTTGATCTGGCAGGGCTGCCGCTAAGGTAAAAATGATCATTTTCAAACTGAAGGGTTGAGCTGCTTCATGTCAACTGCTTACGTCTCCTCAGGACAGGAAAGACAGCCAGGACAAGTGTTTCAATACTGTTGAAAAGGTTTGGGTGTTCAATCCCACTTACTTTGACGTGGCTGCTATGTCAAAATCTCCTAGGTAGCCTAAGCAACTCATCCCACAGAAGGCTTTCTTCTTAAGTAATACACTCAGAATGTGCTCAGGAATTGAAACCTAGAAGAACCCTCAGCCTCCAGTCAAAAAGCTCATGTTATGCCTTGATTGTACTGATGGCAATTGGTGTAATCACCTCTTGGTCTGTCTCTTGCTGCAGAAGCTGCTTCTTGTGCCCAATCCTAATCATTACCACTGGGTGCATCGAGGTGGGATCACAGCAGACAACACGGATGATGGGGAAGAGCCACTTCTCACTAATGTAAGTCCGGAGAAACGTCAGTGAAATTGAAAATGCAGCAAACAGGATGCTGCCCTCCCCCCCGGCCTAAGTTTCCCCTAGGAATAAAATTCAGCTTCTTCAACCCGAGGATAAATAAGCTACTGGAAGAGCAGCTAGGGATAGCCTAAAGATTTGTTCAATTGTCTGTGAGCTGAAGCCTGAATGTGAAAGATGTGCGCCAGAGCAAATGAGCTTGACGTAGGAGTTTCTGGTTAACATTCAATGGCCTGGGGTTTGCAGGACTTCAAATGAGCTGGTTATGAGGTTTGTTTGAAGCCTGAAAACTGACAGATCTGAAAGCTGTGGCAGAGACCATGGGTTAAAACCTGCTCATCTCGCATACATATGTAATATCAAGGAGCCGCTTTTGTAAGAGGAAGACTTGACCCTTTGTCTGGTTTTGACACATATTTTCCTTTTTAATATCATTTTGAAGAGTCTCTGTTACTGAAAAGAGCTTATTGGGAATGTCTGCTGCCTCCTGAGACTATTATTATAAGCAGGACTTGAGCTACAGAGAGATCAAACAGTCTCCAGCTGCTGAACTTACAGTGCCCCTTCTAGCAGCTGTTGGTATTTTACAGCTTCCAGGATTTGTACATTGCAAACAAGCCTTTTGTACAAAGCAGATATGATTTTCATAGCCACTAAGACAGGCAGTCCCAAATCATGGCTCACGAGTAACACACTGCAAGATTCTCTGGCATGCTCAGAGTCGTGCGCTCTCCCTTCTCTGGGCATGCTGTGAGAGCAAAGCACAATGTTCCCAGCAGAGCTACACTTCCTCCGTATCTGTGCTAGCTGAGATGTGGGATAATTGCTGTAAGGGGATGCTGCTGCTCATCCTGCTGATTTTAAAAAGCATGGTGAAGAGCGGAATGAGCTGATACCCCAGCTGATACGTTGCATTTTGCTCACGGTATCAGCCACTTAGAACAACTGCTGTCAAAGCGCACGGTTCTTGGCTAGCATAAACCAGTGTACGAAAGAAAAGCATAGGGCTGGTTTACAGCAACATGAAGCTGCTCTGTCCCATGCTAGTCTGAAGGGACCTGGCTGGTCAAATTTCAGTGGGCTGGAAAATTATTTTAGATGTTTAGCACTATGGGCTGGCTTCCAGCTTATGGTGCAGATTAAGAATTCCCTTGTGTGGGTCTGTGTCCCTTCTACCAGGTGGCCTTTGATGTCCTGGGCTCCGGTCCAGAAGAGAGGATCTGCGTTTACAAGCTGACTGGGGGTATCATGCACTTGGGCACTATGAAGTTCAAGCAGAAGCCAAGAGAGGAGCAGGCAGAGGTGGAGAACACGGAGGTAGGTTGAGATCTTGCGCTCCGTGATAGCAAACCAGGACAAAGCCAGCATGCTAAGAGCTCAGCCAGTTCGTTAAGATTGAAAAAGCTGCTAAAACCAGACTCTTGTTTCCAGGGAATATAAAATGACCTTAAACAGCGCACTGATTTTTTTTTTTTAAATGAACAGATGTGCTATTGAGAGTCAGAGCTGGCATTCACAGCTGCCATAGGGCAGCAGGCCTAGCCAGATGGCTGAGCTGTCAGCTAAGGACTTGATCCTTCTTTGTTGAACAGCCCTGCTTTGCAGGTGTTTTTGGAGCCATGGTGGAGCAAACAGGCACATACCTCCCAGCGCGTACGGGAGCCCAGATACCTTGTTTGAGGTGTGTGTTATTGCTTCTGCTCCAGCCAGTAAGCTCTGCTGAATGGTGTGTGTGTGAAAGGACAGAGCTGAGACCCGCTTCCCTTCTGTCCTTCCCAGTGAGTTCCCAGCAGGGCTGGAGAGCTTGCCTGCTCCTGAAAGCAGAGCCTGTAACCATTTTTCTGAGTATGCAGCAAGGGGATGGGGACAATGAACGATTTTCTTCCTGTTACTCAGATTAACATGTTAATCTTCCCTCCAGTAGTGGCTGACAAAGTTACTCAGCTCGTGGGTCTGAGGTCCGGAGAGCTCCAGAGGGGGCATCACCAGGCCCAGGGTGAAAGCAGGGAGCAAGCTGGAGCAGAAAGGTGCCCTCTTAGCACTATAGTGCCAGAAGTAGGGATTTGGCCAGCACGCGCGTGTTCCCCAAGGCCACTGACGGCCACTGAAGGCTGCCATTACAACAACCGTCCGGGCAAATCACCCAACTTCCTCAAGCCCAAGGGAGGCAAAGGCAAAGGGGCAGAAGCTCACTTTGAGCACCGCGGTGCATTACATTGGCAGAGCGAGCGCAGACCAGTGCTCTTTCTGCCGTGCCCCTGTCTCTAACCCTGAGTAAGCTGGAGCATGCACTTAGTGAGGTCAGACATGAGGCCAAGACGTAGAGGCCAAGCCCTCTGCATGAATAGATCACATTGAACTTCCATAGGTTTTAACGTACGGCAACACCGGGAAAAGTACTTTGCTGGTGCAAATTAACGTGTCTCTGTTGCCTTAAAGAAGTACTGCAGCCAGAGATTGGCTCTGCCACACAGAAATGTGCATCTCAGAAACCCTTTCCAGTAACAATTAATTGAAAACACTGATTGTGCAAATGGCTGACCAGTGACGCAGCAGTCGAGCATTTTAACGCACAAAGAACAGCAAGGCTGTTTCACGACTCTTCAACATGTTGCCACTGGCCTCGATTAAAAATATAATCCTTATAGATATTCTGAAAAGGAACAAAAGCCCAAAAACTCAAGCCAAGGCTTGTTTCTAGTAACACAAAACTGTAGGAAAGCTACCCAAAAGGCACATCAGCCAAAGGATTAAATTCATTTTTGCTTCTGTTGCGTACGTGTTGCTGGAAGAGCCAGAGTCCTGCAGTTTGCTGCAGCTTGTCTAGCCTTTCCTGGTGTATGTGACTTGCCTCTCTGCTGTGTTGTCAGGCAGCCACGCTAATGCTTAGCAGCGGGAACAGTATTTAAGCATATTATCGAACTCCACCAGTTATTCATATACTCCACTGCACAGACATACTGACAGAATATGATCAGAGCATGAATCACAGGCCCTTTGCTCTATCTTTTTTACACTCAGCAACTATTTCCTTTCTTTGCTACCAAGCAGGTTTTTGAAAGTGACATTTGACTGTGCCAAAATATGTTCTGACTGTGCTTGGTTATACCAGTCTATAAGCCACATTGTCCCCTCTGTCAGCCTATCAAAGTAGGAGCCTAAAAGGTAAAAATATAATCTCTACACAACACCCTTTCCTTTGGCAGTCCTGCAGGACCATTTATTCAGGGCAAATGGGCTTTCCATGGTAAGGGCCCCCCATGAGTCCCGAGACTCTAGGGAGTGCATTAATGCTATTCCCATGCCAGCATTAACTCGCTTCCTTTCCCTGTACCCACAGAGGATTTCTCCCTCTCTCTACGCAGGTTAACAATCAGAAATCTGCTTTCTCACGCACTCCTACTGGGCTTTTCTCTCGCCGTACCTGAACTGGTCATGCCTTTTCTCCCCTGCTCCTTTCCAGGTGGGACACAGCATCACAGGGTGGCTACAGAAGAACGAAGATCCTCTGAATGAAGCAGTGGTGGGCTTGCTCCAGAAATCCAGCATGCCCCCGCTCTGGGTCCTCTTTAAAGAGGAGGAGGCTGCAGGTAGAGTGAACATTGTGCGGTACAATCAATACTGTCAGCTCGATGCGTCGGCAAGCAAATGTCATCGGTTCTGGTGCCCAGTGCTTCCCCATCATTCTTTTGTGGGAAGGATTAAGCCTGTCATTGTAACACTCTTCATCCAGGTAACAGCCTGTGTCTGCCCCTGCATACTTCTCTTCTGTGCTGAAAGACAATCTAGCTCTGTCCTTGAAAATTCTGCCCCTCCAGCACTAAGAGAGGCAGACGGTACGCACTGTGTTCACGTTGCTCAGTGAAGGCACTACCAAGCACTGCTGCAGAAACGTGCGTGCACAGATAGAAGCGTGAGTGCGGTCCCAGCTTAATGACAGGCTACATAATCCCCTCCTGGCAGTGGCCTTCTGCTGCCCAGATAAATGCCAGGTTTCTATCAACCAGAAAAACTTGCTGCCTACTAGCATTGTCATCGGCCCAGCCCAGGACTCTGCCGTTGAAAGGTAAATGGGAAACAGTTTAGGAAACAGCTTTTCAGATTTCGAGGTATCAAATGGGGTCGGATCTTATTTCTACTTCTGCATGTGCAACTCCATCTCAGCCTATGCTAAACTGGTAAAGGAGCGCCAGCATAAGAGAGAGGAGACTGACTTAGAGTGCAAAAAATCGTGTATGCCAACATATTGTGAATGCAGCTTCTCTTCTCATCCAAGGACTATGTTCACTTCTGGTTTGAGGATTTCTTTAGAGTAGTAAACAATGAAAGAACAACCTCTAAACCAAAGCAGAACGCAGGTAAAATAATGTATATTTTTATTTGGTTAGTAGTTTATCCAGACAGCACTGAACTGCTAACTTAAGTCAGTTAAGACAGATTTACGTTGGAGGCTGCAGTATACTGCTTCAGTGTGACCGCTTTTCAAGAGCATCTCTCACATACTCTGTGCAATAATATTGATTTTAGCTGGTGGCAGCAAGAGGCAGGAAAGAGGGTCCTCTTTTGTGACTGCCTCCAACTTCTACAGGGTAAGCAATCACACATGCCCTTGTATTTAAACTGCCGTCAATGCCTTTGTACTCCAGCAGCAGCTCAGTCTCCCTAGTTTATCTTCAACCCTGCCCAAGGCTGGCTAATGCCGTTACCCCGATTTTACCAATGCAGAACTAAAAGAGAGAAGGGTGGCGTTCAGTTACAGAAACTTTGGCATCTGGTGTCATTGGTGTAATTTAAAATGCCCTTGGGTAACTGGGCCATCCTCGAGGCGCAAAAAGATACAACACAGGGCTTAGAAGAGACCTGTGCTCTGCTGGAGCAGAGGCTGGCGATACAGGAATGCATCTAAAATGTCACTATGTTTAGGCAACCGAAACCCCTCGAAGAGACTTGCAGGGTCACACAGGAAGGATATGGCAGAGCAGAGAATTACGTCCCAGTCTCTTGAGACGCAGGCCAGCACCCGGAGGATGTGGTGTATCTTTCCGAGGCTGGTGTCACAGTACTTACATTTGCTGTCACGAGTGCTAGAAACAGGGCAAGAAAGGTCTGAAGCAGCCTGTTAGTATTTTGGCTTGAAAGTCACAAATGAAGAGGAGAAATACATTATGGAAAAAGTCCTGTGTTACTATTCCTATGGTATCCAAAGCTGAATGCTAGCTGATACGGTTATGGACGAGTTCAATCAAGTCTTTTCAGACATCCTTGTTAGCTTTTATTATGCACCATGCTGCCATTTCACCCACTCTTGATCGCTGACAGCCACGCGGGAGTTTTCACATAAGCCTAAATGAGGTTACTGTGTGCTGCCTGTCCTCTGTAGCATGCTTCTGTCTCCAGGGGCTGGTCCAGCCAGCAAATAAAAGCCAATCGCTGTTATCAGTTCATGGAGCTATTCCTCTAGGCTTGCTGGTGGAGAGCAGGACTTTCACGGTTAACTCTTCCTATGACGGTAATCCCCGAAGGAACAGTTATATTACACTGTAAGCCAGAATCATGCAACAACATTTACCTGAAATTGTTTCAGCTTCACACCATGCCCAAGGTTGCTTCCGTGCATGTAAGCTTGTTCCCCTGGGCCACGTAGGACCAGGCTCACTTCCTACCTTGTTGTGTGGGGGTTTTTTTGTTTGGTTTTTTTTTTTTCCAGCTGTGAAATGCAAATGACTTTATAATACAGAAGGTTTTCTCTCTCCAGCCTTGGTAACTCCCGTTAGTTTTTTCACTCCATTCCTCTTTGTCTCGTTCCAGGAGCAGCTGAACTAGCTGATGACTGCTTTGCACAGCACATCCCCTCATTTCATCCACTGCATTGTTCCAAATGAATTCAAACAGTCTGGTAGGGTTTTTTTTTGGTTTTTTTTTTTTCCAGCTGTGAAATGCAAATGACTTTATAATACAGAAGGTTTTCTCTCTCCAGCCTTGGTAACTCCCGTTAGTTTTTTCACTCCATTCCTCTTTGTCTCGTTCCAGGAGCAGCTGAACTAGCTGATGACTGCTTTGCACAGCACATCCCCTCATTTCATCCACTGCATTGTTCCAAATGAATTCAAACAGTCTGGTAGACGTCTGCAGCACTGCAGAACAATCCTCAGGCAAAGCCACACAGTGCCTTCAGCACAAGCTGTGGCTGGCTGAACAGCAGACCTTTATTCAGGAATGAAAGAAGTTGGGTCATCACTTCACAGACTACCTTGTACCCCTTCGAGGGAATGTTAGTCTGAGAGACGCTTCCAAGCGCCAGGGCTAGAGACGGGATGTCTAATAAACCTCTCATTTCATGAGAGAAGCATAAAGAATTAGGAAATACACGACCTGGAACTAGACAAATCGGCACCATTATTTATTAGGCTGCATTGCCTCCTGCAACCCTTTTTTTGCAGGATCAACCACGGAAACAGTGAATTGCAGAGGGGAAGAGCAACGTAAGTTTTCACCTATGATATATAATAAAGTGGAAGGGCAAGTAATGGAAAGCAGCGAACAGCAAACAAATCTGCTATGAATAGACGGTTACTCATGTTCTTTGAATTCCAACGCTATTACTGAATGCACACCTTCCACTTCCAGATGCCGGAGGTATGCATCCTGTGCGGTGACCTCCTCCATGAGAAATCAGAGGGAGTGGGCATGAATGCCTACTTCCAACACTTCTGCACGCCCCTCCAAGAACTTCCACTTTGCACAGACGGATAGAAATGTCCACAAGCTTCCTTACCACTAGTATTTCAGTGCCGTGCCCGTGGGGCTAGGAAGCTAAACCAGAGAAGATCTTAAGCAGCGATTAGCCTTTCTGCACCGCCACTGACTGTAGCTCATATCATTATACCCGTCTTTCTCATTTTAGATACCAAAGCCTGAATCCCAGCATAATCCCTCCAGGGTTTGTGGACAATAAGAAGGCATCAGAGCTGCTGCTTGGCTCTACTGACCTGGGGGAGAAAGAGTACAGAATTGGATATAACAAGGTACTGTTTACTCCCACCAAATTGAACTAAATCAATTGATGGCAGTTATGACTCAGCGTGCCTTTGGTGTAGATAGAGCTGCAGAGTTAGAGTTTCTACAGCAACCCACTTCCTCATGCATGTAATGTTCTCTCTTACAAATGCTCCCCAAACCGACTTTTAATCAGACAGTACAGTTAATATAATGCAAATGAAGTGCACCTTAAGCTATGCGATAAATCTCACTTGCTCTTTACTATTCCTTAGTCAGGCAAAAATCTTACTAACTGATCATTTATCCAATTTAAGACTGGAAAGGAAAATGGAGAGAGACTGTTGTAGGTGTCTAATATTAGCAGCATATATCATTAATTTTGCACGTGTTTTTGTTACAACACAATGAAAGTAGCTATTGTAACAGCCACGCAAAAGGGAGCATTCTGTTCTTTGCATGAACCTAAAATCTGCATTTCCCAACTTTTATTAATAATTACACAATACTCATCACTCCTCCAGCCTATTCTATCCTTAAATTTCAACTTATGGATGGAGGTTAAAGTGGGCCAGACACTGCCCTGATCTTACTTCTAAAGACAACAGCCGCAAGATTACTACTATTACTTTTTCATTGTCACTGAAACTACTTAGTGCGTTTCCTGGCACAGGAGAGCACAAGGTATATTTGGGTTTCATCAAGGAAAAGATTTCCACTCCTGCTTTACTATGTGCCACTTAGCTAGGTCTTAGGATGATCCCGATGTTATTTTTTATAGCCAGACACCTTGGGCACAGAAAAGGCTAAAGAACTCTGGGAAAATCCATGCTAAAAGTGAATGGAATCCAATTCCTGCATATTAGTCATCCACTCCCATAACCTCCCCAAACTTTATTCTTTTTGTAAATGTAAGCAGAGACAAGATCACAACAAGATAAATCGACATGTAAAGACCAAAGAAGTAAAATATCCTCATTTCTGAGTGCTAATACTCAGCAAGTCCAGAGTTTCATAGTCTCGAAGGCTATCTAGAACTCCAGGTTCTAACAGTCTCCTGTCTTCCAACATATTTTTCTATGCTGGGATCCTGGCCACACTGGAAGACATGAGAGATGAACCTCTGGCGAAGACCATGACCATGCCACAATGTCATGCTCACGGCTTCCTGGTAAGGACTGAGTACAAAAAGATGCTGTAAAGAAGGTATCCGTGGGGAAGAAACTAGAAACTATTCTGTGAATCCAAGGCGGCGTTAGAAACCAACCACTAATGTAATTCATTTACTAGCAAGAACCGTAAAATGCCAACTGGGACTTCCAAGTTCTGCATCCCAGTACACAGGAAAGCAATAAAGCTCTCCTGCTTTCTCCATACGGCTCCATGCAGCAGAGCCATATCGCAGCTAGGCAGCTGGGTAGCTCCGTTACCTCCTGTGCATCCACTCCAAAGGTCAACAGCTGGAGGATCTCTGTAATCTGGCAGTGAGCCTTACCCCTGTCCGAACCCCCTAACTTACACGGTGATGCAGTGAGTCTCCTGGAACTCAACCACAATGCATACGTTTATGAGTCACAAGATTTTGGGTTCGATCTGTGCACTTTTTCTGCCACTGCCACTTCGTGGTATCTGTGACTGCAGGATAGAGGAGAGGCAAAAAACCCACCCTCTCAATTAGCTTCCAGTTTATTTGTATATGTGTGTATTTTTATTTCTATATTTCCAGCAGTATTTGTCTCTTCTAGTGCACAAAAATTTCAATTTCTACATCCACAGTAGCATTTTTTTAAACAAATTCAATTCTGTTGTCCTTTTTCCTACGTCAGCAAACTGCTATGACTCTTCTCGCATGCCAAAAAATTGTGGGGCATCGAGGCCTACTCCATTTGAGTGAGACTGCATACTGACTCCAGCATTCTGCTGCATACAACTGAGCGTGAACACTTTGAGTCCCCCTACATACATTGCCTGGAAACAGAACTGTTTCTAAGCCACACATGTTCTGTTTGCTACAGGCTAGGCCTGATGGCAATTCAGAGGAACGTCCAGAAGTTTCTGCAGCTGCTTTTCTGGGGAGGGTGGAAATTGTACGGTAGGATGAGGAAAATACTCTGAGGTTGTCCCGTTCTGCAGAATTAAACAGTGGCAATTACAGGCACTGAGAACCTTGCGATGTCTGGGCAGGGAAGATAAGGACTGGGAGAAAAAATAATGGCCATGTTCACTTAAGTAAAGACACTGAGAAAGCTAGTGACTTTCTTGTTAATTGTTAATAGGGCAAGGGGCCTGAATGATTTCCTTCCAAATCACTGCCAGAAAAGTTAGTAAACGGAGAAAGCCCCGAAATCTGAGTGTAAGCCTGCTACCTCCAGGGAGTGGAAAGAGAGCGTCTTACAAATTCAAGACCTGGACTTCCCACTTCTAAAAACAGCATAGAGAGAAGCGGTGAGGTTATGAGCATGGGAATACAAGATTTCACTATTCATTAACGTTTAAAAGCTGAAACAAAGCTGCTTGGTTCCCTTCTCTTAAGCAGGACCAGATTGTCAGCATGAAGGGGCAGTTCCAGCTCAGACTCCTTCACTTAGTCCCAGGATGGATAATTCAGTTGGTTTTCTGGTAAGAGGGTAAAGAAGGTGTTGACCAAGATACTCAAGCTTAAATGAAACTGTGGTGGGTTGACCCTGGCTGGATGCCAGGGTCCCACCATGGTCGCTCTATCATTCCCCTTCCTCAGCTGGACAGGGGAGAGAAAAAATATAATTAAAAGCTCGTGGGTCGAGATAAGGACAGGGAGAGATCATTCACCAATTACCATCACGGGCAAAAAAGACTCAACTTGGGGAAAAAATTAATTTATTACCAATCAAATCAGAGTAGGATAATGAGAAATAAAACCAAATCTTAAACACACCTTCCCCCCACCCCTCCCTTCTTCTCGAGCTTAACTTTACTCCCAAGTTCTCTACCTCCTCCCCCCCAGTGTTGCAAGGGGACGGGGAATGGGGGTTGCGGTCAGTTCATCACACGTTGTCTCTGCCGCTC
>NW_008796063.1:8637469-8660436 GCF_000699145.1 Aptenodytes forsteri
GCCTTGGGGGAAGCTTCTAGCAGCTTCTCAGAGAAGCCACCCCTGTAGCCCCCCCGCTACCAAAACCTTGCCACGCAAACCCAATACAGAAACAAAAACTATATTAAAGCCAATTGTCCACATATAGGTGAAACAAAATCTGCCTTTTTACCTGGGGGGACACCTTCCCAACTCCAGTGCAAACCAAATAAACTTCCATAGCCTTAGAAAGAAAGAGCTTTCAAAGGGTTCTGGTCCCATTTGGACTGGTATGAATCTAGATCATTACAAGAATCATTCTGCGTTTATATCGGTTCAGAATCTGGAATACAGTCCTGATTTCTATGTTGGCATGCAGATCTGCTACTGTGCACCATACCAACCTTTTCTAGGAGTTGTATTACTCACACTATAGATATGAAACCCTCTGCACTAAACAGGCATTTCAGGAAACACCAGGCCTCCCACTGGTATGCAAAAAATACTACGATCTGATAATAAAAGGACCACCTCAGGGCTTTCAAGGACCATTATAATAGAAAAAGCTTGTTTTGGGCACCTCATTGCTTGAACTCCTTACTTCCAGGTGAAGCCTTTGCTGAATGTGGCCCAACAGGAGAAGAAAATGTAACTGAAGGAATTAGAGCTGAGAACTATCATGTCAAAGACTCAGGAGTTCACAGAACATGCAAAAGAGCAGAGGAGAGGACAGCCACCCTCAGCCAGGAGAAGAATGACCTCCCCATCCGACTGCAGGCTGAGCGTTATCAACAGTTAAAGGCTTAGCATTCATTTAGGCAGCGCATCGGCTTTCTCAAATGACTCATAAGAGGCTCCTTTTCAGAATACAGAATGAATAAAGAGCATATGGGGATGATGCATGAGATTCACAGACAGCCTGACTGTATCTTAAATAAAGTTAAGTCCTTAGAAAACAGAGGAGACTGAGAGGCCGCATGGCTAAAGCAAAGGAGCTGTTGTCACAAGTCCCGAGTTCTCTTCCTGGTCAACCACTGGTGCTCAGCATGATCTACAGCAAGTCAGGGTGGCACCTTTTTAAAATGTAAACTCTTCTTTAAGGACCTGTGTGTGTATAAACAGATTTTTTGATGCTTAACTTTAAGAAGCTATGGCCTGAGTCATGGAGATTCAGATCAACTCTAACAACAGGTATGTTAAAGGAATCTTAATAAACACTGCAGAAGAGGCGAATTCTTGCATTTCTTGCTACTGGAAGTTTGCTGCCATAAGAGGCAGGAGTTGTAGTGGCCTTTCATAGGACCAACACTGGATTCCCACCCCTTCATTAGGAACAAGAGAACTTGTTGGATGCTGAGGAGTGCCTGGCCCAAATGACGAAATCAAAGATGGACCTACCGAGCCAGATCCTGGATATGAAGGAGCTGACATGAGAGCCAGCAAGCAGATGCTGCAGCATTAGCTCAGTGACTTGAAATGTGACTTCGAAGGGCTGGAGACTACCTTGGCTCATACTGAGAAGGAAAAGCAGGTATGAAGCATGACAGAGTTTTTTTCTGCCTCGTTCTTCAGGGAAATGAACCCCGGCAACCATTACAGCTCCTCCAGGCAGCGCACCCTTTGGGATGCTCACATTCACTCAGCTGATCTCCCCCACAATTTCTTATATTGTCTTTCAGCACGTCATATAACCTGGGATGGATTTAATTCTACACTTCACCCTTCTACCCCATAGTAATAGTCACTTCACAGCAATTCCTAGGGATCCCTCTACATAAAGACATCTGCATCTCCTCTACATTCTTTATTAATTACACCCACTTTTACATGGCAATGCTGGTAGGCCTCTACTTACAAAATGGCCCCCTCCATAACCATGTAACTCCTTTTCACCTCGCCTTGGGGAATACTTCTCCCCCTCCTGCACCTGAACTGTTTTTTATTTAATCTAATTGGAGAAGTTTTAAATCTGTACAGTAGCAGCCATGTGGCTGTCTGCTGCGTCTTCTGAAGTCAGTGTTAACATCCACAGGATGTTAAACTCACAGATGCCTTGTATGTCTCAGAATTTATTAACTGAATCTCAGATTCCTTCTGAAGAAATACAAGTTCCCAGTGACATTTTGTCCTGGTGCTGCTAACGGCTTGTGTGATCCACAAAACCTGCGTGATGTTCCCTTTCCTGTCTGCAGGCATTAGACTACAGAGTTCGAACTCTGACTTCAGATCTCTCTGCTCAGAATGACTCAGTCACTAAATTCCAAAAGGAGAAGAGGGCTTTGGAGGAAGTTCATCAGGCAGAAATAACTGCTCCATTTTTCTTTACTCTCTCCCATTCTCATTCTCCTAGTCCGGGGAAAGGGGAAAAAAAAAAGTCTGCTTGCTTAAATACTGCGAGACTACAGTTTGCTGCACAAACAGGAAGGGGTCCGTGTTTTTCTAGGTATTAACTCATGGCAGCACAGTGAAGTGTTGCCAATTTGTGCCACTGCCCAAAGGAGCTACGTGAATTGCTGAGGGCAAGCAGGATTCTTCTGTAAGAGCCAATGCTGGACCGAGTTCCTGTGGGCCTATTGAAAATGCACACACGAAGCGCATACTGCTTTCAGGAAGCACCTCAGATTAATCTATTCTTTGGGGTTTCAGTCTGTTGCCAGGGCAGGGTAGTTAGTTTCTCACCCAACTCTGTTCACTAGTCTTGGTCTCTCCCTTCCTAGAAAATTGCAAGGTGAGGAGAACAAGGTGAACCACCTGAACAAGAACAACAGCAAACCTACCACTCAGATGCATGAGGTGAGGTGCAGTTGCTATGGTCTATATTTTAGATGGCCCTCTTTGGTCTGTTTTTGACATCTTGGGCCCTTCTGATAAACACCACCTATATGTGCGTTACAAAGTTCTTTTTCACACTGATTCCACTTTTTTCAACTAGCTGGCGGACAAGTGGGAACAAGAAAAGACAACCCATGGCAAGGTGGAAAAGGCTCATCATAAAGCAGAGGGTGACCTCAAAATGACAACTGCTAACCTCAATGAGAGGAAATGAGCCAAACGTGGAAGAGGTTGTAAAGAAGTAAGCGTCAATTGTAACAGAATTTCCCAGGGTACAGGATCCTACTGGGTGCGGTTGTGCTACATCATAGCTCTGACAGCATTACCTACACCTGAAAAGTCACTTGATCATAAAGTCACTGTGAAAATCCAGTCATACCCTGATCTCTTCAGTATTAACCTAATGACAAGCAGAAGTACAGTTCAGTAGTTCAGGCAAGCAGAATCAGAAATACAGGATTTTGTTTCCTAAGTCTTTTTCTGACTCATTGTCTGATATTTGTAATTCATCTTCCATGCCCACCCACATATAAAATGTGCATAATCACCAGGAAGTTATGAGGCTTAAATGATTCATGTTTATGTAAGGCCTTATGATCCTCAGATAAAAACTGTTTTAGGAATGCAAAATATTATCACAAATTAGAACTTTTAGTGTCACTATTGACTACTTTAGTGATGGGTCTGCCAGCACTTCTCCGACAAACCTCCCCTTAGATATTAACTTCCCAGAATACAAATTTCCAATTCTATATTATCCAAACCACTAATTTACCTAGTTAAAGAGCTAAGTAGCTAAGGCAATGTGTACAATCATTAATAAATACTGGCAAGCTTTGCTAATTCAAATTCCAACACAGCGCTCCACAGGGAGTACAAGACACTTGTACTTCAGAGCAAGGCCACTGGGATGCTTAAGTGCCAGAAGAAAAATTAAGTGCTGCTGTTAGTCCTTCAGAGCTGCAAACAGACGACTCAATTCCTGGGGCGCTTGTGCCTTTACTTGCAGACTAGTTAACGATGGGGTAAGGAGGAGCTTCAACAAAGGAAAAAGGGACTTAAGTGCCCTGCCAGTCCCACTAAGGAGACAGGACACTAGATCTCAACCCACTTTCAACAAAGACTAACCTGTTCACTACAGAGTAGAAACGCTTATTTGGCTTAACTCATTTGCTGTAACATCCTACCTTTTCTTACCCCACGGTAGCCTGCTTGCACAGCTTTATCTTTTTGACAAGACTGAGTTGGCATAAAAGATTAACACAGACCTTCTAAGCCTACCCTGTTAAAATGGATTCTGTAGCCTATCACTCTTTAAACCCTTAAATAACTGAGCCAGCTGAGATCTAGTATTTATTTTTCCCCAGGTAGATCTTCACTTTTTTTTCTACAGCAGGTTCTGACTGCTTCTCTGTGAGCTTGTGAAACCCCTCGGCTTGGAAACATTTGCCTTTTTAGCTTCCAGTGAATCAATAGTTCAGCCAGCTCTGACATCCAGCTTGTCTTGTATATTATCCACTTACTCTAAACTCCACTTTCTTTGAAGTCTGGTGAACTGTATGCTCACTGCAGATCTCCTGCCATGCTGCTATGGCCAGAAGAAAAGTGATCTGCAGCAGGGACCTCCTCTTCTGCTTGCAGGCAGCCAGCAAAGACGGCTGATAGATCTTTTCATCCACATTAATGCCAAAGGCTCCTGCAAGGCACTCACCCTCTCACTGTGGAAGGAAAGGTGGTAAATAAAAACAGAAATTAGGCCACAGCTCACGGGATGCACAGCGTTACCATTCTGAATTCAAATGTTTCTTTCATCCAACGTATTTCAGTGCCCAAATATTTAACTAAAACCTCAGCATTTCAACAAAAATATGACCCACAAACCTAGACTGCAGCTATTTCTACAAACAAGCCTCTATTTCCCTCAAGTAACCAAATCAGCTTGATTATATTCCTGAAGGCCAAATTCCAACATGATACAGGAAGCTAACCATGCTGCAGATAACATCAGTTGTCTACTGAGACACCTGGCCAGGTCTTCCCTGCTTTGTTGGCTCAGTATTCCCAGCTGTAGATCTCTTCCAGGAAAGCAAATCCAGTTGAGCTGACAAACATATAGAGAACGGAGTGAAGAAATTAAGATTCTTGTTTGTATTTCCACAAATTTCTCTCACATCTCTTGCTCATAGACACTGCTGTGCTTGTGTGTGCCCTCCAGGCCCATATATTGAAGAGTTGGAAGAAGACCTGGAAGCTGAGCATGCTATAAGAACGCAGGTAACAGTATCTAAGGAGGAAAACTCCTCAGGGGAGCGATTACACCTCTGAAAAGACCTGATGACATTAAACTACTAATTAAAAAGCAAAATTCCTCATGAAAGAGTAGTAAGATGGACAACAATCTTGAACTCTAGTTTTAGCCTATGCAACTCGCCATTATAAATTGCACACACTACTCCTTTCATAGAAACCTCTGAAGAAGCCAGTTACTGATGAGGCAGTCCTCCACAGAGCAAGAGAGCAGCAGGTCGGGGATTTCTCTGTCCCGTGCTTCAGCTATCAAATCACCCCATCCACTTTTTACAGTTCTGTAGTGATGGATGGATCGACTCTAATAAATCTTACGTAAATCGCCAGAATGTGGTTGTTAAATATATAATCAGATTCATTAACAATGGAAAAGCCTGAAGGTAATCTATAGTCCCCAAAAGGTTGTATTTTAATGGAATGCTCTGAACACATTCTAATGACTAATACAAATTGATAGCATCAATAATAAGTAACATTTCCATTTCAATTCACTTTAAAATGCTAGCTAATTAATTCTCAACCATATCAGGACACAGGTCAGTGTTGTTAGACACCTTGCACAGGTGGGAAAACAGAGGTAAAGGAACTTGTCCAGTGACACAAAAAGCAGCAAGGTAGGTTAAAGCAGAGCATAGCATTTGGGAATTCCTGTTCCCTCTCTGATTATGCCTCACACTTGCTACCATTGTTTCCAAAAGGGTTATGCTTCTAAGTATACACAGGCTCTTTGGCATGAAATAAGAATTTCTTCCCTCTTTCCCACTAGGTGGAGAAACAAGGAAGATTGCCTGGAAGAAGCTGGCGTTGCAACAACTGCTCAGGTCAGACACCTTCCCCGCATTTGAACATCTTGTCTTTTTCCTCAGAGAATGAGGAACGTCGCTGGGACTCTCCAAAGGAGAAGCTTCTTCAGCAGCTTCTCTGAGCTCTTAAGCAGGCCAGACCCTGCAGACTTTACCCAATCTCCCCCTCACACTGCAGACCTTGGAAGGGGTAAAGCACCAAGGCTCCATGAAATTCACTGTGAGCTTTGTTATTCCTATAGAGTTGGAGTGGAAGGTGATCAGAGATTAATTAGAAAGTTGCTAATTCAGAAGCACACAGTAAAAAAAAGAGGCAGGACTATTAGGAGTATTTTCTGTTGTTTTGCAAGGAAAATACACGGCCTGCAGTCCAGAGAATTACTCTGAGCTTTAGCAAGGAGGCCTAGGGATGGTTAATCTTTCTGGAAGATACCAGCCACTGACCTTCTAATGGATTAATACCAAAGATGGAATTTGTCCCAAATAAAGAAACTATTAAAGCTAAATAAAAGGTTTCCAGAAGTCTTTCTTATAAAGCGTCCCCAAGGGCCTTACTGAGACTCCAAGGCTGCCAGATCCCAGCTGACAACATGTACTTGGCCCCTTCTCAGATCTTACAGAATTGCAAGCAGGAAGCTGGGCTGCTGAAGCTGCTCCTTGAGCTGGAGAAGGCAGCCCTGCAGAGCGAGGCCACGGGCTCCACCCTGCGCAGGAAGCACACGGTTGCCATGGCTGAGACGGCAGAGCTCGTGGAGAATCCCCAGGGTGAAAGCGAAGCTGAAGACGGACAAACAGGTCACGAAAGCAGAGACGGATGACCTCAGTGCAAGCACGGACTCTGCAGAAATCCAAGGTGAGAGGCCAGCAGGGAACTCCTCAACAGACCACCAATGCAGCCACAGGTGCAGCCATCAGCGCAAGGCAGAATTCAGCCCTCTGCAGCACAAGCTAACTGATACCAGAAAGCAGCTGTTTGCAGGTGGTGCTGAACACTGCCCGCCCCAGCTGATGGAGTGGGCATCCCCCTTGCTAAAGGTCAGGACACTCTGCACTCCCCCTGGCTATTACAGTCATCCCATTATAATTACAACCAACTGGAATAAACTGAGTTTGCACGAGAGGGAGGATATTTTGGCCCTTCAAGCCTTACTCAGCATCATATGACTGACTTCTCTCTTACAGCTGAACTCAGATGCTCATGTTCACAAGCTGGAAGACAACCTGTCTGAAGCCAATGCCCAGCTGGCTGAGGTGGAGAAAAGCCAAGCTGAAATTAATGCCATCAGGCTCCAAGGTAAATTCCTTGACAGCTTTGCGCAATGTTACCTCCCTCCGATCCTCTTCTTCCCCTACATTTCATCTAACTCTGGCAGCCCTGCCCTGTCTCCTCTAGCAAATCTGCCCAATCCTTCTAGCCTTCACTTCTCTTTTTCTCCAGTCAGATTGAATTAGTTCTTCTCCTGCTTCTTTATGCACTTTTCCCACAGCTGAAAACAGCCAGCTGAGTCGGGAGCACGAGGAAGCTCAGAGCAGGCACAACCGGATTGTCCACATAAAGATTTCTCTCACCTCACAAGCAGATGACTTCAAGAGGCAGCTGGATGAAGAGTCAAAGGTACTGGGGACCACCAACTGCCTACAGAAGTTGCTGCTGTCCTGGGACATGCAGTGCCTGCTCTTTTGCACGCTGCCCACTTCAGAGTAACAAATCTTGTGTGTTAGCTCTCACAAAGGAAAACTTCCTCATCCAAATTAATGTCTGGGCTTGTTAACAGCTGATCTTGGAGGCAGTGGGGGGGACATGAGTCTTGTATGGATATGAAAATAAGATACAGAATCTCCCATGAGTCAGCAGCAAAGAGCAGAACACACACCCCTTGATTCTTAGTCCACTGTCCATTCAGTGGATCGTACAGCAGTTTATTTGCATAGATCATACAAGTTTGGCTCAAAATATACCAGTATTTCAGGTCTCTGTCTGACACATCTGCCTTGGAAATTTCTGCTTATCTCCAAAGAGTAATTCTAGTGCTCCACCTGTATATCAAAAGTCTGGCAAGAATTCTCTCTGTGTTCAGAGCAATCACCAAATGGGTTTACTGTCATAGTTCTTTTGAAATACTGTTTGAGAGAAAACAGTGATGATGACAAGCCAAGTTCTGTTTTCAGTTGTACGAGCTCAATTCAATTCACTGCAGCACAGTAAAAACAGGTATGGAGAACAGGAACTTTGCTTCTGACCAGGAAGATATTTTGAAGCCTGAGATGCTTCTAGCTGGTCCAGAACTGAGTTGTTCAGGTGGGGCACTCCAGCACTGGGGAGTGAGGTCCGTGTACTCGTACTTCCAATAGGACAGACACATAGTAACGGCTGTGCTATCTCTAGTCCTGCACTACTGCTGTAGTGAGCCTGGCCAACACCAAGCACAATTTGGAGCCAATGAAAAAGTAGTTGGTGGAAGAGGAGGAGAGCAAAGCTGAACTGCAGTGCCTGGTCTCTAAACTCAACACTGAAGTCATAATCTGGAGGACTAAATACAAGACTGATGCCATTGAAAGAACCAAAGAGCTGGAAGGAACCAAGTGAGCACTCAGCTTTCAGGGAGTCTGGGATGGGACTTATGGCAGTCTCGTTATTTAGTTTGGCTGCTGAGTCACAGCTTATAGATGTGATCTGTTAGGACTCAATTTGGTAAGACAGAGAGAAAGCAAAGGGCTCTGGCCAAGAGAAAGAAAATAATACTTGCAATAATAAACAGGGACTATTGAGACCTAACACTTGTACACCAGCAACAGAAAACCAACACTGATCCTTTCTGATAAAGGCTTGAATTTGGATAGCCTTTCTTTATTTCAACAAGGACTTTACTCTTCCAGCAGCCCTACAAAAGCCATGAGCATTTCCTAAGAATAAAGCAAGCATCAAATCAGATTAAACCCCTTAGAATCTGGTCTTTGAGAGCTGGCATTACAGGCTAGAAGTTGAGCCAATCTTTGTAGCAGTCTCTCTAATGGAGCTAACATAAACGTGCTTTCACATAATAGCAACAACAGTTAAGGCATCTGGAGGGTTTCACCTTGTGCCTGAACAAGTTGAGACAAATGGAATAAGCTGCTACATCTCTGCATGACTGTACTGAGTCCCAGGGATATTCACAAGGGAGGGAAGCTACTTTGCTCTTAGACACTACCCCAGTCCTCGAGATACCCGAATGGAAGGTGGAAGTGTCTATCACCAGGTCACAATCCAGCAATGAAGAGCTGAGCTGTGGCCCAATATGCCATATCCAGCAGCGGAGGGGAAGAACCAGCCACTGGTTTTACAATCCTTTTTCTGAGACTGCTGCCAGGATTTCACCTTTTCACTGGTGAAAACAGTGATGGTGCTCGAGATGAGGGCTGCTGACTCCTACTGCTCCTCGCTCCATGAACACCAGGATATTTCTGCCCTCCCTCCCTCAGGACAAAGTTGGCTGTGAGGGATGACTTCAAGAGGCAGCTGGATGAAGAGTCAAAGGTACTGGGGACCACCAACTGCCTACAGAAGTTGCTGCTGTCCTGGGACATGCAGAGCCTGGACAAATTCTTGCCAACCTCAGGACAAAGTTGGCTGTGAGGCTCCAAGAAGCAGAGGAGACAGCTGAATCAGTCCAAGCCTGGGTTGCCAACACAGAGAAAACTAAGCAGACTTCAGAAAGAAGTGGAGGACCTCACTGTTGACCTTGAGAAGGCAAGAAATCCAGCCATTCAGGCAAGCATCCAGCTCAAGCCTGACCAGTAAGATCTAAGAAGATCTGGTACCAGAAGCCCTGGGAGTCTTTCTGTTAACTCAGGTCAGCTTTGTACTGGTCCCTTATTTCTTACTATGTTAAGATCTCTCTATTAAACGTCAAGTAATCTGTATGACCATGAGAAGCAAGGCTAAGATTTATCACATCAAGAGAAAACCCACATGAGAGCCGCAGCTAATTCCTAGGAGCACACAGCATGCTTCTGGTAAGCTCATTAGCTGACTTCCAGAAACAAGAGTACAGCTAAAGCAAAAGCCCTCCTTTACTGCAAGGCAAGGTATTCATCTTCTTTTTAAGGATAATGATATCCTGCTTTGAACTTTTCAGTGTTGCAGTACCAGTGGGTTGGCCGCTGGTTATTAACTGCCATACTCAAAGCAGATCTAAACAACATGTAGTTTAAACACTAGCAACAAACGCTCCTTCATTAAATTAGTATTTCTACTCTTGCTAGTGTCAGTGTAAGAGCATGAATAGTAGTGCAACTGTGGGACATTTGAATAAAAATGTTACTTAAAATAGGCACAAAGGCTGCTCCAAATCCACTGAAGTCCTTGGGTATCTGCCAATGACTGCAGTCAGCTTTAGAACAGGTCTCAAGAGCTGCAAATCCCACATACAGCATTACATTACTGGGCTGAAAAAAAATCTGTTTCACTATCACTTTCTTTAATGAAGCAGTTCTTTATTCTATGGTTCCTGTGGTGTGCTTGTCACCATGGTATCTGAACGCATGTGCGGATCATAAGGATATGTAAAATATTTGTGATTAAAAGCTCCCAGGAAAAAAAAAAAAAGGTACCTTTATTCTTTCCCTTCATGACAAGCAGTTAAACGCAGTCTAAAATAGTCTTGAATAACATCTTGTTTGTAACCGAATCGTCTTTGAAATAGAAAGATTCACACTAATCAACCCAGGCAATTACTAACAGCACATCTGCCCAAGGAATATCTGAAGTGGAAAACATTTGCTCCACAGCAGCATCATTATAACCACAGGAGCAAGGAAGACTATCACACTGATGGGAACTGGGTGATCTTGTTAAATTCCTAATGGTGAGGAAAGAAAGCCTTGTAAACATTTTAATCATTCATTCAAAGTGACCAAGAGAAACTCTGCCAGTCATTAGAGTGGCTGCCAATTTAACTGTGACTAGCTGGCAGGACACGCAGAGAAGTGAAGTGTAAAGAAAACTTGTGTCCGGTGAATGCTTGGCTTCATCTTTCCAGGCCAATGCTGCTTGTGCTGCCCTGCACAAGAAGCAGAGAGCCTTTGATAAGATGCTGGCAGAATGGCAACAAAAAATGCAAAGAGCTGCAGGTGGAAGTGGATAGTTCCCAGAAGGAATGTACACAACTGAAAATTTTGAGCTTAAGACTGCCTATGAAGAATCCTTGGAGCACCTGGAATCTATGAAAAAGGAGAACAAGGGCCCTTCAGGGTAAATACTGGTTTGATGTTAAAAAACTCTGCAAGTCATAAGCCCCTTGATTCCTACTGAATGATCTCTTGTGGCGTCTTCCAATTGGCACCAATGGCCACTTTTCTTATTTCTAGCAGTGCTTTCACTCTCCAGGAACACACATTTGATTCACTTAAAGTCGCAGGTTAGATTCTGCTCTTGGGACAGAGTCTGCACTCACACACACCCCACCCCTATCGGATCACCCAAGATTGTAACTAGCACCAGTGTACTGCTTCCAGGACACCGACTCTGGGGATAACATTCAGGACCGAGGTCCTTTCTGAACCCTCAAAACATGATCACAATAGCAGCTTGGTCGTGCTCACTCTTACACTAGGAGGTCATCGCTCCAGGCTGGGCCACGTATCATCACTAGAGCTCCACATAAGGGAATAATGGACGGGTTACAGCATTAGGCTTAAATAAGACACAGGCTGCAGTCCCAGTTCTAGCTACCAGCATTCTTTCCAATTCTGAGCAATTCACTTAGGGGACTATTAACAATGGCCAGCTTTACCCTGGGAAGATGACGTTCCCTTTAACCTCAGTGGGGAGGATTAGGCATCTCCAGGAATCAGTTCAGAGCAAGTCAGTTAAACTCCTGCTCAGAGTCTCTCTCTTGGCATCACTTCTCCCCCACTGGCTGTACAGGGAGACCAGCTGCTTTGGTTCTTTTGTTTTTTGGTTTTTTTTTTTTTTTTTTTTTAAAAAAAAACACTTTGGTAAATTGCAAAAATTGATCTCTTACAGGAGGCTGGAAGATGACACTGTAAATATTTAGAAGATGCTACAATCTGCTGCCCTTGTGGCCAACAGAAAACAGCGATGGACTCCCTGGCACAGACCCAGTGTTTTCCAGGCTATCTCCCCCAACCCTTTGCTCTGGCCTACATTGGCTGGCAGAGCGCCCCATTCTGCTGTACAGAGACGATGTGGCGTCCTGTTTTCATTTTGTAAGAGCAACCATCTGAAAGGGGGAGAAGGGAAGGCTGGATAAAAATTGGAAAAAATTTCTCTTAATAGGCTTCATTCTTCCACCTCCATGAACACATGCAGCGAGCAGGGCTCATTCAGAAACCCAGGATAATATTTAGCAACGAAAGAAAAGGGCAGCTGATATAAAGTGACTGGAATAATTTCATGCCATTTCCATTGAAAGAATCTGCCTGGTGCACTTGGTAAAGTTCATAGTCCTGAAATAAACCTATCATACGAAATACCCGTTTTCTTCCCTAGAGGAAATTAAGGATCTAATCAATCAGCTGGGGGAGGGAGGGAAGAGCATTCATGAGCTGCAAAAGATAGAGACTGGAGACCGAGAAGGATGAACTCCGGGTGGCACTGGAGGAAGCAGTCTTCCCTGGAGGTACCAATGCTACAGATGCGAGAGCTGCATGCCAGCCTGGTGGCTGCTGCCCACGTTCCATCAGATGGATTTTGTGTGTTTAACCCCACAAAGGGCATTTATTCGTCCATCTGTCGCACCCTTCCTTGTGGGCTGAAAAAAGTAAACTGATCTGCATTCAGCTCAAACTGGCTCAGGTTAAAGCCGACATTGACAGGAGAACATGAGAAGGAAGAACTTGAAACAACCAGGTATAGCGATGATATGACATTAAGTCACAGGCAAAGGCTGCGGCATGGAGGTTTTAAGTTAGACACTAGGAAAGTTTTATAATCATTAAGGGGAATTACTCCTTCGACCAGATTGTCTGGAGGTTGTAGAGTCTCCATTATTGGAAGTTAAGCGCAGTCTGGTCACACATTGTCTAGTGGGACTGGTTTAGCAGGAGGTGATCCAGATTTTAGGCAGTAGATTTTTAAGATGACCTCTTGAAAGCCTCTCCCAACCCGATGTTTTAAAAGAAGGTATTCATGAATGGCTTGTGCAAAATACTGGTATCTCAGTTTTAAACAGGTTTGAAAAGTTACTATACTTTTATTACTTGGTGGGCAATAATTTGATACAAAGGCTGGATCAGACTCAACATAACAGAATGCTGTACCATATGCTTCACTCGACTCTGCAAAAATAATCACCAGCGTGCAATTGAGTCTCTGCAGGAGAGTCTGGAGACTGAAGCGAAGGGGAGCGCTGAAGCTCTCAGGCTCAAGAAGATGGACACTGACCTGACCAGAATAGAAATGCAACTGGATCACGCCAACAGGAACAATGGTGAGCTTGTCAGGACACTGAATAAAATGCAACAGCACGTCAAGGTAAACTGGAGAGGGTGGAAGCAGGTCCCTGGATGGAAAAGGATACCAGTTCTATTTTATAGCTTAAGCAACAAAGCAGTAGATTATGGACTCTTGTTTAAACAGACATCTTGAACAAACTGAGGATTTATATCCAAAAGCCCTGGTTCTCCCACTCATACCAATTTCAATCTGCAGTAGTTCCAGCAAACCTTATAGAAGACAAGCATTACTATCAGCTCTTGTCAAACTAGAAACCCAGAGAACTATTCATATGTAATTAAAACAAAAAAGTTCTGCTTTTAAGAGAAGTTGTAATTGCTGTTTGAATAGGATAGTTTCTAGTCCATTTCTTGGCTAAGAAAGATGTAAAACTAAGGAGCTTCCTTTGGCTCTTCATTTCTAAAATAAAACTAAGTAAATTAGTAAAAGGCTAGTCTCTTTGTTGGAATAAAGTGATACAACTGCTGCCAAAAATCCAATTTTAGTAACTTAAAGAGTAAAAAGAAAGCTTCTTTCTCTCTATACACATGTGTGTATATATATGCACACACACACTCTAACCTAACTTGTCCTCAGTCACATCAGTCTCAGTCAGAAGTAATTCTCTTAAAGTCAGTGTGGCTACAATGATATAAGACAGGCATACATGACACTGGGATCCAGCGCTGGTGGTTTTTTGCAGGGTTTGGTTTTTGCTTTTTTTAAAAAAAAAAAAAAAATCTGGCATTACCTTAAAGAGCAGCTTTGCAGAGAAACCTCCTACATCTTTCAGCTTCCTCTCCCTTCATTATTTACATTAATCTTTCATCTGCTTTCAGGACCTTCGGATCCAAACGGATGAGGATGCTCGCCAGCACGAAGAGGAGCTGCAGGAGCAGTACAAGCCGCCTCAGCCCACTACAGACACAGCTGGAAGTGCAGACCGGCCTGGAGGGCAGCGAGCACTCTCACAAACTCCTGGAGCAGGCAGAGGTCATGGAGAAGACTTAATGAACTCAAATGTCCATGTACAGAGCAAGTAGAACTATTTATGCAACAGCTATCTTGTCAGAGAGTTTATGTGCATGTGGTTTAACATTAAATCTTAGCTCTGGGTAAGACGTGCAGGATTAGGCCAGTGATGGCTAAATGTAACAGTGGTCTATAAGATAGGTCTGAGAACTCTATGGAACTCAGTTTTAGAGATATTAGAGCAGGATTTTAAAAAAAAAAAAAACAAACATCATCTTGGCCCAGCTTTGCTCCTTGCAGGAGCTAGTCCTATGAAAGGACTTTTAGCAAATTCAGTGGAAGAGTTAAGACAGTGCTGAGCACTTCTGAAAAACCCACCTTAAAAGGGACAGTGTAAAATTCTGCCTCCACTGAAACTATAGTTTTACTAGTTGTTTCCATGGTGCTGGGATTTCTTCCACAGACTGTAACCCACAGCGAGATCCATTTTAGTGAAATTTTAAGCATCCTCGCGTTACAGATTGCAGTATGAAATCACATACCTGCCATTTCATTTTGTGCATAGATTTAAGAAGCTACTTTAACATTCACCATTACAGTCTGCAGTTCTTTTCCATAAAGACCATGCATGCTAACATTTCCAAGGAGAAGAGTATAACTTCTGGAAAGGACTGATAATACAAGAAGCATTTCTCAGCTGCAATTATGGGACATCAGTTATAAAAACTGAGTCATAAATGCGGCTTTTATTCAAATAGGTTAAAAAATGCAACTTTTATTCAAATAGTTTAAAAAATGCAACCAATACATTCACTTCCAATTGACTGATGATAAAAGGATACATTTTCAGCAGGTGAACGGCTATATCCATACCAAATCTGAGTTTTTGAACTTATTTGTTCCACAAAACCTACATAGCACAGAACTTGTGCAGCATTCTGGAACACAATGGCACATTCACTTGATGATGTTTTGCTGAAGAGCAGCTTGTGTTGCTAGAATGCAGTTCTTCTATTAAAGCCTTTGTAGTTCTCCTTCCTTAGAGTAGGGCTTTTAAAATTATTTTTACAGCAGCAACAACAGTCCTTCAATGATTCATATCAGTAAACAGTAAGCACTAAATGAGCTGTGGGGCTCATATTTTCCATGAGATAAAAAGACACGAACATATTGTAAACTGTGGAGCAGAGACTATGTTTGTTAAGAATGCAATCAAATACAGTTTCAGTTGGGTCTAAAGCCAGCTGCTGCTACCACAGCATAACTTTGAAATAAATAATATTGGTATATAAACTCAAATCCATGCACACAGAAATTCAGGAAAACAGATTCAGACTCAAGGCCTTCATAAACAACAGGGTCTATTTCTGCCTCAGAGGTGTATCATCGTTTTAGCTCTCATTTAGCGTGCAAGTAAATACACAGGTCCTAATGTTCTGTCATGCAGATCCAGTGGGGATGAATCCCACTTGGCTTAACAGTGCACAATTTTATAGAGAAAAAACAAACTCTACAGAAAACTGTGACGCACAAATCATCTCTTTGAGAGCCAAATGGAAGAGCTGAGCAGATGAGACATTCTGGGTCTCCAAGACTTCTTCCTGCCCTCTAGAATCAGTCTGCTTACTATTAAATGAAAGCTGGCGCCTGACCTTCAACACACTACTAATGAGCATGAGGAAATCATCAGTGAGTACTGAGCAGCTGATGAGAGAGCAAAGAAAGCTGTAGCTGGTCTAAGTCACCTCCTCACCTTTCTGCCCTTTACACTGGTAGCTGGAAACCCGAAGGTATGTATTCCATTATTTCTCTCCAGTGCTGATTTGAAAGCACACTGTTAATAATACATGTCAGCACTTGCATTGCTTTTTATGATCCTGAAAAGCAGAATGCACGTTAGCTCACTGATTGCAGCCTGGCAAAATTAATCCACAAAGGAAGAAATCCACTTCCTCTCTGCCTCCCTGGTAATCTACATCACAGATGGCACCCTGAGGAATTCCTCCATTTCCTCTCGATTTATCCTTTCTCTCACTTATTACACAACTCCACTCATCACACCTATCAGGCCTCCAACAAAGAGTAGGCCGGCTTCCCTCTCTAGCTAGTCAATGGCATTCATAATTGGCACAGAGGGGAGAAAAGTTGCCAGCACTGAGCAGATTGCTCCTTTGGCACTGTGCTGACAACTGGCACTTCAGAAATATCACAGCTAGCTGTGGATTTAATGCACAGCATTTCCTCCCAGAGGGAGGCTGAGCCTTCTGCCACCTCTGTGCTTTCAGCTACTGCATGCTCAGACAATATCTTCACCTTCCATCTACAGCACACTCAGCCACCTTCTTTCCATTGAAAGGTAGAAGTCAAAGCCTGAAGTGTCATTAGAACTAAAGCTATCGACTTAATAATAGGTGGGGATAATACCTTTGACTACTCCAGTGGTACTGAGTGAGCATACACCACCTGGTTTATGGTCCGATCTAGAGTTGTCCAAGTCAGCTGGGATTACTTCCATTGATTTCAGTGAACTGTGGATCCAGTCTTTAGAAAGGCAGCCTATGATACACACAAAAAGGTATGGCAAAATTTCTCAGAAGGTAACATACAGATATCGGGTCTACATATCCTAGCTTTCAATGCTCTGCATAAATAGCTGTGCTGTCCATCTGTTTCATACCTTCTCCTCACAGGCTTCCTGTGTGGCAAAAGATCTGTGTCAGGAGCAGGATCATTGCGTGTACCTGGAAAAGATTAAGAGGAACTATTAAATTGCAATAAAAGACCTGTAAGTCAAGATGGAATAGGCTGAGCAGTTAGCCCTGAAAGGAGAAAAAAAGAGCACCATCATGAAACTCCAGGGTAAGAAAAACACGTAGAAATATCTTAGAAAGATGATTCCAACAGAGCAGCTATGAAACTCTTTCCTGCACCTGAGCTTCCACATTCAGCACAAATACCTGAAAAGGAATGTTTTCATTTAACAGCCAACATGTCCCAAAGGGAATGCACTAATTTAAGGAAATCCAGACTAGGCAGAAAAGGTGCATGTACGACACTCTCAGCCCACTGGAGCACAAGAGAACTTCAGCACTTTGCACCCCACGCAGAACTCATCCATCAGAATCTTTATGGTGCTTGAGTACAGCAGTAACAAGCCACTGGTATCCGCAGCTGATCTATACCCACAAAGGAGAATTTGCAAGGTGTACTGTCATCAGCGGCACGACTTGCCGTTTATTTTTCAACTGCAACACAACTCTAGAGCACGAGTAGCTTCAAATTCCTGGGGTAGATACCATCTTCCTATTTCTTTTTCTGATCCTCATAATTCCACATCAACGCTTCAAATCCCTTCCATAATCATTTATCCTTCTGCTCCTTTTCAGAGGAAGGAACTGGAAACAGAATTAGACTCCAAACAGAAACACCACGTGGAGACTGAAAATGCTGCACAAGAACGAGAAGCCTCTAAAGGAGCTGGTCTTCCACAAAAGATGGCCACAAAACCAACTAGCGCATGCAGAAGCGGCTGGAAAAGATGCAGAAGAAACTGTAAACTTACAAGAGGCAAACTGAGGAGGCTGTATGTATTCCCTATTCCAGCTCACTGTTTCATCACACATTTGTACCTTGTGCACCAGGGGCATTTTGCCTCTCCAAAACACATACTGCAGGAAGCACATGTTCAGTTTCTACTGATGGCACCCCCAGGCATGTGGCCCACTGTAGACCTGCATGCACCTATTGAGACAGTCATCCAAAAACATGCGTTATTCTCTACAAAGGATTACTCTCCTCTCCCTTTTTTGCAGCCACTTCCTGCCCTCAAATACAGTCTCTAACATGTGCAGATATGAACACACAATTTAAAAAATACCTACTAACTATCACTCTTTAGGGTCATGACTATACTCCTCACCTTGATGCAGATACGCACATATATCGGACATGTTCCAGGTCAGTTTTTTCCAGTGCAAAGATTTCTCTTGTTAAATCAAACCCCTTCTGGTACAGGAACAGGAGGCTAACCAGAGCCTGGCCAAGTAAAGGAAGAGCATACATGAACTGGATGATGCAGAGGAGAGAGAAATGGGATGGCTGAATCAGCTCTAAATAAACTGCACACCAGGCACTGTGCCTCAGCAAGCAAAGGGCTCGCTTTTTGGGAGGTTATCCAAGTGCCTAAACCCTCTTCCTGTGTGTCAGCGGCTCACGAATAGGCACCAAAGCTGGAGCTCACGTGTTTGAACCCACCTGCCATGAATGTATTAGAGTAGAAAAGGGTGTGGGATGGAGATGAGGAAAACATAGGTGTGTTCTCAACACCAGCTGACTCATGCAGTTCCCTGTGAAAGGGAACAGAAGCATTCCACAAGTCTCTTTATGCACAGAGATAAGTTCCGAAATGGCTAATGGTTAGTACAGATGCATTTTCACTACTGGTAAAACAGAAAGGGGAAAAGAACAGCATCCTTCTGCTTCCAGAAGAGATGCACATTAAGGGCTAAATCTTTTCTCAAGGGCACCAAAATTGCACAGCAAGGACCTCTCTTGGGAAACAGCCCGCCTCATCCTGGCACGGTACTCCAGGACACTTCTGCACACTCCAGCAGTCTAGCAGGGAAGACAGGGACCAAAACTACACAAAGCAAGTACCACCCAATTCCTACTCCCTCTCCTCCTTGCCCTGGGGTAAAAACAAGGGGTTGAACTTCATTGCCTATCAAAGTGATTTCTTCACATAGCAAGAGGTCTTATGGGCATGTGCTTAAACGTTATAGCATTTCTACCTTTTCTTAGCAAGGTTTTGAAAGGTAAATAATACGCTACTGCAACACAGCTTCAATCTCCTCTTTTCTCCCAGAGCACTCTGTATCTTGCCAAGAGCTGCCCATTGAAAAAATGCTGTAGTACTGATTAAACCAACAGGTCTGAGATATCAAGAAGTGGCCTACCTGGGAAAAAGACTAGACGACAGAAAAAGTGTGCAATGATCTGCAGACGGAAGAATTATCTGTGTGTCAGACCCAAAAACCTGCAAATACTACTTCTCAAGTATATCTGGAATGATAGAAGACATCCAACGCTACTTGAAAAGGATCTGTAGTAACACAGATTTGGGATTTTTCAAGTCAAGGATATAAGGTGCAATCTGGGCCGTCTCTTGCAAATAATTCCTCTCATCAATAGCCTTCATTCATAGTCTTAATAAAGCTTATTGTATGAGGAAAAACTTGAATTTGTTCGCAGCAAGACAGAACATAGTGTTCGGGGTTGCTGCTCAAACCTAAGATGCTAGACATAGCAGGGTGCTGTAACAGGAGGGTAGGGTAGCACAGAAAGAGCAAATTCAAACAAGCTGGGAGGCAGAAACACCTCCTGTGGCAGCACAGTAGGGTACAGTCTGCAGGACATGAGGCTTTGTCGGCTGTGGGAGAGTTACTCCGGAACTAGGAGGGCTGACCCCCAGGGAATGCCTTGAACTAGCCAATGTTAACAATGCCAATGTACAATTTTGCTGTCATAATCTAAAAAACGGTGACAAACACTGCTGCTGTTTCTTTTTCTAGTGATCATTTTCTGTAGGAGCTAGAGTAAAACATTGCTATCACCCAAACGCCGTATCACCCTGCTGTTTGTTGTTCACCAAGCCTTGCTTGGACAACTGGAACAAATGCATTTAGGCATACAACCTTTGAAAAGCAGGCTAAGAGAGCACAGATGCTGCCAGATGTCACATGCTTCACACTTTGCTCTGAAGGTGGTCATTTAGAGCCTGAGCCCGGGGGCCTGCCGGCCTGAGCACGCAGGCTCCTACCTGCTTCACCACAGATCTGCTCTGGCAGGGGGGAAAAGCAGTCAGTATCGAGCTCATTACCTAGAAAGCCAGTATGCAAAAAGACTGCACAGTGAAAGTCTGGTCAAGCTGCAAAGCAGTCTTCCTTCTTCCTCATTCCTACAAAGTCAAAACAGGAATTGGTAAGAGGGGCACAGCATTAAGTAGCAAAAAAGCAGGACATTTGGATACATGGACTTTCCCTGCCTAAAAATCCCAGATTTGCAGTTATTTAGATCATCAGTGACTTTATCTGATCTTAAGGCAATACTCTTGATAATTCAAGAATATTACTGATGAAAACTGATTTTTCTGACGTGCTGGAAATTGCTACATTTTCAAATACTGGGGTGAACAACGCACATCTAGAATGCCTCTCAAGGCAGGTATTTTCATCCACAATTACCTGTTTGCACATGTAACAGCCTGCTTCCAAAAGACCTCTTTTTGACTAGCTGCTACCCATCTGCATGCATTTGCTGTTTAAAAAATAAAAACAACCACCTCAAAGGATGCCCCAGCTCAAATTTTTTTAATATATATCTTAAGGTCTGAATGTATCTAAACTACTTCACTAAGATCAGTTCAGCCTTGCTTCTGATGCCTTAATCTCAAAAACATTGGCATCCTTTCTGGATTAGCACAGCATAACTGTTATCAGCAATATGGCAGGAACAAAGGTGGAAAATTCTCTGGAAAGCTTTGCGGGAGACAGGGCCTTAGCTTTTAATGCTTAAAAGCTCTGCATAGTTCCTCATTTAGATACTTTCACCTCATCTGGTGAAAATAATTTTGTAAACATAAAACCATACTTAAGCATAATTTCATTCCTGTTACGCAATTTTACCAGGCCTAGTTGCGTATCTTTCATCTGTGCAGCTGATATAGTTTTATCGTTAAGCCAATAAAAGCTGCAATGATTACATATCTTATAGGAACCATAGTAGCACTGGTTTAGGAGACCATCGACCCCAGCCTCCTTCCCGAATGCAAGATCTTACATTCCGCTTTCGCCATTCTGACAAGTATTTGTCTGATCCATTCTTAAAAACTGGTAAGAAGAGCCCTACATCCTGCCAAGTCAGTCCAACACAGGGCTTGACTACTTCAAAGGAATCACTGAGAATTTTTTTCACTGTAACCTAGATCTGCCTTGCTGTTATCTTAGCTTATGACTTCTCGCCCTACCCCCAGTGGACATAAGAGAACAAATTGTTCCTCTCCTCATAGCAGCAGCCTTTTTATCTATTTGAAGGCTTACCACATCTTTCCTCAGTTTTCTGTCCTCTCAACAGGCTCAGCAAAAGTCATGTGTTCAAAGACTCTGATCATTACTGCCATCTTTTTCTCCAAATACCCGTATTTCTCTTGTGTGGAGCCCAAGACAGGACATACTCTTCTAGCACAGCTCAGCAGAGCAGGATCCCTGTGTATGTGTCACTAGCATTTTCTTACCTATATGGACCTGCACGGTGTTTGCCTCTTCTGCAACGGCAAGACATTATGGACTCATATTCAGCTTATGACCCATGGCAGCCCTTCCATCCTTTCCTCCAGCACAGCCAGCTGCCCAATTCCTCCCAGTTTTGCAATTCTGAAGTTGATTACGTTGAAGTTTACAGCAATGCACCTGCTACCAAACCACATCCTATTTTTTCCATAGAGCTCCCATTTTGAATCCTAGTTCTATGACTGTGTTTATTCTGCCTTCAAACTTTATCTCATCTTCAAATGCAGTAATTACATTCTTTATTTCATCATGGATGAGTAATGGACCCAGGGTAATTCCCTGTACAAGCACTGGTATCAAGTACATTTTTCCTCAACCAGTTTTGCAACTCCCTTAGAGCGGTATCATCTAGACTAGTTTCCCAGTTTATTATTAGAATATCCTGCAAGCCAGTGTCAGAAGCTCTACTAAAAATCAAGATATATGACATATACTGCTTCTCCCTTATCTGCAAGCCCTGTTATGCTGCCAGAAAAGGAAATCAGATTAGCTCAATTCATTCACAACAAAGCCATACTGGCTAGCATTCACCTACCTTCTTGTTTCCTTCTAGATGCTTATAAATTGTTCATTTTCTCTCAGACTAGAAATTAAACTCACTACTCTATTGCTCCTCAGTATATCTGGGAGTCACTAATTCCCCCCAGACTTGCTTTTTTTGTTTGTTTGTTTGTACTTGAGCTCACAAAACCTCACAGGCAATGAGGTCTTAAGTTTTACAGGAGCCAAACCATGAGACCCCAAACAGCAAGCAACTCCTCAAGGGGATTAAGAGCGCAGCAAAGTACTGCAAGTGCACTTCTTTCTACATTCCAGCCAGATAGGAAGGAAGGTCCTACAGCATCTGAATGAGTTAGGATAGGATTGTTATCCCCTCCAGTGGGGAGCGCCTTTCTTCCACCCTTCAGCCTCCAAAAGGGAGGAGGGTCACAAAGACTCCTCACATGGTAGCTCTCCAACTCTCTAGGTCAGCCTATGCTGAATAAGCCAAAATGATCTCCCTTCAGCTCCTCACAACCTCCTTCCCAAGCCTGTGGCTCTTCCCTGGCACTGCCACCCGCAACCCCACCGACCCCCCCGCCTCAGGAGGCCTCACACAAACCAGCCCCTCCAGCAGCACTTTGGGCCTCCCCAAACCCAGGGGACCTGCAGACACGTAGCTCGTGCCCCTTCCAACAGGGGCAACCGTGGCCTCCTTCACCTCACAAGGCTACAAACCACCAGGGACGACAAGAGCTCCCTTCCCTGGGAGAATTTAGCGCTTTCCCTCCCAGCCCCCGGCACGCTTATCCTCGCCCACCCCTCTGTGAG
>NW_008796063.1:8661127-8682186 GCF_000699145.1 Aptenodytes forsteri
CAGCTCCTGCCTTGCCTCCTGCCCCTGACCCACCGCGGCCTCCGCAGCAGCGCTGTGCACCTGTATTATCAGCGCGGGGCAGGGCCGCAGCCCACAATCCGTCCCAAACCGGTCGGCTTTATAATGCTAATGGTGTCCTGTGTCAGTAGGCTTGCCTGTGAGGAGTCACCCTCTTGGGAAAGCTGCGCTGAGTGACTTGGAAGGGAATGACAGTAGTAGGAGGCAGTCCTTAATTATAGGCACTTCTCTTCCAGATGTTTGAAAGTGATGTAGGTGCTCTGAAAATAGGCAAGGATTAAAAAGATCCCCTTCTCTTTCTCTCTCTCACACACACACATGCTATCTTCACTTTTGAGTCTGCATCCTTGCTAGTTGCTTGTCCAGGGATGGCCTTACATCACATATTTCTCACCCCATTGAGAGATGACAACGGCTGAGTCCTGTACTTCCCAACCTTGGTCTTTTCAGTCTACATACTGAAAGAACTCCTGCTGTACAAAGGTGCAAGATTTCCTTTTTTTTCTTTCCTTTGAAATTTTATTGAAACTCAAGGACAGTGACTTTACATTTGAAAAAAAGGTAAGGGATAGCTACATTAAGCACTTGGCTAACAAAGTTATAACAGTATCTTCCCTGTGTGAGGTTCTGAGGTTCGCTGACAGTAAGGCATGGAGGGGTTTACTACATATGAATTACATCAAGAATCATAGAGGCAGTTGCATTTTCTCTTGTGAAATGTGAGTCTGATTTTGTCTATGTATTGGTAAGGAATAAATGTAACTGGAAGACTTCATTATGATTTATCTTCCCAAAGAAAATAGCACTGCAACTATCAGATGACAGAAGTAGTAGTGCTTTTTGAGATTATCATCACTGTTGTTTGTTACCAAACCAAAATGGAAAACAGTCTCTTGCTACAAGTTACAGTGGTCAAGAAACTCAGTGGGAAGGAATGGATCATATCGCTTGTCTAGGCTGTCTTTGGGAACAGCGTGTAGGTTAGTAAAAACCTCTGAACTAGAAGTTAGGCTGGGACCGTATCGTTCATGTGTAGTGCCAATCTGTGGAGGAAATACCAGGGTTGTATTAGAAAGTGTTTCAAAATAGCCACATTCCTTGGGGAGGAGAGATTGGATATTTTTACATTTTATTTCGGAAAGAGTAGAAAAGGCTGAGCATTCCTTGTCGGTAGAACAGCTCTACAACTTTTCCTGTATATGGAAATGTACTGCTACTGAATGTTGGCATGTACTAAAGCAAGACTGTGGAAAAAGCAATTTGCAGTCGTGTTTTGCTTATATTAACACGTGGAATCTCAAATTGTGGCTGTCCAAGGTCAAAGGTAACTGGGATTATGTCAACGTTTTCACATTAATAAAAAGTAATGAATTATTTTGCTTAGGACTGCGTATATTTAATAGCTTCATTTGATTGGTAGAATATGATTATTAGAAGAACCATGAAAATCATGCTGGTTAAAATTATGAGCTGGACTTAAAGCTCATATAGTTAGAAGTTATATTTGAAGTGCATTTGAAATGTAACCGTAAGTTGTATTTCTTTAAAATAGTAGTGCTTGATTTCTTAAAAAAAAAAAAAACAGAAAAAGGAAAAAAGAAAAGAAAAAGTCTCTCCAGTTATTTGCATTGGCGAAGTACTGTATCATCTCTGCTCCAAGATTCAGCACTTTCAGCATGTTTGTTAAACTAGTAGCGTGATAGTAATTGCTAAGCTCCGTAAGAACGTACTCATCTTTCATTCACTCCTGGGTTTCTGTTGGACTGCCATTCATTTCCTGTTTGCTTCCAAATTCCTACCTTGTCCTGAAGTCTCCACCCTCTGCTAACATGGCCATACTTGGGTATGTTGTAATTTCAGGCTATAATGGGTGTGGATGTCTTGGAATGACATCACAGAGATACTGCTTTTTAGATGTATATGTAGGGGTAGAAAGACTTTGATCCATCGGCCAAGGATAAATTGCTATGAAAATGAGTGGAATGTATGGAAGGAATTGACAAATCCAAGTTGTGTGTACTGAGCTATGCACATTTTAATTATTACAGGTGACCTTGAGTTTTTACGATGTTATCTTCCACCCATTTATGCTGCCCTTGGTTGATACAGGACATAGATTACGATACAATATTTTAAACAACTTTGTATTTGCGGGTCGGTGCTGCTCCACTTGCAGATGTTCAGCACTGTTTCTTGTAGCAGTCATAAGTTAAAGAAAAAGCTAGGTATCTAGCTTTTTTTAAACAAATTAAAATACTTACAAACTAGAATGATTCAGCTTGTTCTTTTTGCCCCCATGAGATTCAAACACTAAAGCCTAACTATAAAACAGTTTAGTGCTAGAATTAATTTGAAGAAATTAGTAATTAGTTAATTACTAATCTTAATAATTTTTCCCTAGGATACATATAAATGGCTTTATCAAATAATACATCAGCAGATTACAGTTACGTATCAATGTTCCAGACACACCAATTTAACCTCCTGAAAAAGAAGAAGAAAAAGATTTAATTGAAGTGCTGCGTGTGAGCCTTGATACATGTCAGGATTTTGAATCAATTCACTGAGCTATGTCCCTAGATTTTTTTTTTCAAGTATTCTATTTCCATAGTAAAATTACTAGGTTTGTTAGATTTCCTAAGAACCTGCTCTCTTGTCTGTGAGGATACGCTAAGAAGCAAGCGTATATGGCTTTGGGGTCAATTGCAATTAGGTATAGTAAGCAGGACAGTTAAAATTCATTGGCCTACTGAAGATATCAGGGCGTATGGCAAAGGCAACTCTTTAGTGGCCTTAACGTATTTACTGAGTAAGTTGTGATTTTCTGTAAGTCGATTGTAACACTGGACTGAAACAACCTTGGTAAATGTTGAAGGCTGATTTTGTTTTAATAATTATCTAATTTTGAAGTGTTTTGTTTTCAATTTTACACCTTTCAGCTTTTTCAATTTTTACAACATAGGAATATCTTTAACTCGGAATGTCTCTACATCAGTTTTTACTAGAGCCAATCACCTGCCATGCATGGAACAGAGACCGTACTCGTAAGTAATACGTTAGTTTTAATTTTTAATTTTTTTTCAATTGCTATTTTCTCTTTGCTGTCAGCTTGTGACCTTGTAATGTTCTGGATCAAGTTTAGGGAAGGTGTGGTCAAATACATAGTGCTGCATGTTAAATGTTCCACTTATGATGTGCTTCCAAAAAGCACACGTCTCCTAAATCTGAACTTTTCTAAACCCACTACTGGAACTCTGGCATATGAGCAGATCTAGTCTTACTAGTGTTCCAGAAAGCTTTGCCTCTTGGTCTGCACCTCGTGAGAATGACCTGGCCTTTACCCTCATTGACCCTCTATTTCCGTACCCCAAACCAGCCCTTTCTTTTAATAGCCTAGTTTTCTACTGGAGTGTGGATTGTCATGTTCAAAATATATTGTCTTTCTGTGCAGTATACTCGTGACCATGTATGACCATAATTATTTGAGATTATCCAGGGATGTTGGCCCTTTATTTACAAAACCCATGTAATGCTCTGAAATTTGAGAATACAGGCTTTAGATTGGAAAGTCTTTCCAAGTAAAGCATTTGTGATTAAAAAGCTTTCTGTACTATTGGATTGTTTTATTTCTTCTTCAAGAGATTGCCATTAGCCCTAATAATCATGAAGTCCACATCTACAAGAAGAGCGGGAACCAGTGGGTAAAGGCTCATGAGCTAAAGGAACACAATGGACACATTACAGGTAAGAGAAAGATTGTGCTGTGCCAGACATTAAGTTTATCCGCCCCCTGTTTTCCTCAGTCGAGAATCTGAACAGGAAATCTGCAAGCGTTGAGTAAATAGATCTTTTTATAGGTTGGCATTCCCACTTACAGAGAGCTTTGCAGCGTTTTTCTGGACTGCATGCGATGAATGTTAGCAGGAAAAGCCCTATTTAATTTCCAGACGTTTTGGTAGAGTAACTGAGCCTTTCTTTCTTATCTATTGCTTATTTTTCATCCATAATGAGAATAAATTTTCAGTCTTCTGAAGTAATCTGGTTGTATGTCAAACTCTCCTGGTGATACATGCTGCTCCCTTTCAAGTGCTAGTATTAAAACTTCATCAAGTATACAACTGTTGCATTGGTTTGTGGTTTCCGACAGCAATAAATATCCTTTTTTAGGGACTGTATAAACACTTGAAGTGGTCAGTCCTGGATTTACAACAGACCATCAGTGAGCGCATTTTACTGCAGGCCCAGAGTATCTGTAGCTCCACAATGAAAATGTAAGAAGAGCTGCCATGATGAGTCACAAGGTGTTATTTTTAAAATGTGATTGTCCTGCAGTAGTCTCTTATATTACTGGTTTTTTTCATGGTGATATTTTTGTAAGGGCTTTATCCTCTAAGGAAATGGAAGTAATTAATACAAGCACTTGCCTGAAACAGCAATATCCTTTATTCTGTTCTCAACTCACTAATGGTCAGAAGTATCTGCCCAACAGCATTTTGCAGGTACTTTATTCAATTTATCTGATTCTTGCTGTCAAAGAGTACAACTGTACATGCTCTTTTGTGAAGAGTTACTTGGGCTGAATTTACAAAGGACATGCTGTTCCCCAAAGACATTTCTCTGTATTTTATTTGTACCTGTTAGTGTTAGAGGCCAAATATTCATGACTTGGGAAAAGAGCTCTCCCTGCTTTCCTGCATAGCGTATACCTTTGGAATACTAAATGCTGTGGTTGTCGTAAAGAGTAGACTTAAGCTGTGGTTAGACACAGGAGATAGACTGATCAAACCGCTTGTTGCCTCTGACAGGAGTGATTCAACTACTGCCACTCCAGCTTCTGGTTACAAGGGACAAGGTCCCCTTGTCTTGCCTTCTGTCTCTTGATTGAGAGATTTGTGGTGAGCTGCTTCTGTTCGCTTAGAGGACGAGCATTCTTCGCTCTTTTTGCTGGCTTAGTTTTCTGCTAAGCTAAAAAGCTGAACTTGCCATGGGTCAGAAGAACACTGGTGCTGGTGCAAGGGACGTGGTGGGAAAGAGAAGTAAAGAGAGGCAGGATGGTCCCTCTTTCAAAGGCAGTGCTAGACTGACTCGTGTAACTGTGGTTTCAGGCTACCAACCTTCAAAATTGAACTTTGTAAGCATAAGTCTATTTTGAAGTACACCATATATGAATAATATGGTAAAATTAGTACAAATTCTTTCCATAACTTTTATCCTTTTTTCAGTTTGTGTGCTTAAGGAATGTTTTGAATACACAACGCAGTTATGAAAAACCACTGAAATATAATTTTGTGGCAGGAGAGTTAAGGATTGCACTCTGCATCTCAAGGAAGGATGCTAAAGAAAAGATGAAAAATAATGTTGCCGTAAAACTTTCCAGCTGAGAACATCCTTCATTGCATAGGAGGGGAAAGAAGCAATGGCAGGCTTATCAAAGGCTTCATTTTATTCTTTGAATTTGTTATTTTTGCTTGGCAAACGTTTCTTTCTCATGGCACAGCTTAAATAGGCATGGAAAAAATGTAAGGATTGTATCAGTACATAAAGATTGATAACTTCCAACCAAAAAAAACCCCTGGTATCTAAACTTGTAGATTATGACTGCGGTCTGGCAGCAAGCAGACAACTATGTTAGAGGTTTGTGCATAGTTTTCGAATTGCTGGGTTTCAGCTGTTGAAACGGGTCTCTTGCAAGAAGTGAGTGGTTTGAAGGGTGTCGGGGGACAGGCCTTAGCCAGTCTGCAGAGCTCCACCTGTTGGCCAGCCGTCAGAGCGGGCTTCCTTAGCCGGCAAATTCTCTGTGGAATCTGGAAATTTGGGATCTGCAATTTTGATGAAAGCTAGAGGGAGAAACAGATATCCCTAACAGTTTAAAATGGCTCCTGGAGAATAAGTGAAGAAGGGGAATACTAACATAACATTCATAACTGTCTCTGTAGTAGAAGGCTGTGAGTTAGTCTCTGTTTTGGCTTACTGTAAAGTAAACAATATAAAGGGAAAAGTTTATTAATGTGAACTCTAAATTGCAGGTATTGACTGGGCTCCCAAAAGCGATCGCATTGTAACTTGCGGTGCAGACCGTAACGCCTATGTCTGGAGTCAGAAGGATGGCGTGTGGAAACCAACCCTTGTGATCCTGAGAATTAATCGTGCAGCCACCTTTGTGAAATGGTCTCCCTTGGAGAACAAATTTGCTGTGGGAAGTGGAGCTCGACTTATATCTGTGTGCTACTTTGAATCTGAAAATGACTGGTGAGCTGTTTGAGTTTAATTTCCATTTATACCTTTAAGGTCTGCACAGGAAAGCTAAAGCCTGGAGTTCAATGGTGGTAACTAGGTTACTATTTTACTAATTCCTAAAAGCTTCAGGAAATGTAGAGGGATGGGCCTCATCAGTTCTTTCATGGACTTCTTAGGTCTTAGGGAAAAGGTTCCCTCTTTTACTTCCTTACTCTGGTGTAGCATCTAAAGGCCTTTGACTTGGCATATTTTCAGGTTATACATGTTGGCGTGGATGTGTTCCCGCTGACTGCCATAAACATATGTTGCTTTTCTAAAAGTGCAAGAATTTCTGCAGAGTAAAAATTTCTTTACCACAACTGTATGGTTGAAAAAACGAGAAATGTTTCCTTCCCGCACCTCCTTCCACAATGAATGAAGAAACCTTGACTTGAGTCTTTCTTCCATATGGATTATTTTGGGCCATTTCTTGTCATTAAAGAATTCAAGTCTGACGCTTATCTCCAGGGTGGTCTATTAGAAGATGTTCAAGCTTGTCATCTACCTGTTCTGTATTCTGTCATATATTCTTGTCACAGTTTATAGATTTCAGACAGGACTGTCACAAATATTTCTACCATTAACATTTGTTTCTCTTTGGCATCTAAACTTAGTGCTTCTGATCTTTAACGGATCTACATTTGTAGCTGTACGTGTTGGAGCCACATTTACCATATCTGTAGGTGAAATCAGTATGTTGAGTAGCTATTACTTTGGGTTGCATAAACATGCATAAAAACACAGGTGTCTGTGCCCGCCGTTCTGTGTGCAGTCTTCCATGTGGAGATGGTAAACAATGATACCATCTGCAAAATACATTTTAAAGATTGTTTTGGACTTTTATGCTTTCCAACATACTCAGTTCTTACATTTTCTCTGCCTCGCTTGTCTGCAGAAGAATCAAAACCCCATATGTTGAAGACAAATAATTTCATGCGATCCTTAAAACTGCTTGTGCCTGATGGCAGTAAATTCAAAGAAGCAGCACCATCATCCCAAAGGCCATCAAGTGAATAGCAGATTTCATTACTATTTTGTAAATAGTTGAAACAAGCCAAATCTGCGGAGACATATTTAGGCTAATATTGATGCATTCAACATCAGGACCACTTTTCACTGTACTTCAAATAATTGGGATGTATACACTAGTCATATCATCGGCAGTTCACCCATTTACTTCTTGCTTTTTATAGTTATTGTATTATTAAACAGTAGAAAAGTCAATAGGTAAGAGAGATGACTGTAAAACTCATTGGAGGGAGCTGGAGAAGAAGTGTACATAGTGATCTAAGAAAATAGTGCTTCTTAGCTCAATATCGCCATCCAAGCTGAGCTCTTGTTCATAGGATGTAAGGGACCATGCAATCACTGTGCAAAATTCACATTAAGGGTTTCAGTCCAATGCATTACAAAAATGAGTTAGAAGGGGAATAGGATTCAGGTGAAGAGATATATGTTTAATGTGAATGTGTTTATAATCTTTAAAATTTTAATTAAGATAACCATATAAAGTTCACAGACTGTACAAGGCAATATGAAAGATTTGGGCAGAATGTGGGTTTTATTGCAAAACTGATGTGTTTAGTCATTGGCAAGGGGTGATCTTTTTGAGGAGTATTTCATGGTTTTGGGGGAGTCTGGTAAAATATTTTCATATAAATGTTATCTCTCTTTTCATTTAGGTGGGTGAGCAAACACATTAAAAAGCCCATTCGTTCCACTGTCCTTAGCCTGGACTGGCACCCCAACAATGTTTTGCTGGCTGCTGGATCCTGTGACTTCAAGTGCAGGTGAGAGAAAATAAAGCATCTGTAAATCAATTTGGATTACTGGTTCAAGTTAGTCAGTAGCGTCAGCATGTTGATCATGCATTTGTGCTCAGAATAGAAGATGGCTCATTGTATACTGTTGTTACCAAAATAAAACATCCAGAGACTTTGGCTTTGGTGCTACTGCATGCAGACTTTGGACTACTAACATTTATCTGTTGAGGGACGCGCCTGAATTTAATGAACTGGTGGGTTTCTTTACTAGCAGTGCACAGAAGTAGTACTTACTATGCGTGCACTGAGTGCTGAGATCTAGTTGTTGGGCTGAAATTAGACTAGCAGGTGCTATCTTGTAGAACACCAACACTGCTAGTTAGAGTTTAAAAAACAATATCCTAATGGTGCAGTTCCAAAATTCAGAGTAACTTGGCACTTCCAAAGGTGGTATCTCATCTTTTTCTTCCCTGAGTCACTTGTTCTCTCCCCTTTACCTGTGCTAGCCTTAACATTCTTGCGGCCCTGTGGTGAGCAGGGTCGAGGAATTGATCCGCCTGAAACGCAACGCAACCAAACACATTTTTGAAGAGCATTAAAAAAAAGGCTGGTAAAACCAGATTGGCATGTGAGATGGGTGGCGTAGTCTTTCAAACTGATTGTGAAATTACACCACGAGGGGTAGGTCCTGCAGGTAGCTCGGCGCTGAGTGATTGGGGTCACTGCAATGAAGTCTGCATGGGGAACTGTCTGCAGAGTGGTTGACTTTAATTCATGTTTTACTTAATCACTTGTACCTTGAATAATAATGAAAGCTTCTTTTCTTGAATTCTTTATGTAATAGGGCAATTTTTAAGCTTTAAAGTGTGTACTAAAAATGACTAAGAAGGAGTGGGAGGGGAAGGCGGGACTGACTATTACATTCCTTATTTCAGAATGAAGCCCATGCATCTAAATTCTATACTTTGATAGCTTTTTATGTAAGGAGAGACATTAAATGGAAGCTGCCTTATCTCCATTTTTAATTAGATAAACTATACATGTTCACTTTCTTTCACAAAAAATGTGATGGGAAACGTACTCATTCATCTTCCAGAAGCAGCTGCTTTTCACATGTGGAAATTTTTTCATGTGTGTTCATAGAGCATCTTGGGACTTTGACATTAGGTCAGCTGAGAGAGAGAGAGATCTATCTCTGTTACTTTGGACTTGAGCTCTTTTGTCTCCAGCTTTGTTTGGTGCTTGTTACGTACATTGCATCCCTGATTATCTCCTCTTTCCTGTTTTGGTTGAGAAGTTAGATTCACATCATTTTCTGTTCAGTGGGATTTTTTTTTTTTTTTTTTTTTGGAAGAAAGTCAAGGTGTGGTTCAGTCAATTTCCTAGGAGCACTCTCTAGAATACTTGCTTAGTCTTTTGTTTCCCATCAGAGAACTCATTCTGTCCTGCATCTTATTTCTCTCAAAATGGCGTATATTTTGAAAAAAAACAGATCTTGGTTTAAAACATTTGGGAAACTTTCTGCTCTTCCTTAACATTGTACTTTAGGATGAATCATTTAATAATTTTGCTGCTCTTATCATAGAAATCTCCATATAGAAACATTAAAGAAAGGAAAAGTAGTGGAGATTGGTACTGGGTTTATGTTTCTATTTCTTCCCCAAAACCATGAAAGAATATTGTCTTTGGTAAATGATGAATACGCATCTCTAGAATTCCAGTTCTAGGGAATGTTCAGTTACATATTAAAGATAATAAAGATATCTGGGCCTGAAGTATGCATCTGTTCTGATAGGTGGTTCTGAAGAAAATTATGAAATGGATCTGCCAGAGCCACCGCCAACTAATAAGGAGCTAAGTGGGAGACATTTTGGAAAAAGAATGGAGGGCAGAAGAGGCTCCAAGTTGATAGGTATTCAGCAGAGTTTTTTTGGTGGCTGGCCTAGATGAGCTCCTCTTACATTCTTTCCTCTTTAGAAATATATATATATAGCTAACAGCACCGCATAGGTGTGAATTTTATATTCTTGCTGGAACAAAGTTGTTGTGGGAATGAAAGTCCTTTCCCAATGTTCTTTGAAGGCTGGGGCCTTCAAGCTGAGATGATTTTGGTTTTAAAAGAGAGGGAGACTTTAGTAAGGGAAAAGACTTTTTTTTTTTTTTTTTAAACTAAGTTATCTTCAAGGTCTTTCACTACTTAGGAATTATTTTTCTGCCTTGTGTCAAAGGCTGTTGCTTTAAACATCTTGTCCTATTTCCATACATTAAGAGAATCGTCCTTTTAAATGTCTCTATAAAATTAAGTTTGTTGAGGGATTATCATTAGATTATTTTTAAACTGATAGAGCCGAATATAAATTCATACTTAATTCTTTGAAAATCTGTACCTAATATAGCTGCAGTTAAACCCTTCTTGTTCCAAATGATCAGCTTTATTCGAATAAGCTGAATATAGGTACCTTTTGAAGTGCATAACCCACACATGTAAAAGATTTAAAAAACAGGAAGGGGGGAGCAACATTTCCTTAAACTCACTATAAAAGAATTCCTTTTTGTGTTTGACTGCAACCATGAATATTGATCACAGTTTTTTGTTTATACTGAAATGTTTCTCTCATAGTAGTATGGCGTAGCTCCCTTGCTCCTCCTGTTCAGTGGACTCTAATCCTATGTTTGTGACGTCCCAGTAACTTCCATGGTAACAGTCAAGAACACCGTATTGTGGCATGTCTGAATCATGCAGAAGGAATTTGATGAAAGGGGGAGGCTTTCTATTTAAACATATCTGGGAAAAAAACTATAAAAACATTGTGGTATTTCAGGTTTTCAAGGCATTCTTTCAGCAATGAGCCAGAATAAGGTGGCTCAGAGCCCCTTTGCTGGCATTTGAACATCAGTTTTCTTTCTTTGAAATCCTGCTAAAAAGTGAATGTTCTTAAAAAGTGGGTAATTTTGTAGGTGTTTGTATTAGCTTCTAATTACGCAGTGCAATTCGTGGTTTTTCTCTAACTGAAGAATTGACTCTGGGAGTTATTAGCACCGCAAGAGGATGAAAGGGAAATCCTGGCACAGTGGGAAATGCAATGACAATGTATGTTTTTGTGACATCTTCTGGAAAAAAAGGAGAGATACACAAGAACGGCATTTGTGAGAAACCTATATGCATTACACCCTTTGTACTATTGCTTTCTCTCTGTATACTGAAGCTTCCCAGCCACTAGTGGCTTGTTGTTTAAAGATACTGTAGTGTTTTATTTTGGTAGAATTGGAATGCATCTGTTTGCTTCCAATGTGAAATGTATACGAAGCTCCCAGGAGATTTTTTTTCTGTCTTTGTTCATGCTGAAATCTTTTATTTGCAGGGTGTTTTCTGCTTACATTAAGGAAGTGGATGAAAAACCAGCCAGTACACCATGGGGCTCCAAAATGCCTTTTGGGCAGCTGATGTCAGAATTTGGGGGTGCTGGAAGTGGTGGATGGGTGCATAGTGTCAGTTTTTCCGCCAGCGGTAACCGCCTAGCCTGGGTCAGTCATGATAGTACTGTGTCAGTTGCTGATGCCTCAAAAAATATGATGTAAGTATGCTCTTTCTGTTGGTTATTAGCTGTTTGACATAGAAGGAAGCAGTATGTGGCATATTGTGCTTGCAACAACGAGAGCTGTGACTGCTGTTCTGATTCCCGTTTTGACAATTTTACTGTAGATTCCAGGAGTCTCTTTGAGGCCTATATAAATAAGGTAGATTCTTAGAATTTTAGATTATATAATTTAAATTTCTTATAGGAATTCTTCAGTGAGGGTATAGTCAATTTACTTTTTGGGGAAAAAAAGGCATTTAAAAAAAAAATGTTCACTTTAATGATTGGGGAAACAATATTTCCTTTTAAATGGATTCAACAGAATCCAGAAACATGCTCATTCCATAACTACTAGGACCCTATCCCCAGCCAGGATCTGGAAAATAAGTGGTTTATTTCATGAAATGTTAATTCCAACCACTGTCCTTAAGACACTGCTGCTGCAAGGTTTCAACTTACACCTTCCAATCCAACAAAATATTTTATTAACAATTCCTCCTTCTGCTCCTCATCTTGGTCTGAATAACTTGTCAGTGTCCATGGCTTTCTAACCAAGAAGGAAGAGATTCCCCACACGTTTTGATAGCAGAGATCTCTGGTGGATCATCCAGGCGTTGCTGTGCTTCGATTTGTATTACGGTTCTGATAGCTACAGCTGTATAAGTACCTGGCTGGGGATGTCATTAAGTATAAACTGTTCTGGAATTCTTTTCTCACTTGTTACAAAATCACAAAAGTTGACTTAAATTAACATACAGGCTTTTTCCTCCTGAAAAGATGATGTCAAGCACTAAAACGTCAAATTTTTTTAATATGCAAATGAAATTAATGGCTTCATTAATTTCAACCTTTTTCGGGGGTATTCTTTTTAAACTCTTGCCGCTGTTTATACACAATACTAATAACTTCAGCCTTTCGCCTGGAATACTTTATGTTTGTTATAGATCTTCCAGGACACTTTCATTAGATTACATTTATTTATTAGACACATTTAATTACAACCTTCTGGTGTCACCTCAGGACAACTGAGCTACGCTGACTTCTTTTCCAATAATCCTTGTGTGGGAACGGTCTCTATTTTTTGTTGGAGCCAAAGATGAGAGGTTTCAATGAAGTCCTCTAACAAATGTTCTTGTGTTCAGGGTTTCGCAGCTGAAAACAGAGTTCCTCCCACTCCTGAGTGTGTCGTTTGTCTCTGAGAACAGTGTGGTGGCAGCTGTAAGTGTCTATTATTTTCTCCTTGTAGAGTGTTGTAGTGTTTTGGAGAGGGAGAAACACCATACGTTACGAAGTTAGTAATAAGCAAGCTCTTCCATAGTCTTTGCATTTCAGCAATTAACAGCAGCAGAAAAATGAAATGGCGATTATGTTGGTTGTGTTTCCTGACATGCTTTCATGATGTTTGGTTGCAGGGCCATGACTGCTGCCCCATGCTCTTTAACTGTGATGACCGTGGCTTGCTGACCTTCGTTTCCAAACTAGACATTCCAAAACAGAGCATCCAGCGCAACATTTCCGCTATGGAACGCTTCCGAAACATGGATAAAAGAGCCACTACAGAAGATCGTAACACTACCCTGGAGACACTGCACCAAAACAGTATAACGTGAGTGTCTTGGCCGCCAACACGAGGGGAAGGAATGCTCTCCACGTCACTTTGGTTTCCCAGGATGTACTGCAAACCTATGAGAGCTCAAATTTGCTATACCAGATGAGTTTAGCTGGTATCCCATTTTCATTTCAGTCTTTCACTAACAGCTCTCTATTTCTGAGACTTGTGTGGAAGCTGGTAAAGTTAATCATTAACATGGCATGTGTGCTACTGCTGTTTGCTCATGTTTAATGCGTTCTGTAACTTGAACACAGTTTATCTTATCAAATATGTAGATAGTTCACAAGAGGTTGGTAGCACCGTGCAAAATTGGTCAGCAAAATTCACCTGAAACAGGAATTCACATGCCAGCTTCCTATTTCAGATGCTACTTCCATGTGTATTTATTCATCAAAAGGATTGACCTAGGTTAATCGAGTAAAATATCCTTGCATTTAGAAAAGTTTGTGAGCCCAGAGGATGCTGACATTTCTGAAACAATTCATCTTTATTCAAGGAAAATGTTTAGGCTACAGTCACCAAGCGATAAAAGAGCTTTCAGCATCCTTTTTCTTTGCTTATTTTTCTGAAGCATCGTACCAAAAATCTAGCATAAGCTCTGCTATACTCATGTCTCCCTTTGAGAGAGTAGGAGTTGAATTCAACCCAAATTTCCCAGCTTTTTGGCTCTCTGGAATGGGTGTCTGTGTTACAGCTATCACTCTGTTTTCAGCCAAGTGTCTATTTATGAGATAGACAAACGAGATTGTCGTAAATTCTGCACCACCGGCATTGATGGAGCAATGACCATCTGGGATTTCAAGGTACGCTTTTACTACCATGTTTATGTGAACTGGGTGCGGTGGTGGGTTTTTTTGATCTCTAGAATCAACTTCTGGGGCTCAGCCCTAACGCAGGTTTTATTAGCAGTAGGAAATCCAGACTGGAATATTCAAGACCATTAGTGAACTCCATAAGGAAGACAGATCCAAGATTCGGCATAAATGCAGATATACTTTGTTTAGCAGATGGTGCTGATCCAGACTTAATTTTTTAACGGAATTGCTTAATGTCCCTGTAGGAATCCCACTAGTTCTTTCGTTCTCAAACCTCTACCTCAGCCACAATCAGGCTGGAACGATCATTGGTACGACATGGCCCGCTGCCTCTTCTTGCTCTCGTCCCTTTGGACTCCGCTCACTGTCTTTCTGCAGACCACGGTCCTGCCCTCTCATAATTAACTTATCAAAGGAGTAAGAAGTTACCTCAAACAGTTAGAAAATACAATAAGCGCTGTATTGAAAACCCTACAAGGATTTAATAATACAAGTGCTTGCTTTGCTGAGGACTGGCCAACAGAGGTCCCTGCTGGCCTCCCCAGGCTGCTGAGAGCTCTGTGCTGCCTTTTAGGAAAAGAGTAGTTTGTCTGTACTCTATAATGCCAGAAAGCTCTGGTGGGGACAGGAGCCGACTAAGAAACTGAGGTGATAGATAAGCTGCTTTAATCCCCTTTCAGGGGAAGGGGGTGGAATCGTTGGTCTACATATGCATGAGTTTGAGATGAACGACTATAGGGTTCTCTGGCTCTTGAATATGGTGTCTAATCTCAAGTAGTCAGGGTTTTTACTTGTTTTTCTTAGCATCAGCATTTACACTGAACTGTTTAACACAGGATACCGTAGCAGATTGTGATTAAGATTTTCCTCTCTTTCAAGACCTTAGAGTCCTCTATTCAAGGTCTACGAATCATGTAAAGATGGATTTCCGTGATCTAGCAGGACAAACTGCTTGACAGAATGCAGCTCCCACATCTGCACAAACCCGAAAAGGGAGGAGGAAGGTGGAATATTTGGAAACACTGAGAAAATACAGCTTGGCAGATTTTCTTTTGAATCTAAATTTGGTGAATTGTGTTGGTTTCAAAATCAGCTGTGATTGTTCTTTTTTATTTTTTTTTGGTTGGTTGTTTCATTCCATTTTTTACCCCAAAGCTGCCTTAAGTAGTTTATTGCAGGAAGTTATGAATCACTAACTTAAAAGGGGAATTTTATGTAAATTGTCTGCTAGAAATAATAATAATAAAAAAAAGAAAAACTGATTCTTTGTTTTGATGCTCATTAGCAGTGATTAAAAAAGGGAAGTTAAGGGAATTAACTCTGAGAGAGAGAGAGAGAGAGCGGGAAAACCCTGCACTGATATTTTATGGCCTTAAACCAGGAAAAGTTCATCTTAACTGAAAGTTTCTTAAAGTTGACAGATGAAGACCTGGAGTTCTGATGATCTGGACGTGAAGATTCAGCTGGGCTTCTTTCAGGGGAGTTGTTCTCTTGAGGTGATGATTTTGGAGGATGAACAATTTTGTCCTACTACTCTTAATTCTGTCTGCCTAGCACTTAATCCAGTAATAATAGCAAATTAACCTGAATGTCTCTTTTATTGTTCGTTTAGCGGGTCGTAGTTTTCCAAAGGCGAATGACAGGAATTATTTGTAGTTACCTTTTAGGATTTGTACAAAGACTTCTCACAGTGCAGTGCCTAGGATACGGGGTGGAAGGCTGCCTGTGGAAAGTGAGGCAAAAATCTGCTGAGCCAGACCTTAGGGGGACAAATTAAAAGCAAATCACTTTTTAAGTCCATGAAGCTACGCAGGCCTGCATGTCGTGTTAGAGCCGAGTGCTCGGCCTGTAAAATTCTGTGTTTATAATGACTGGTGGAGAAATGAGGCACACTTATCAGAGGTATCGGCATGGTCTGGCTTCTGTGCAGGCAGATCCTTTGTCTCCGGTGACTGTATCTTTTGAAGTTCAGTTCTGAGCCTCGGTAGCTCACGGAGGCATTTGCACGTAACTTGTTTTATTCACACGGTCTAGTTACTCTTAACTGTATGGCTGCCTTGAGGCTTGAGACAGGCTGTGCTCTGGAGGGGATTATCTGGCTCACAGCATTGCTTTACAAGGTTTAAGACTTTGTCATTTCTGTTGAAAATGCAGAAGTGTCTTAAAAAAACCCAGTGACTAAATTTACCACTTCCTCTGGAACCAGAGTTGCTTTGTACACTGCTGGTTTCTCAGCTCCGAGTGATTGAAAAGGGAGGGTGGAAGGTAAGCTCACGAAGCTGACAGCTGCTGTTGTGCTGCTGCGAGCGAACTGTGTCCATCACAGAGCTGGATCATTTTCAGGTGCAATGTTGGTTGCGTGCAGAGAATTGACTGTTTTTCCAGTTCCTTCTGGTTTTCTTGCGTCTCCCACCTTCCTCCCCTGGCAGTCAAGCGTGGCTTTGCAATTTCCTCTCCCTTCTAAACATAAAATAGTGGCTGCTTAACCTCTACTCATCTTGCAGTCCAGTGACCTGATGTGTACCATGACTTGCGGTGGGGTTGGGTTTATCAGCTAGGATACAATGCTAATGGAGTTAAGTGTCTTCTGGATCAAAGTCACCCTGCCAGCCTTGGCGGGTGGACCGAGGAGGACGGGTTTGGCTTTGTCCATCTCTGTACGTACTATTAGATGCTGATATCTCACAGACAGGAATGACTTTGTTTCTGAAGTCACTTTTTGGAAGTGGTTTATTTCCAAAAAGCATTTAAAAAAATGGATTCTAAAATATATGGTCCAAACAATAGAAAAGGATGGAAAAAATAATCTAATGAGAGGGTGGAGAAAATGGATCTCTAAATTTTTATGCCTTGTTCTTTTTCTGCATGAAAGAGTTGGAGACGGTAAAATGAGCCCGTTTGCTCCAAAACGCCAACAAACTGAGGTTTGATGAAACTGCTGTAGGTTACTGTCTGAGAGAAATATGTAAGCTGGAAGTCTGAGATTAAAAACAGATTGGAGATATTTATAATAGAAAAGGACTGAGCAAGGGGAATATAAACAACCGTCGCTCAAGGCATAATTCAACTTAAAACTGCCCCGTGCGCAGGGGCCGGGGAGAGCTCTGCGCCTTGTGCACCATCCGACGGTGGGAGATGGTGGCTCTCTGGGTTTCCAGGCCATCGCTCCGCTCCGGGAGGACGTTCTGCTGCCATCCCACCTCCAGTGTCTGGGAGCCGTGGTGAAGGTAGGTGGTTGTTTTGCCTCTACCGTTTCCTTGGTCGCCTCCCCCGTCTGTAACACTGTCCTTTGTGTCCAGCGTGGGTGAGAATTCGCTAGCGTATTTAGCTAACCGCAGCACCAGGCTTCTTAGCACGTGCTTGTATGCGCTCGGGTTAACGGTGCCTCTGAAAGCGACGTTCACAATGAAGCTCGTGGTTGCAGTCTTCATTGCAGGATAGGTGCTGGCTGCATATGCTCAACGTTACATGCCAGTTAACAGACTGTTGGGGGCGAGAAATGGGGCTCTACGCAAGCAGGGGTGCCAGAGACCGTTCACTGGAGCCTGCCTGAAAAACTCCTCAGCCTCTAAATGAAAAGAAGCGGCAGAATCGCTGCCACTTTTCATCCCCTCTGCCTCACCTCCAAAGAAAACCCCAGCAAAAAAGCGTTCTGGCGTCACCAGCACCTGTGCAATGGGATAGTTTTCTACAGCCTGCGGAGGAGCTGAGCATCACAAGACCTGCCGCCGTGGATGCAGGAGGATCTTTCCACTTGAGAAAACGGAGGCAAAAGCAGGTAAAGGATTTAGCCAAACCTTGAGTCGGATCTGGCAAGAGACCCAGCAGGGCTGAGCCCTCGTCCCTGGCCTCCGCAGTGCTGGCTTATTCTTCCGTGGGCTGTCGAGTCCAGGGGAAACCCAAGCAGCGTTCAAAACCAGTGCATCCCCGGTGGCGGCAGCTCGCTGTGCTTGGTTAGTGCAGGCTCAGAGAGGAGCCGAAGCAGGAGCAGCCTCAAGACCAGAAGCGATGAGGAAATGCGATGGCAGGCAAGGAACCGCTGTGCAGGCAGCGCTAGAGGTGACGCTCTCCTCTCCCTTCTCTTAATAACGTACCCTGAGCCCTACTGCAGAAGTTAAACTGACCTACCGTTCATTCGCATCCCTGCCTGGAAGGGATCTGATGTGAAGGGATGGGCAGAGGGATGGTCTCCTGCCCCGCGTCCTCCCATCCCAGACGGAGGAGAGCTGCTGGTCTTGGAGCAGGAGGCAGTGGTCGGGCACCTGGAAAACCTGAACTCTCCTGGTGAAGAGCGGAGGCAGAGCAGCTCGTAGCCAAAGGAGGACTAGAGAAAATGTGCAGGCAGCAGGAAGAACTTCAAAAAGCTGCAGCTTTCAGCCACGTGGGAGCTGTTGTGGGAGCTGCGTCCCTCTTGCTGCATTTGGGGCAGCAGCGATGCTGGGGGTGAGGCTGGGCGCTGCAATGGGCAAACTGCTGCCGGAGGACGGGGCAGCTCGCTGCTTCCGAGAGGGACTTTTCCCACTGTGGGGGTTCACTCCTGACCAGAGCCGCAGAGACCCACCACCCTCCGGGGACATCTCGGGATCTCCACGTGTGTCTGCTGGGATCACGGCAACACGCGTGAAGGGGAGCATGGCTAACAGACTTGAGGACCAAGGGAGAGATGAGCTGCCTGCTCAGTGCCACCCCGCGGAGCCTTTATCTACAGCTGACCCCTCACATGGGGATTAATTCTGCAGCTCAGCAAATACGAGGTTCTTGTATCCACATCCTGCAGCTGAGAAGCCCCATCGGGGCCCTGCCCTCCCTGTACGAGACCCCAGTGCGCTGCTGTCCCGCTTCTGCGACGTTACTTGGGGAGGGAAGGAGCGAGTGCATCCCTCCACGCGTGACTCTGCAGCCAGCTTGCAGCAGGGGAGCAAGGAGCTGAAGCCCATCTCTCCTTCCCAGCACTTCCAGCAGGAGCTGAGCTCCTGGGAGTTACCCTGCCCGGCCGGGAATGGGATGAAAATTAGTTGCTCAGAAGCAGGAAGGGAAAAAAATAGAGGGGCGCATGTCTGGTAGGTGGGGGTGCACGCGTGGTGCGTTGGGATGAGCAGAGCTGTGACTGCAGCCAGCCTGGGCTTGAGTCCCACTGGGCTCAGTGGGATGCAGGGACCAGCAGCAGCTGCTGCTCAGGGCGGCCGGATCCAGGCACCGCGGGGTCCTGCTGAGCTGCGAATCTCCCCAGCAGTGGGAGGCGATGCTGACGCACGTCTCGCCCCGGGAGGGCTCCGACTGCAGCTATTGCCTGCTGCGGGCCAGCACCGGCAGGCAGGGCCCTGCTGCTGCATTCGTCCCCCCGAAACGCATCGGGGACTGGGGGTCGAAGAACCCTCCTGCAGCCGGAGGGAGAGGACGGGGCTCCTTCCCCTCCGCTTTCCTGTCCACATCCTTCCCTGGTGCACCCGGGGCGAGTTACCCGCATCCCGCCGAGCAGCGGGGGCTGCCGGGAGCATCCCGGGGCCGGTGGCCCATCCACGTGCGGTGATGGCGGAGAGGCCTGGCTCCGCAGGCAGGCAGGCAGGGGCAGGGCGGCCGCCGAGCTGCTTTGCACTCCCCCAACGCCCACGTAAGGAAGTGGTTGCATTTCTCAGAGAGGAAAAGGGAAGTCGGGCTGCCTCCGCGGGGCAGCCAGCAGCTCCCGCCGCTCGCTCCGGGCTGCTGTTCGTGTCGACTGCCCAGAGTCCATGAACTAGCCCTGCCCGCCCTGCCTGCTCTGCCCAGCAAGGTAAGGAGCGGGGAGGCAGCTCTGCCACACCAGCGAGGAGCTGGGTCTGTCCCGCGGGGGCTGTGGCCGTCACCTCTCCTGGTGCTCACACCCTGCTTGGGGGGAGGTGGGGACCCCCCAGCCGGGGCCACTTTGGGGTCCGAGGGGGGTGCAGGCAGCGCCTTGCCGCTTGTGAGTTTTGCTGTCGCTGCATTTTGGGCTGCTTTTTTTTTTTTTTCCCCCCAGCTTTGGCAGCAAGTTTGAGTTTTATTCTCTTGCCGGAGGCCCGGCAGCTGTGGGGTGTTGGAGAGGGTCCCGGGGCGGGGGTCCCGCAGGGGTTGGTGCCAGCAGAGCCAGAGCTGCCTGCAATCTGTCCTCTCCTTCCCGGGCATCAGCCGCCTCCCGCTTTGCCCGGCGTGAGGAAGAGGAGGGTCAGAGCTACCCTCCATCTGCCCTGGGACGGTGATGTCCCCCCAGGGCCGGGCTGGCTCCTGGGGTACCCCACACCAACATTGGGGACCGAGGATGGGTGACCCCAACCTGGCTGGAAGGAGCACGGGGGTGTGACACCCTGCAGCCGCCATGGGGAGCAGAGGGGCTCCTGGGGTCTCTGCAGTGCAGGAGGACCGGGCCACCACCGTGGCCAGGGACAGCTTCGTGGGGTCCTGTGGATCCCGGCAGGACCGTCACCGTGTCCCTGCGCCGGCGGGTGCAAACCCACCTCCCACCACCCTGCCAGGCTCAGCAAAACTGAAAATACAGCTCCTCTGGTGCACGGCTTCCTCTCCCGGACCGGGAGGAGCCCCCAGCGCTTGGCTCCTGCCAAGGTTTGGTTATCTCCTCCAAGGATGTTTCCGAACTGCTTGGCGCCTCAGGGCTGGCTGAGGAGATAACAGAGCTGCACCCGGTCCCAATCCCGCCCTGTCTGGCCATCTGAAAATGCCCATTTTCCTCCCTCGAGAGCCTCCGTGTCGAGCTGGGGGATAGCCACGGCCCTTCCGATGCTCTTCCCTGCTGGGGAAGGAGCTGCCGAGCTCCCCATGGGTCACCCCGCGGCTCCCGGCCCTGCCCCGGGTGGGAGCACGGCTCAGCCCACGAGGCATCAGCAGGGAACTTGGCCGTAAACCAGCCACTGGGGAAATGAAACATAAGCCGCCGCAGGGAGCGATCAGAGCTCAAATGGCCGAGCAGCCCTTGCTTCTCACCCGGCGCTCCCGCAGTGGCTGGAGGATGGCTTCCGCTCCCCGG
>NW_008796063.1:8682286-8686091 GCF_000699145.1 Aptenodytes forsteri
ATAAAAAAAAAAAAAAGGCATCGCTGTTTTCTTAAAGAGCATTGAAGCACCACAGCGTGCCCTGCCTCCCATCCCTCCTCCCCAGGAGCCGTTTCAGCCGGGTCCCCGTTTCAGCCGGGTCCCCGTTTCAGCCAGGTCCCCATTTCACACACTTTCCTGCTTCCGATATTTTGCAACGCCAACGGCAGCATCCCCCCCCCCCACCGATGATTTTATTTGGCACTCGTGGTGCAGCTCTGGCCGCAGGGCTCGGGGCAGAGGCACGCAGCGGCCGTGGTTTTGTACCCTCCCGTGGGTCACCCCGTGCTGATCCCGCAGGATCGGTGGGGCTGGGGTTGGGCAGCTGCCTGCGCAGCCGTGCCCGCGTCCTTGGCCGGCGGGGATGGGTGTTTCAGCAGGGGCTCGGCCGTGGGGTGCGTGACAGCAGGGGTTGTGCTGTGCATCAGCATTGGGATTTCTCCGTGTGCGAAAGGCGGGTGATGGAGCTCTGTGGATTTTCTTTTCACCAGCCCAGGGACAGAGGTTTGCTAGGAGGGACTTTTTTCCTTCCCCTGTCCTGTTTTTAGCTGCCAAAGAAAACGGGCAGCGTTCAGGGAGTTCCTAAAATAGCCGAGAGGCAAGCTCTGAGTAATCCCCATCCATCACGCCCTGGCGAGGTGTTTCCCTACATCCGTGCATTACCTCGGCCGGATGGCGAAGGGGCCACGCCGCTGCTCCGAGCCCTTCCCAGTCCCGCGGCGCCCAGAGCGGGCTTGCAGTGAGCTGCTCCATCCTGCGGCACCGGAGCGGTCGGTGGGCGCTGGCGGGAGCGGCGGTGAGCTCAGCCAGGGGAAGGGATTAGTCACCGGCTCGCCAGGGCTGAGCACACGCAGGACGGGATGGGATGGGACGGGATGGGATGGAGGTGCCTCCACGGGGCTTTGGCTCTTCCTAAATAAGAGGCAGGGAAGGAGCAAGCGGATCTGGCCCTGCGGGGCTGGCGGGAGCAGCCGGAGGGAGGAGGTGCTGCCCATGGCAGGACCCCCCAGGATGCGCGTGGGGCCAGTGGTGCTGGCACCAGGGTCCCCGTGTGCCCAGCTGGCTCCTGCCCACCAGGCTCCAGCCGGCTGGGGCAGGATGATGGCGCGGTTTGGAAGTCCCTGAAAGTGGTCCCCACTTCCCATCTGGCTATGGGACACCCGCGTGGCACCCAGCTATGGGGTTCCTGGCCATGGGGCACCCAGCTGTGGGCATCTGGCCATGGGCTCCCATCTAGCACCCAGCCACGGGACACTCAGCGTGGGGTGCCCAGCCACGGGGCAGCACTGTGAGGAACGTCTCCTCCAGCTCCACCCGGACCCTCCCTCGCCCCCCCCGAACTGGACCCGCTGGGGCACCCTTCCCCCTTGCTTGGGCACACTCTGAGCTTGGAAATCCTTGGGGAAACCCCTTCCCTGGCAGAGGGTGGATGTGGTTGGGCTGCAACGTGGGGCTGGTCCTGGCGGGAGGGAACACTCGGTGGGGCTGGGAGCGGGGGGTCCCGCTGGGGGCTTGTCCCCATGGCCAGAGCAGCGTCTCCTGACGGCCGCGGGGGTCTTGCCCCATCTCCAGCCCGCAAGCCATGGCCTACCACAGCTTCCTGCTGGAGCCCATCAGCTGCCACGCCTGGAACAAGGACCGGACCCGTAAGTACAGCCGGGGCACCCCATTCTGAAATCCCCAGGGAGGGCCCGAAGCACTGACTGTCCCGGCTGAACATCCCCGCGGTGGGTGATGCCCCCCCCCCCCAGACAGGGCAGAGCTGGGTCAGGGCTGGGTTTGGGGAAGCAAGTCCTGCCACGGACAGATTTTGGGGCTGGGGACAGCACATGTCTCCCTGGCATCCCCCTGGTCCCACTGCCGGGACAGAGCCCGGCACAGGGGGTGCCAGCACAGCATCCAGCCCCGAAGCACCGCGGCGGCCGGCGCAGGGAGGGACCGGGTGAAGCACTGGGGAGGAGAGGAGAGCGGAGCCGGGTGATTCAGGGCTGATGGCATTTCCCGGCCACGGCGCGGGGGATGTGGGAGAGAACAAAAAGGTCTTTCTCTGCTGGGGCCGGCGTGCTGGGCAGGCAGGGCAGGATGGGGCCAGATGGGAGCTGAGCACCCGCAGTCATCCCATCCCACCTCGTCCCATTCCACGCTGTCTCATCCCATCCCATCCCATCCCACCAGCCCCACGGGACCACACGCTGGGGAAGGGAGGACGCTGGGCTGTCGGGTCTGGGGGAGCTTCTCCCTTCCCTGTAGGAACAGTCTGCAGGAGCAGGGCCAGCTTCGGGGCAGCGTGGGGCGGAGGCTGGGGGGCTCGGTGGGACCCCACCATGCAGATGGGGCTCAGTGGGGTCCCACCGTGCCCCACCGAGCCTGGAGGACAGGAAGGGGCAGGTCGATGCCGGCTGGCCCCGCTCCCCCCCCTGGCAGAGCCCAGCACCCAGGGGAGGGCTTTGCCCTGGCCGCTCTCGCCCCACAGAGATCGCCCTCTGCCCCAACAACCACGAAGTCCACATCTACCGCAAGGACGGGGCCAAGTGGAGCAAAGTCCACGAGCTGAAGGAGCACAACGGGCAGGTGACGGGTGAGTCCTGGCCGACGGAGGGGAGGGGGACACGGCTGGAGGGTGGCCCTGCCCCGGAGACGGTCCCAGCCTGTTGAGCAGTGGGTGGAGGAGAAGGAGTGGGTTGTGCCTACCTCTCCTGGCCCCAATCATGTCAGAAGGCACCCAGAGGTGGGATGGATGGGGTGGGAGAGATGGAGAGGGATGAGATGGGATGAGATGGGTGGGGTTGGAGTGGAATGGGATGGGGTGGGAGGGATGGGAAGGGATGAGGAGCATGGAGAGGGATGAGATGGGATGGGGTGAGATGGGTTGGAGTGGAATGGGATGGGGTGGGAGGGATGGGAAGGGATGGGGTGGGATGATTTGGGATGGATGTGGGAGTAGGGCAAAGAGGGACTCTGGAGCAGAGACCACCCAGAACAGCTCTGCCTTCAAATGGCCTCCAGCCCTAAGTGACCGATTCCCAACCCCGTGGCTCCCTGGGCCACCATCACCCTGCTCTGCCTTCCAGGCATCGACTGGGCCCCTGAGAGCAACCGGCTGGTGACATGCGGGACCGACCGCAACGCCTACGTCTGGACCCTGAAGGGCAACGTTTGGAAACCCACCCTGGTCATCCTGCGGATCAACCGGGCCGCCCGCTGCGTCAAATGGTCTCCCAAGGAGAACAAGTTTGCCGTGGGCAGCGGCTCCCGGCTCATCTCCATCTGCTACTTTGAGCAGGAGAACGACTGGTGAGGCTCAGCCATGGCCTCGCTGGGCTTGTCCTGGGGGAGATGGAGGGAGGGAGGGAGGGAGGGGAGATGGAAGGGAGGTGCATTGGGAGATAGGAGACTGGAGGAGTTGGAGGGGAGACAGAGAGGAGGTGGAGGAGGAGGTGCAGGGGGAGACAGATGGGGAGCTGGAGGGACGTGCTCCAAAACCCTGCTGCTGGGGATGGGACATGCTGTCCCCATGCCCTGGCTGCTGCTGCAGGCTGGTCACCCAGGGCAGCTCCTGGGGCGCTTGGAGCCCTGACCACCCTCAGCCAGCCCCCCGAAAGCCCAGGAGGGTTCCCGGGGTGGTGATGCTCCCCCCACTGACACCAACCGCTCTCCCCGCAGGTGGGTTTGCAAGCACATCAAGAAGCCCATCCGCTCGACGGTGCTCAGCCTCGACTGGCACCCCAACAACGTCCTCCTGGCCGCAGGCTCTTGCGACTTCAAGTGCCGGTGAGGGGGGGGGGTG
>NW_008796063.1:8686152-8688353 GCF_000699145.1 Aptenodytes forsteri
TGTGGGGCAGGCTTCGCCCCTCCGGGTGCTGCTGGGAGCCGGGGACGGGGCACAGGGGAGATGTGGGGGGGCTGGGGGGTGCCCCGGGGACCATTCCAGCATTACAGCGCCCAGCGGGGCACGGGAGGCAGCAGGGCACCCCACGGGCTCCGGCAGGGAAACTGAGGCACGCAAGGGGGCAGGGATGGAGGCAGCTCCGATGCTGTGTCCGGGGGCACATGGCAGGGGGGTTGGGCTCTCCCCCTCCCAGGATCTTCTCAGCCTACATCAAGGAGGTGGAGGAGCGGCCCAGCCCCACGCCGTGGGGCTCCAAGATGCCCTTCGGGGAGCTGATGTTCGAGTCGAGCAGCAGCTGCGGGTGGGTGCACAGCATCTGCTTCTCGGCCAGCGGCGCCCGCGTGGCCTGGGTGAGCCACGACAGCACCCTCTGCCTCGCCGATGCCAACAAGAAGATGGCGTAAGCAGGGCTGGGGAGTGGAGGGGGCTGGGGTCAGCCGCGCTGTGGGTGGCAGAGGGGGTTGTCCCCAAACCCGATCCGGGGATGGAGGCATCTGGGTTGGGGTGGGGGTGAAGGGCCAAGCAGACCTGGTCAGAGGAGGCGACACATCCTCTCCTTGCGGTCTTGTGGCTTCCACCTGCGTCACGAGCTGTGCCAGTCTCAGCGCAGGGGCTGAAGCTCGGCTCCCTGCTAACGCCCTGCCCTCCCTCGTAGCGTCGCCTCCCTGTGCACCGAGACCCTGCCCCTCCTGGCCGTCACCTTCATCACCGAAAACAGCCTGGTGGCCGCGGTGAGTCCGGGCTCAGGACTCGGGGTGGGCGCCGTGCTGGGAGCCGGCAGGAGTGTGCTGAGCAGGGCTGCCTGGTTCCCCAGGGCCACGACTGCTACCCGATGCTGTTCACCTACGAGGAGAGCCAGGGCGCGCTGACCTTCGGGGGGAAGCTGGACGTCCCCAAGCAGAGCTCCCAGCGTGGCCTCACCGCCCGTGAGCGCTTCCAGAACCTGGACAAGAAAGCGAGCTCGGACACCGCCAACGCCACGCTGGACACCCTGCACAAGAACAGCATCAGGCACATACTGGGGGGGCGAGTGGGTGGAGGGACGGGCTCGGCTGGGTCACCCCAGGGGCTCCTTGGGGGTGCTGGCCCCCGAGCATCCCTTGGCTGTGTTGCCGTCCGGTGCGGGAGCTGGGACAGTCCTGGAGCGTCGCTGGGTACCCCTGAGCATCCCTGCACGTGGGTGGGGGAGATGGAGGGGTCCAACCCCAGGAGCTGGGACAGCCCTGGGCATCCCTGGAGCATCCCTGGGTATCCCCAGAGCATCCCTGAGCATGGGTGGGGGAGATGGAAGGGTCTGGCCCCACGGGGAGATGGAGGGGTCTGGTCCCACTCCCTCCCACCGACTCCCGGGCAGCCCGGAGGGCTCGGCAGGGGCCTGGGGCTGACTCCCCGCCGCCTCTTTGTGCCCTGCAGCCAGATCTCGGTGCTGGCGGGCGGGAAGGCCAACTGCTCGCAGTTCTGCACCACGGGGATGGACGGCGGCATGAGCATCTGGGACGTCAAGGTGAGGCGTTCCCCGCAGTGCCTCGGTCCCCGCAGGCTGGGAGCGCCCGGCGTTGAACCCTCATTAGCCACAGCTCTAATTGCAATCCCCCCACCCCACTGGTGTGCAGCTCTTTGCTGCGGTGGTGGGGCCCATCCTGCCCACGGGGGTCCCACTGTCCTGGGTGGGATCTTCTTTAGCCCAGGGCTGGGTGGGGGACACCCCTGGGTGGCACTTTCACAGCTCACCATCAGAGGTGGGGTTGATGCCAGCCTTGCGCAGGGATCCAGCACCCTCTCCTGGCTTCGGCTTTGCCTACACAGCTTGAAAAATGAGCCAAAACCAGCCGAAGTTGGGATCTTCCCCCCGCAGGGACGGGTTGGCACCCCAGGGGACAGCTTCCCCCGCGACTGTCCCCCCCCGTTAGCTCCCCAACCACCTCCAATTGCCTTGGAAAGCAAAAAGCTGATGACGAACGACCTCCCGTTTCGTTTTAGAGCCTGGAGTCGGCGCTGAAGGATCTCAAGATCAAATGAAGGAGCCAGCCGGGAAGGGCGTCCCGGCTGCCAGCCTGCCCTTGCTCTGCCGCGCTGCCTGCTTTCCCCCGCCAGCCCCCGTGCCACACGAGCCGGCAGCGACGCCACCACGCCCACTCCCCGCC
>NW_008796063.1:8688400-8699229 GCF_000699145.1 Aptenodytes forsteri
ATTTTTTGTTTTACTATTTTTGTTACCATCCTACCCGATGCTGGTCATACATCGCTTAAAGAAATAAAAAATGAAGTAAGGATTTTCCTGTATAAATCCAATAATTTTTTTTGCTTCTTTTTTTTTTAAAACAAGTTCGAACACGTGCGTGATTAGAGCACGTGACGGCCGCTGTGCCGCATCTCCCCATGGGCGGTCACGTCTGTTCTGCTGCCAGCTCTGCGGATGAGTCGGGACCGTGGGGATAAGGGGAACGTCACCTCCCCGTGCCCTGCTTCAGCACGATTTCAAAACAGGATTGGTGTTAGAGAAAAGCTAGGGGCGAGGACGGAGGCGGCAAGGGAGCGCAGGTTTCCCATATTGCTCCTGGCACCGAGCTCCTCCTGGACGCGGGTCAAGTCCCGTCGGGTGCGCAATCCCACGCCCGGGGAGCCGGCTCGGAGCCCTTGGGCTGCCAAACCAATCCTGCCCCTTTCCAGCCCGTTATCGCAGGCTGCCAGGCAATTTTGGTCAGAGCACCTCCGATTTCCACCTCCCTCACCTCAGCGGTCCCATCTCACAGCCACGCTGGGAGGACGAAGCTGCTCCTAGGAGCGCCGAGGAGCAGCTTTGGAGAAGCTGTAAGAAAGTGGATAAATCTTTCTACGTTTCAGAGCGGGGTTTAATTGCATGTGGTAAACAATGGGCGGGGGTCACGCATTTCATACAAGGTACGAAATCACGATGAAGTGGTTGGTGGCTTTGGCAAAGGCAGAAGAAGAACCAGTACCCGGGCAGGTGTGCCGGGGCGGGCAAGGTGCCCAGCCCCACCTCCGGTGCTGCCCTGTCTTAAACCCCGCGTCTCCGCAAGGGAAATCCTACGTTTATCACCAAAAGGAAAAGGAACCTGTGCAGCGCGACGTGGTTACTCCTCCCGGGATGAGCCCTCGCTGTGACAGCTCGGGTTAAAGCCCATCCTGGCGGTGCCCCTCAGAGCAGAGCAGCCTTTACATTGACCACGGCCCGGGAGGGGAGTTCTCACTGGCAGGGAGGGACGGTGACATTCGGGTTCTGGTCTAGATGTTAGTTAGAGACGTGTTCTACTGGGAAAAGGTTTTTCCACCCATTTCTATGCGTGACCCATCCCACCCCACGTGAACGAGCCCCTCTCTCTCTCTCTCTCCCCCTCCACCTGTGGCTCCTGCCCTGCTCCATCCCGGGCGTCAGCCCACTGCCTCCCACCACCCTGCTCCATCCGCCTCCCTGCGCCCCAAGGACCACCCGAAATTCCTGCGTCAGTTCTGTCCCCACCGTATCAGTTCTCCCCTCTTGGAGCTGACAGCAAGGGCACCTCTCCTGGTACCACTCATCTTGCATAGCTCCCTGGAAATCTCTCCTGTCTCAAATTATGCCTTGGGGTACAAAAGCACAGGCTGGGGAAACAGCTCTAGGGCTTACGCCTTCATCCACCCGCAGAGAGGACCCGGCATTCCGGCACCAAGAACGCCAAGTTCCCACCGGGGTTTGAGCAGGCAGCTCACAGCGGCGTTCCCCGCAGCGCACCCCGCTGTCACACCCTCGCCACCGACGACCTGCGGCCAGGCAGGGACAGCAGGGTTACACAGAACAAATGACAACGTTTGCCACCCTGCATCTCTAGGAGATCTCTGCCTCTCTGCCAGCGACCCCTGAGAGCTCCCGTCTCAGCTCTGGGGCTGAATCTCCTCCAGCCTTTGGCGAGCGAGTCTGGGCAGCGCCGGCGTCCCTGGCACGGGCTGACAGCAGGACTCCCTGGACCGCCTGGGGCACGGCGGGTGAGAGCGTCTCCTGCTCCAGCGGCCCTACACCGTGAAACAGGACGGCTGACAGGGGTGACACTTCGGGGACTGGCCTTCTGACACAGGGACTAGGCTAGACAGCAGCCCGAGGGTAATTGTTTTCTCCACTGTGGTAATCAGATTGTGCAAGACGGCGGTCGGAGACAGCAGGAAAAGCTTTGTGCCTCCAGGCTGCATCTGCTGACGGAGGTCCTGAACCTCCAGCCAAATTCCACGCTACAAACACCGCAGAGCAACAGCAAAGCAGCAGACGCAGAAGTCACCGCACCACCGGACGGCTGCTGCGCCTTGCGTCGTGCGCTCCTGTTCATTTACACACACACAAGACAAGGACAGAGCAGTTATGATAATTTACATTTTAATCAGCCAAATATACAAGTTCTGTTGTTGTTTTTTAAACTTTATCAAGTTTGTTTCCATCTGGGTCTGATACAATTAATGTTGTTGTTTTTTTCCTTTAAACAAAGGATGATGCGGTTAAAAACTGGCACTATCCCTAATAAGGAGAACAAAAAAAAAAAAATGAAGAGGAGGGAAAAGGGGAGACTGGCTGCAAGAAAGGAGGGATGAAACCGGGAAGGAACGGCACTCCAGATGTCCATGAAGTCAGGCTCCCAGATTATGCTGCAACACCCTGCAGCAACATTTGACGGGCCATTTGCCCAAAGGGGTTCCTCAGATACGTTATCCTTTGGGCTTTCACTAGCAAGTCAAAGTTCCCCACCCCATGCCCCACCCCACAATGACCCCACAATCTATTTTCTTGCAATCTAATATTTGAAGCATCTCCCCTCCCGCACAGCTCCCTCCCGCCCTGCCCCCCCCCGTCTATGAGTTCTTAATCCTAAAACCAGCAAAAACATTCAGGTTTCCAAACTGTTACAGAGAATTGCTGTTCAGCACAGTTCTGCACCAAAGGTAGCAGCTGCCCCTAACCCCAAATGGAAATCTGTGCCGGGATGAAGACAAACACATCGTCAGTGTCTCTTGGAGGTGAAGGTGACTTCGATGCCGCAGTACACCCTACGTGGCATCGATGGTATGCAACACGGCAGAGCTCCCGGCAGGCACCAGGCACAGTTCCCTGGCGTTTCCTCCTCTTGCGTGTCCTGTGCTTACTTGTTAAGGGATAGTGACTGCAGTCTTTTACCTGCCATGGCCGCTTCGTCTTTTGCTGGGGGAGGAAAAGAACAGGGGTTTCATCGTTTCACAGAGCACGTCAGGGACTGGTGGTGGCTTGACAGCCCCCGAGACCGAAATCCTGCTAGCCACGTACAGCGAGGTAACAGGAAAAAAATCCAACCCTCCCCGCCGGTCCCTGGCAGGTCCCCTCCAGAGTTCAGAGGAGCAGCTCCCCTTGCACGTTCCCCTCCGTCCTCGGCCTCTCTTCAGGCGTCCACAAGTTACCCTGATGCTGATGCACAGGCTTCTCAGTGGGAGCCACCGAGAAGACATGCTGATCAGACTTCTGGTTCACACCTGGCAGAGCTGAAGAGAAGGTCCAGGCGGGGGAGGAGTGCTGCGAATTCCCTGGGCAGTCGGGACCCCCAGCATGCAAAGCCGATAAATCACACCCAGTGCAAGGAACTCGCTAAACCCCCAAACCGGAGCAAGCACTGCTTGGGAGGCTGAGGACAATATGGATATCAAGGGCGATTCCCTTCTCTCCTTCCCTGCTCAGATGTCCTAGAGCTTTATAAAGCAAGAGCTTTGTAAGAATGAAACCGCTGAACCTGGTTTTGACGAGGGAAGCTGTAACGACACTCAGCAACACCACGCTGTGTCAGGAGATGAGGGATTACCCTGTGCGATACGAGAAATCATGCCTCCCGGCAGTACAGCCATTGCAAAGAGAAGTAAGGGGATACGATTAATTACTCTCTAACCTTTTCTTTCTTCTTCTTTCTTTCTGGCAGCTTCTTCCCTTTGCTTCCGAATGATGGCTAGTCGGGCGAGATCTGCCTTCGCTTGTTCTGTTTTGCCAGCTAGGTGCATTTTCATGTATCTTTCTTTTGCCTTTTGTTTCTCTATTTCCTCTCTGTTTGAGTGAAACACACCAGTCGTCAGAGCATCCAAGTGAGCACGCAGATACGGGCAGAGAGGGGGAGGCTCGCTGACCGGGAGGGACGGCGGGGACAGAGACGATTGCCCACAGGGACTGGGGGGGCCCTGTCACCAGTTTTCGAGCACGGGTCCTGTCTATTGCAGGGTTTGTAGAGGGATGATGAGAGAGATTATTTCTACCTTCGTTCAGCTAAATAAGGACACTGACACACAATGAGGTCAAATGAATCGGCCCCAGAGCGCACAGCACCGTGACGTGTTTTCCTCAGCCTTACCCTCACAAAGGCGTACTTCTGCTGAAGCAATCTATCCCAAATAAGCAAGCTTAAATTTTTCCACTCTGAAACTCTCCATTGCTAAATGAAACTAGAAGATTAAACTTTGGTTCTCATCTCATTCACCTGCTCAGACAAAAATTTCACCATGACCCCTGGAATCCGGGAAACCACTGCCTGTCACTAGGGCACCTTCTGCAGCAAGATTAAAGCGGACCCCAGGGTGACCTCCGGTTAATGGATTTCTGTTAGGTCTGATTTTTGGCATAAGACTTCAGGAAAGGAACGGTCTACACCCGCTTCACAGCAACAAACTTCACTCTCTCAGTGCACCTGGCCAAGCTGCCTGGCTCCAGGATGGCCACAGCTACTCCCAGAGGGCAGACAGCTTCTGTAAAGTTTGTAAGGAAAGACGTTTTGAACCGCAGCGAGTCCTGCCCGACAGTTTGCTGCTGCTCAGTGTCCGCTTTAGAGGGCAACACACTTAAAGGGCTTCCCTGAAACGCCAACGCATACACAGCAGGGAAACATCTCCCCGCGTTAGGCTGCTGCCACCAGCAAGGATGAAATTCCGGGAACGCGCTAGCTCCCGCCGGGGCAGCAGGCAAGACTCACCGCTCTCGTCGCGAGAGTTCCTTAGGTCCATCCAGGTCCAGCTGAGTTACTTTTTTGGTTGTCTGAATTACACGATTGGGATTCTCTATGTCTATCAACCCTTCCACTCCTTTGCGCTTTTGCTAAGGTTCAAGAACAAGAGGGAGGTTAAGAAGCTCTCTCATACCCAACGTCGTGCTGTATCACAGCTCATCGAATACACTGCAACACACCCCAAAAGCAGAATTCAAGGTGTTTTCACTACCAGACAGCAAAACCATTTATGAACCAAGATTCATGCTACCGGGCAGCTTCAGCCTTTTTTTAAATATTCTTGCCTTTGTATTTCCCTTACAAAAACACACGAGTTTTCATTCTGAGGACAAAATGCAATCAAGTAAGGGGGTTTTTTGGCTTCTAAAAACAGTCCTTCCATAAAAAATTTACTATAGGTAGCTCTCAAAGAGAACTTGGAGTCAAGAGCGAGCATCTCTCTCCTGCCCCAAGAATCTGGGTAGTGCAAATGCATTAAGTGCCCTGAGAATTACAGGATTACAGAATTACCTGATAATCCTCGTCATCTTCATCACTCTCATCTGAATCTAAAGACTTCTTCTCCTTTTTGGGGTCCCCTGTTGCTCCTTCGCCTCCTTCTTCTTGCTCCTCTTCTTCCTACAAAATCACAGGAAATTAAAGAGAAAATGTACGCCAATAAAAATCCCAAATCCAACAGTGACTCTTACATGAGGTCACTTTGGGGGGACAAGAGACAGCTCTCAGAGCACTAGTGTTCCTGACGCGGCCCTTATGACACCAAAGGTGCCTGGCTGTTACAAAACAAGAGCTCATTCTCAGCGCATCACCTGCCCCGGCAGATCACCTCTAAACAACTCTGCTGTTCTCTCTGTGTAACAGGCCAGGAAAATCACCGTAAAAGACAGAACTGGCACTTTACTTTCCCCAAATGAAAGATCTCCAAGAGACATTTTGGCCCGGGTTTCCAGTGCGCAATATCTCAGGGACTGGAAACTGCATGGGTGTAGTGTAGTGGATCCCATCCTAGAGCCAGATAAAAACAAAACCAGAGAAGAGCAAATTGACAGCCATCAACCAGAACGTTATTATCCAAGAAATCACAGCCTTTTTAGCACAGCTTTTACCAGTCATGAAGTCTAGGAATTAACCTGTAAATCAGTAGAAGAACCAACATGGGTGTGAATAGCTTGCTTTACCATCGCCAAACATCCCTCATCAGAGCAACTGGCGAAGCGGATGAGCTATGGGCAGTAAGAGGAGTAATTTTGTTAATTTTTTTTTTTTTTTTTAAGCTTTCCCCAACGAAATAGCGTCAGCTGTAACCATCACTACGTGAAACCCTTCTCAAAGAGCAGTTCCCTGGTTTGTTTTGAAACAAGACAGACATTTCAAGTGGGGTCCTGCTTGCTCTGTTCCACTTCCAGGTGGTATGTTTATTAACAACTCGGAAGTAGAGAACACTTATAAAGTTTGTGAATGACATCGTACTGGTAGGAGTCGGAATCATTTTGGAAAACAGGGTAAGTGGTTTCAGGATTTGGAAAGATGGCATGAAACCAAGAAGGTGGAATCAGAAACCAAACCAAGAGGAGTTATACTTGGGAAGCAGAAATCCAACACACAGTCAGAACATGTGGCTACGCAGCAAACCACACAATCATCTTGAGTTACAGCTGGTCAAAACATTAAAAAGGAGTCAACAATATGGCTCATAACTGCTTGAAAGAGTAATCTTCTTCCGGGAGGTATTCATCAGTATTTCCTATATGGGGTATAATTATCCTACTGCAGTCAGTGCTGTGAGGCTTCAGCTGGAATAGTGTATTTGGGCTTAGGCAGCACTTTCAGAAAGTCACAGAAAAATAGCAGTGAGAGTGCCATCATAGCTGTGATAATTTGGGAAAACAAGACAGCAAATACTGCAAAAAGTAGCCATGCTTTTTATAATACCAGTCAGGTAGCTGTGGGAGGGAGGGGAGCTGTGACAATCCTACGTTGGGGCACAGAAACACGCCCAAAAAAGGACTCACGCCAGAAAACTCTGTTATCTCTCCCTACGAGTCAGAGGCAAGCAAGGAAATAACGTGTACAGGAATTTGGTCTTTTAAATCTAGAAGAGAAAGAGGGCAAATATAATAATTTCGATATACAATAAGATGTCAGGATGTATGCCCTTTTCCTCCACAGCCAAGCTGCAGAGCACGGATAAAAAAAGTTAGCTGAGAGTGGAGACTAGAATGATAAAATACAGGGGGAAAAGATGTCTAGAGCTGCTGCGTAATCACCTTCCCTATCCTTTAACCTTCAAATTGTGAACTGGATGGTCTACCTGGCCTCACTTCTGCGAGGAACGAGACTGGATCACACCTAGCAGTCTTCCCAGCCAGAGATATTCAGAATTCATACTGTGATCACGGACAGAATGACCTGCAACACTTGACTAAGCTGCCGTTTCTCATGAACTGCAAGCTGAGCATGCTGTACAAGCCAGAACTTCTGACAGTAAGCACGTAACGTAGGCAAACACATACCCTTGCCTTTTGCTTTTCTGCTTGGAGCTGGGCATCAATCTCTTCGGGACTTGTGTACTGTCTTGCTCGGCCTTTGTGGCCTCCTTTTCTACCTGTACAAAAAAATTAAATTAATCAATGGTTTAGCGGTAAGCTTCCAGAAAGGTCTACTCCTCCTGCAGCACTCTCTCTGGATTTTTGTTGCAGATAAGATAAACCAAAACAGCTCCTCTGAGAATCTAAACAACGAGAAAAGGACACGTTGAACTTGCCAGTCTCACTGGATTTTCGTTGCAGATAGGACAAACCAAAACAGCTCCTCTGACAGAATCTAAACAACAACGAGAAAAGGACACGTTGAACTTGCCAGTCTCAGTGAAACACTCCAAGAATTTTGGGTAAGTTACACAGAGAATTGGTGATTATTGATCCACAGAAAGATACTCGGAGAATCAGTTCTGTCTTTCCCCTTGGGCTGGTTTTGGAGACACCAGAACCGAGAGCAGCCTATCAGCTGTGCAGCGTTTTCCGAACGAAGCAGAGGTTTGTCCTACAGAGCGGGAGCCAGGAAGGTACTGCCCAAAGGGGGCACCCCCGTCCCTCCAACACCGCAGAGCCGTGACACCATTTATCAGGCAACGAGCTTCCAAGTGCCCCCTCAGCTCTCGGTGACGCCACCCTTCCTTGCCCACCCATGCCTACGCTTGCGGCCTCTCCGATTCACTTCCCGGGCTGGCGAGGGGTGCTCAGTCCCACAGCCGCTCTCCGCGTTGCCTGCACGGGAAGAATCACAGCGTGTTCCTGCGGCAGCCGCGGTTACAACCAACTCTCCAACAAGCTTGCCTCCTTAACCCCTCCCCTACACTAAGGCTGTGCCAAGAGAAAATAGGAAGCTAATTGGACAAAAGCTTTGGGAATTATAATGAGAGCTGAAGAACTAATACAAGGGGGCCCCATGTTTTACTGCTTTATAAGGGAAAACAAAAACAAGCTCTAGGAACCAGGAAGAGGAGAGAGTCAGCTTAGCTGGCTGGGCTGCCTGGCTAAGATCTGCTCTCAAGTTCAAAATTCTGTTGATTAATGAATTGCTGAAACCATTAACGCTTCCTGCAAGCGACTGCTCCGCTTACGTTCTTCCAGCTCAACGAACTGCTGGAAAGCAAGCTGAACAGAGTCGGTCTCTAGCCTTGAGCTAGGGAACTCAAGGTACAACCGGTGCGCGAGATTGGCAAAAAGCAAACAGCTCGGGCAAGGGAGCTCCCTGCTGCTGCAGGAGTCCTTGAAGCCCGACAGAAGGAGCAGGAAATCCTCGCGCTGTCTCTCACCCTCCCCGCTTCACCTGCCGAGGACAACGGAAACCTTACGGTGGCGGGGAGGGCTGAGGGGATCGTCCCTCCTTCCTCGGGACTGCACAGGACGCACGGGAGAGATCTGTCAGTGCTGTACCGCTGTGCCACGGCCACGCCTGGCTGCGCTGCTGGACTTGGAGGGACCGGGAGCACCAGCGCAGGCAGCCGCTGTGGGCTGCGAGCTTTAGAAATTCAACGTCTTCCGACCAGTCCTCCTGGCTCAGCAGAGACAAACTCTCACATGTTTTAGCTCAGTAAAAGCTGAGCTGTGGAATAAATTATCTCAAAAACCCCCACTGTGAAGCCTCCCAGAGAGTCCCGAGATGTTTTTCTCACGTGAAGTGGGGAAGCGCAGAGACCAGATTCTTCTCTCTGAACTCAGCTGTGGAAGCTCGTGGGCACTCAAACTGTAAGCGCAACCGAAAGCTTTGCTGCACCCAAAGACGTGTGTCTGTTCCCAACCATCCCACGTGGCAATACCGACACCCTCTGGGAAGGAGATCTGCCACAGAGCGCTCGAGCCCAGGAGACATTACCTCACTGCCCAGCAAATGACATCACTCTAGGTGGAACAACAGTGACACCCCTGACACACTACCTAACACCAAGAAAACCCAAATAAACCAAAACAATCCTGTGCTACAAGCTTAACTGATGCCAGGCAGCCTTCTTGTCCAGCTGGGCTCAGAACTGAAGAGCACAGAAGCCTTATCACTGCAAATAAAAAGCGGTAATAAGGGGGGGAAGCAACTCAAAGAGAAATTCTCTTACGTTAAAAGCCTAAAAAGGAGCAAAAAGAGTGAATCAACCTCATTTATATTCGAGCCTGCACACAGAGAAGCGAGGCCCCTTTGAGCGGGAGCAGCAGTGCCACCGGCTCAGCAGCTGGAGGGACTGCGGGGAGCTCAGCACGGTGCAGGGACGGGGCTCTGCTCTTCACAGGGAGATCAAACCGCACGTCAGGCAAGCGGAGTGCCGGTCCTACGTCTGCCACTGACCCACCGCGTCACGCCGCGCAACTCACTTCAGCTCCGTGCCTCAGTTTCCCCATCTGTAAAATAGGGATAACGATCCTCCTCCTCCTCCTCTGTGAAGCACTTTTAAAATATAATCACCTGCAGATTTCACCTGCGGTAAAGACCACTGCCGCCTACGGCAGGCAGGCACGCGCTCAAATACAATCGTCTTCAGCTTTAAGCAGAAAAATTAAGGACTTTAAATCAAAGAGAATGGAAGAATATTGAAGGAATCACTTATTCTTTTTGAATCAAGGTATTAAAAAAAAAAAAAAGAACAAAATCATCAGAAATAATCCTGTAACAAAATTTATTAATGGCTGGTTAAAATCCCCGTTTTATATTAAACAGTGAGTGCAAAAGTCCACTCTGTAATAAATACTGACTTGGGGGGGGTGAGGGGGGGGCGGGCAAAGATCACCCTCCTCGTTTAAAACTGTACAACGAAATACAGAGCCAGAAATCCTAAGTTACGGGGCATTTAAATATGGCAGCCAGGGACAGAACCCACCACAGTTCTTCTCCTTCACAGAAAATATGTGAAAGCTTCAGCCCTATCTAGCACATCGTGCAAACGGACACAAAATAGAGTGCTCAAAGAAAATCTAAACAGGGAAGCAGATTTGGCACTAAAGCTTGGGAAATGCTGATGAAATAAATTGGAGCAAACTACAGAGAAGATGAACGGCGAGGGCTGGTTTACATTCATGTGTATGACTGGGGTTTCACCGACGCTCGCACAAGAGCCAATTATGCAGATGGTGCATCTGGAGAAGGTTCTGGGTGGATCCAGCTCAGCCGTGACAGCCTGTCAGTCCCTCATTACTTCTCCTTATTCACACAAGCAAGTCGGTACCCGCTCCGTAATACCCAGATGCGGAGCTGCCGGAGCCACATGAAAGGAGCCGCGTTTGGAGCCCCTGAACCCAAAACCACCTCCGCATCCCCCCCACGCTGCCCCTCAGGGCCGGACCCTCTGCCCGGCCGCTCAGATTCCCCGTACCCAGCCCCGAAGGCCTCCACCACGGAACCGCCGGGAGGGGGAAGGCCTTCAGCCACCACACGCCCCCTGCGTGTCCCCCGGGATCCCCGGTGTAGCTGCAAACACCCCTCCCCGGGCGTCCGTCTGCCCCAAGCCCTGCCCCGGGGGAACCGGCTGCGGTTTCCA
>NW_008796063.1:8700507-8707446 GCF_000699145.1 Aptenodytes forsteri
GGTGAGGCGGGTGCAGCGCTCGCCCCAGGGGCCGCGTTGGGCGAGATTTTACCCCTTTCACGAGCCCCCTCGAGCTCGTTTTTATCACCGAAGCGGAAAATGGCAAAGGGGGACGGAAGTCTTGGGAGAAATGTCTCTGACAGCTGTTTTCCCTTCGTTTTTTCCAGTGGTTCTCAGGACTTTGAAGCACCCGCACGTTTGAGCGCAGGCAAACCCTCGTTCCCTCGCCTTTCGCCTCCCTCGTTTCCGAGGCAATGCCCAAAGTGAAGAGGAGCAGGAAGCCCCCCCCGGATGGCTGGGAGCTGATTGAGCCAACGCTGGATGAGCTGGATCAGAAGATGAGAGAAGGTGAGCGGCAGAGCCGGGGGTTCTCGGGGATGTGTCCCTGAGACAAGGTAATCCTTAACTGCTTCGGGAAGCGCAGCTCCCCCCGCGAATACAGGTTGACCTTTTTTTATGTCTCTACCTCGCAGTGATGCTGCAGACTGAGACTGGGCCGGTTCTGGTCGCTCTTTGGGTGTACCCGGGTTACAGAGCGCAGAGGGTTGGTGTACAGTTTGGGGCGCTCCACGGCCAAGCCCCGGCTGAAGCTCGCTCTTCTGCGTGGGGGGGGGCTGGCAGGTCTTGTCCGTGCTGTTGCGCTCTTCTGCGTGGGGGGGGGCTGGCAGTTCTTGTCCGTGCTGTTGCTCTGGTCTGACGAGCCAGGGCAGCCATGAAGTCACCTGCCACGCCAGCGCGGGACGCGTCATCCCCACTGTCTTTCTATTTTCATTTCCTAAAGGAGCTGTTCCAGGTCAGGTCCCTTTCGTTTGAATCTTCTCCCGTTAAGCTCGGTCTTATCTCTGTAAATGTATTAGTTAGGAACGTTCTCGGAACAGTTTATTGCAAAGTGACCAAGGAAATAAGTTGGCCGCCTGAAACAGTCAGCTGAAACCCGGTGTTTGTGTTCCCTCCCAGCGGAGACCGAGCCTCACGAAGGGAAGAGGAAAGTGGAATCCCTTTGGCCTATCTTCAGAATTCATCACCAGAAAACACGTTACATCTTTGATCTCTTCTATAAAAGAAAAGCTATCAGCAGAGGTGAGGAACGCAAATGCTTTGCCCTGGGCAGGGGAAAGCAGAACGGAGTAAGATGTCCGCCTGCGGATGCGCCCGAATTGGGGCGTTGGTGGGAAGGACGGGGTTTCTGGGGAGGGAGGGTGGAGGGAAGGCTGGTGGCTGCCTGGCTTTAACTGCTAGTCAGTACAGCTAGAGTAATTCCCGATAGCGGGCCTTCTCGCGCTTCCCGGGAGCTACTTGTGATGGTGTCTGCTCCTCCACAGAGCTCTATGAATACTGCATCAAGGAAGGATACGCTGACAAAAACCTGATTGCAAAGTGGAAGAAACAGGGTTACGAGAACCTCTGCTGCCTGCGGTGCATCCAGACGCGGGACACCAACTTCGGAACCAACTGCATCTGCAGGGTCCCCAAAAGCAAGCTGGAAGTGGTAAGGGTTTTCAGCTTGTTCCTCTACTTGTCTGGACCCTTGCAGTACCCGGTCTAACTCCTCCCAGGTCAGGGGCAGCAGAGGAGGTAGTGCTGTTCTTCCGGGTAATTTCCTCTAGCTCTAACATTTTTTATCTTTGCTGGTAGAGTTGGTATCTAGTTGGTTCTAAAGTTACTGCCAGCTTTGGCGTGCAGTCGTTCAAAGTCGTTAAAAGTATGGGAAACAACAGAAAACTAGACGGTAGAAACCCCTCCCAGGCAGACCCCTTCTCTGCCTTGAGGCCCGAGCCTGCTGGTCTGTCCGCTCACCGTAGCTTGGCTGAAATACCCTCCTCGTGTTTCTTTTCCAGGGGAGAATCATTGAATGCACTCACTGCGGATGCAGAGGCTGTTCTGGGTGAAGCCTTTAGCCGCAAGACTACTTCTTGAACTCTGAGGGATATCATCCTACACGATGGACTGTTAGTGCAGTTACAGCCGCCTTCTGTGTGAGTGGGTATTTCTGTATAGCAATTAAAACAGCAGCGTTTTCATCTGGATCATATATACAATGGTGCTTGGTTTGGAGTAGGTTTTTGTGTAGCCATTTATTTTAAAATAAAGTCTGCCTTCTTGAGAGAGCGGTGCGATCTCCTGGCGAAACATTTCTACGCCGCTCTTCTCCTCTTGGATGTGTCTTGGTTGGTTTGTGTTTTAAGGTTGCTCTGTTTACTGCGAGGTGATCTAAACGTGGGTTGTTTTTAACCAGCTCTTATCCCTCTTCCTCGACTAACTGAATTTAAAAGGCTGTGTGGAACGGAACAATACAGTTCTCAAAACTCCAGTCGCGATTTAAGCTCTCCCCTGATCTTGTGTAGAAGGAAGCTAAATCTCACTGGAACTCTCTGCTAAGGTCTGTAACCTGGAATTAGTGCGTAGATCCATTCAGGAATGCCAGCGTTCCTGAATAGAGACTGACAGGTCACGCGTTAAGTGCCCAGATACGCACAGAACGCAGGAAGGAGACAAAACTAGCACCGAGCTAAACCGCTGTTGAATCTGATTTTGCTTCTCCCTTGTTTAGCACAGGGTTTGTTTAAACTACGGCCTATCTAATCCTCCGCAGTTTAAGGAAATCCCCTGAAAATGTAGTTGCTTCTCCTTAAAACAAAGGACAAGTATTTTATTATTTAGTTATCACAAGAACTTGGATTCACGGAAATACAAAGCAGTTTAAGGGAGCAAGTTCCAAGTTCTTCCAGCACAAGGAAGACACAGGGCTTCGGCATCCTGCTCACTGCTACTTCTGCCCTGGCTGCTCCTGCACAGCCTCTTCCTTGTGGTCATCTACCGCACGTTTCGCTGTTCTGTATTTTTCCCAGGGATGGGGGGTCTCCTCTCCTGCCATTACTTTTAACCACCGATAATAGTAGCCGCGGAAACCGTCGATTTTCTCCAGGTATGGGTTCTTCGACTTATACTGCAAACACAAATCCAACAAAACAAGTTTCTATTAGAAGAGAGCTCACTTCAATACCAGCATGCAATAGCTACAAGCTGCTGCTAAAGAAACGGCTATCAAGTAACTGTCAGCCCGATCAGAGGAAGCCAAAGGAGAAAGGCTTAGGCAGACACCTACGTTTCCCCTCCTTGCTGGCGTCCTTCGTGATGCCTTCACACTCTGACCAGTCGTGGCTACTTACCCTGTCGAATTTCGGAGGGTACTGTGCCGCAAACTCCAGCTGGCGTATGATAACTTCATTGGGAGGCACTTGGTTATTCCTCATGTCTCGCAGGATCTCTGTGAGGTAACTGTAATTCAGCTGCCTCACAGCGGCAGCGATGAGGGTGCTGTAGATGTATTTGTTGGGAGTTACTCCAGACCTCTGGAAACAACAAACGCTACAGGTAAACTCATTTATCTGCTGACTAGCGCAGGGCCTGTAGAAGGAAGAGGCGTACAGGCACTTCTTACACAAGGAGCAAGGCTCTCGCCCTGGAAGCCGGGTAGCAGCTTCTGCAGTGCCAGCACACCCCCTCCCGTGAGCCCTCTCCTATCCCAACGCAGGTGCAGGACAGACCACCTGAGCTGGCACCTACTCTAGAGTTGCATATTTTTGGAGTGAGAACACAACCGCTCGCCACAAAAACCTCAGCAGGTCTTTTTAGAAGCACCGACGCTTCAGTTTACCTCTTCCCGCAGCTCGAACCCCAAGCAGCAGAGTTTATTACCTTCAAATCTGAGAGCAACTGCAGTCCGTCCTTCTCTCGGTGGCAAGCAATTGCCAAGTTACAAAATGTCTGGAGGTTAGGCGATAGTCCCCTCTTCACCAGAGCTGGCAGCACGCTCTGCAAGATACAAGTGTTGACATCAGTTTCGAAAAAGTCTCACTGTTGCTTTCCCGACAGAGAGCTGAAGGTGCTAGAACAGAATCCGTAACTACTTAGAAATTAACCTGAGCACTGGTTTGTGGAAAACGGTGCGAGATTCCCAGTTTCTATCGCGGATAAAGAAACGGGTCTCACAGCGAAACACGGGTAACACTGCAGGCCTGAGACGAGGAGGTGGTGACAGGGCTGGGTCTGAGTTTTTCCTCACCTTTGCTCCTTCTAGGTCTCCCTGTTTACTTTTCTTCCTTATTAAAGTGTTAAAGAAGGTCACATCTACTTTCACTTTATGCTCATCTAGGAGTGCCAGCAAAGAGGACTCCGAGGGGCTTTGGGGTCCCACCAGCTCAGCCAGTAACGTAAATGTTTTAATGTTGGGTTCTGCATTGTCGTCTTTCATTTTGTTCAAGAAGCCCTCCGCGTCCCCCATCAAAGCCAGTCTGTCGGACGGTGTCGCCGCTGTCCCCAGGGAAACCACGGCTGCGTCAGCCATCCTGGAATCCAGCAAGTTGGGCAGGTTGCAGAAACGCAGCTTCTGGCTTAGGCGTGCTTGTTCCTGCTCCGTCTTGTTCTGGCCTCTCCTCGTCAACGCTCCAGTCCTGCCGTGAGCTACGCTGGGGCTGTCGAGAGCAGCTGGTTCTGTTTCAGCGCAATTCACATCTTTATTTTGTTGCCGGATGGGTTCTTCAGGCCGTACCGAACTCTCCCAAAATAATTGCTTTTCCATAGCTTCCACATCCAGCTGGACAGCAGCTGCACTCTCTGATCCCTTCTTCTTCTGGTTTTTCACCTTCTCCTTCTGCCTGCCGGGTGCAAGCCTTAGCTGAGATGAGTTGTCATGGGTGGGTCTGAGCAGGACTTCAGAAGCCACGACCGGATCGCCTATTCCACAGTCTCTCGCAGCACGCAGCATCAAATTGTAAGTGTGGCTATCGGCCTTTATTCCAAGTTTAGTCATTTCTTTCCAAACCTGAAAAGGGGAAGATGAACACCAGATGTGCGTGATATTAAATAACAGGAACATTTCTAGCAGATTGTAAGCGTATCTGCCGTGCCCACTGTTACGGTATCTACTTGCAGAAAAGGAGAGAGCTTACAGCACGACGAGGTGAGATGCCACTGGACCGTGAACAGCCACCCCGAGCTGCGAGATCATCCAGGGTGGTTTACCCGTGTACGAGACCTCCTGATGGAGGTCTAAGTTTACAGAACTTCTCCTAGGAGGAGCTGAACTCCTCCTGTTTCATCAGCTCTGAGCAACCTGCTGCCTTCCGTGCATTCAAGTGACGAGTTACAATACAGAAGCACTTTTTCCTCCCCACGTAGTATATGAAGACAAACCTGTAAGGCGTATCGGAAGCCATTTTCGCTGTCCTTTATGCAGCTCATGAGAAGGAAGCTGAAGGTCTCGGCTGTGAGGACATGGCCCTTGTGTACCATTTCCTGAAAGAGCAGAGAGAGCGTTAAACTTCCCACTTACCCGAACAGTCTGTCCCAGCTGGCTGCGAAGCTCAAATACAGCTGTCTTCTTCTGGGCATACAGCGGCAACAAAGCACAGGGTGAACTCCCAGTGCTGCCAGCAGAACGATCGCTCCAAGAGAGAAAGAGCCCTGAAACGCCTGCACAGACCCTAGCTTCTCCCCGATGGGAGCTACGGGGAACCGGAGGGCAGGAACAGCAATCCTTTTAGCTACTCCCAGACTGGCCCTTCTGAGAAGGGCTGCTGTAAGAGCTTTAAAAGGAACTAGATAGCAGTTCCTTTTAAACTGGGGTCTTCAAAACGAGGGATGGAGACAAGACAGTCGCCGTGAACCCCACAAAACACAACTGACCAGAGTTTTAAAGCCAACCTCTGTTTCAGGCTGTAGCTGCCTCTTTTTATGTACTTAAACTTAAATGTCTGGTATGTACCAAGACGATTTCATCGTATGAGACCAAGGATCAATGAAACATAAACACGTGATCTCTAATCCCCTCTGCTGGAAATGAAATAAAAAAAAGTCTGTGCAATACGGCAACTTCCGGGAGCTTTAACCAGAGCAGACTACGCTCAATACGAGAAAAGCCACGTCTTTACCTTCAGTACGTCAAAGCACATCCTGAGATCTGAGCACAGGGCACAGACCTTCAGCAGCGCGTGGTAGGTGATCAGGTTCAGCTCTTCATTTTTGCTCTTTAGCTGCTGCCGTAATTTGAGAGCGCTCTGCAGGCCCGAGTCCTTCCACGGCGATTCGGCACAGGCATTGAACAGGGCTGTGTAAGTGGCCTTGGTGGGAGTTAAGCCTCGTTTTTTCATCTGAGGGAAGAGAAGAAGAGTTGGAACTGGCTTTTTAGGAAAAGACTTCTAGAATTTCATAGCTTGTTTTTAAGAGTTTCAGGCTAAGAAGGTGCAAACGCTAACTCAAAGGCATTTTGGAGACAAAGTAACGTGACCAAATACTTGAAACAGTTTTAGCTTAGAAAACCTGATGAAGGTTTGAGAGAGAATGTAAACCTACATCATTGTAGAGCCTGAACGCCTTTTTCACGTAGCCAACCCTGCCACAGCCGCCAATTAGAACAGTGTAATTGCTTTCTTCCGGCTGCACGCGCTCTTCCTTCAGCATCTGCACCTCAAACAGCTCCAGGGCCTCCGCCAGCTACGGGGAAGAGGAAAATCCACGATGAGGCACCAACAGAATCGATTACAATGGATATTAATACTCGCAGCCGCAGGCAGGTTGCGGTAAAAGTCCTACAGAGCATGGGATTCCTCACAAATTCTTACTTTACTTCTTTCTGTAAAGATACTAAGCGATGGACGATACCGATGGGACAGAGTTGCATCTACCATCGATGCTGTTTAAGCGAGGAGCTGGGAACAAACCTTGTCCTCTTTGATGAGGGCCTTGCATTTTAAGAAGTACCAGTACGGGCTGTTCTTAGGACCGCGTCGAGGTTTTCTTTCCGGTTCTTCCTCTCCTTCTTGAAGCTTTAAATTCTGAAAGCGTGATGTGGTTTTGTGGTAATATTTTCTAGAAGAAAATTTATCAGACAGCGTCCCGAACTCGTCGCCTTCATCATCCTCCTCCTCCTCCTCCTCA
>NW_008796063.1:8708188-8717930 GCF_000699145.1 Aptenodytes forsteri
CCCCGGCATGGACAGTGCGTGCGGGCACCGGGCGCTGGGCGGCTCCCTCCTCCCCGGGGTACTCGGGGCCGGCTCTTGTCCCCGGTCCGCGGAGCCGCCCGCGGGGCTGGGGCCGGGGCCGGGGCCGGGTCAGGGCTCCCGCCCGGGAGGAGCCCGGGTTCGGCTGAGGCGGGAGGGTGGGAGGTTTCCGGGGATCTGAGCGCCTCGCTCAGGTCTTGCCCTCAGATCCACCCAACTGCTGCTTGCCCTGTGAGGTTTCCCTCTCCATCCAGATGTTTTTCTTTCCTGCTTAATGAAAGCTGTAGTTAGTACCCAGCCAGGCCGGAAAATGAAGATCTAGACGTTACCGTGAATAAACATCGCTTTCCTGCACAGTACTTTGCTATTCTTTTTCCATTGCCTTTTGGTAGATGAGGCGTTTTGATGGCAGGGGGACTTTGTCTTTAGGTATATCCACGGCTCAGCCTCTGAACCTTTTCCTTCAGTCTAAAATCTGGCACGGGTAGTCTCGGGAGACTCGTAGTTTGCTGAAATTTTCTGGCCGGGCTACTAAACTTGTGTTTTAATTTTGTTGAATGTTGTGATACCTGTTGGTCAGGATCAGCAAGGGATAACACGCTAACGGTTGTTTCAGGCTGTTCTGGTCAAAAAATATAAGACTGTCGTTGCCAGGACTGTAAATACAGAGTTCACTGGCGTGATTGGCTTAACAGCAGAGGAAAATCCGGTCAATAAAACCTGAATATCTGAAAAGCGAAACAAACACCAACCCTCTGCGCATTCCCCTTGGTGTCCCCCAAGACGAATACAGGTATTTGCGAGGGACAGACCTGAACGAGGAATTTATGTGGGAAAGTAAATTCCCCAAACCAAAACGCTGCTTTTCTTTTGATGTTGAGGACCAGATTGTCTTTCTGGGGCAGGAAATATTTTAAAAGTTGATGCGAAACTTTGTTAAATTTAATTCTATTTCTTTATTCTCTCCGCAGAATCGGGCGCAGCTGTCTGTGAATTTTTTTTAAAGGCGGCATGTGGAAAAGGCAAGTAATATTTTTCAATACAATTATACTCGTGGGGGTGGAGGGCAGAAACTAGATTTTCTAGCACTGTCTACAGTACTCTTGTTTTTTGTAAAGATGAGGGGATAACCCGGATAGAGGCTAAAACTGAAGGATGTTGGAATAACTGCAGCAATTGTGAAATAATGGTATTTTTTTAAGAACTGGGGAGGTGAATAAGCAAAGCTACTGGTAAAAGAAGGCTTGAACTTACCACACGCAGACCTTGCTGTGGATGTGCCGGTATTAGTTGCTGTGGTTCGTGCTTGCCAGGATTAAGAGCTGGAGACTACGTTGCTTAGCTCATTAGAGGGTAGCATCAGACTTGTCTGGAACTCCCTTGTTTGCCATTGCCACTGAAGGCTAAATTTGTAAGAAAAAGCCATGTTTTCTGACACCCTTCTTGCAGAAAGGAGCGAGGTGTTGCTGTTGTCCTGTGCCTTCGTGTGCCGCGGATTTTAATTGTTCTTTTTTTTCCCCTTCTTGTCCCATCCTTCTGCAGGAGGCATGTGCCCGTTCCGACACATCAGTGGGGAAAAGACAGTTGTTTGCAAACACTGGCTACGAGGACTGTGCAAAAAGGGAGACCAGTGCGAGTTTCTGCACGAGTACGACATGACCAAGATGCCTGAGTGTTACTTCTACTCCAAATTTGGTAAGGGGCATTGTAGCTCCTACTTAGCGTTCCTTGCTGGCGTGGGAGTCTGGTGAAGAGAATCCTGGTACATCCTTCTCATCCGTCTTCAGAGCATTACAGTTCTTCTGTGTCTGATGATATTGTTAGATGGTGCTTTTTCAGATCTGCGTAGTCCTTCACCTTATTGTCCCCCTAAATTTGTGACGTATTGTAGATGTCTCCTCTCTCAAGAGCTTGTCCCTTGGGGGAAGAGGGGGGAAGTTCAAGTTTTTACTGGGTTTTATGCCTTACGTTCTGTTTTGGGTGTGAGATGAGTAGGCTGAGCAGTTGGTCTTTGCATGACTCTTATTTTGGGGAGTTGATGAGCAGCAGAGGGCATGGGGGTGCAAAACTTTTATGCACTTGCTTTCCAGCTCTGGAGATCTGGACATAATGAGGCAACTTGCTGTCAGAAACTTACAGTCTTGTAGGTTTCCTTGGATTGAGGTTAGTGCGCAATTTGTAGTTTCTCCACACTTCTGGTGCACTAAATGTTTGGTTTTTGTTATCATGACTGCTCTTTCAAATTTAGTTGCCGCATTGTTTTTAAAAGCACACATAAATAATCCAGTCTGGTAGAACTTTACTCACCGGGGGTGAGCCCTTGGTGTTCTTCATCTAGGTTAAGGCAGGCAGTAAGACTGTTGTGCCTGAACTTATAAATGTTGGTAACAGCTTTGAGGGAGCTACATGATCCAGGTAATGTTTTGGGAGTCATTTGATCTCGAACCTGCACAATTGACTAAGAAGTGTGTTTGCCTTTGGTACAGGGGAATGCAGTAACAAAGAATGTCCATTCTTGCACATTGACCCGGAGTCTAAGATCAAAGACTGTCCCTGGTATGACAGAGGCTTCTGTAAACATGGTATGTATGTCGCACAGTTGCTGCTTCTGTGGCTATAAATCAAGGGTAGGGTGTTGCTATTCTTTCTTTGCGTGATCTGCTTGTGTACCTGCTACTGCTGAGTGCTGGGGCACCTATATGTGGAACGTGAACTACCGAGCTTTGTGTTGCAGGTCCCCTCTGCAGACACCGACACACTCGAAGAGTCATTTGTGTGAATTACCTAGTAGGATTCTGTCCGGAGGGGCCTACCTGTAAATTCATGCAGTGAGTATGCTTCCAGGCTTGTCCTGTCATCTTGTGTTGCCCTTGTAATCTGGTATGTGTCAAACGAGGGTGCTCCCGTGCTTCCCAGTGGCTTTGGAGATTTGGCCAACATCTAGTTTGTTGTACCGATTTGAGGATATGGGGCAGGGCCTCCTCAGGGAGTTACCAGTAAGACTCTGGAGTGGTGATCAGATGCCATCAGTGCAGTGGGATCACATGGGTTTATATTCCAGAATATTTCACAGGTAGAGGGATATACTACATACTGGATTGTCATTTTTGTATATGTAATTGCTGAGCATCAGAATGCAAAGAGAATTGGGGAGGGGGAGATCTGTTTCCTGTGAGCCGAATTTAATTGGCTGAATGTCTGTTTTGTCATTTGGAGTTACTTGACTGAGCTGATGGTAAAATGCTGGCATACGATTTGAGAATCAATTTTCTTGTTTCCATCTAAACCAGCCCTCGGTTTGAACTGCCAATGGGAACCACAGAGCAACCACCGCTGCCTCAGCCGACACAAACACAGCAAAAGGTACACGGTTCCCCTGCCTCCCCTACACACCCACCCTCGAAGCATTTCCCACGGTGCTTTAAAAGAGGGTATATTGTCCAGTGGTCAGAACTGGACACCTGGGCTCTTGGATCTGGCTTGCTGGAAAGCCCTGAGTGAGGGAAAACCTTTCCTATTTTACAACAGGGCGTGATACTCTTTTGTGATTAAGAACTTGGAGACAAGTCCTAATAAACCGCAAAGCACTGTCCCTTCTCTCTTCCTCCCAGCCCTCTAATGTCCACCATCTGATCGCAATGGACTGCTGCTGCCTTTGTCCTGGGACCGTGGTGTTTTGCTTTGTTCTGGTTCTCCCCTCGCCTTGGTTAACCTTCATTAGTACTATCCTCCAGCTCAGAGGCCAGCAGTGGCAGTTCTGTTGCTTGGGGCACTGCCTGGCAGGGAGGGTGCTATGCAAGAATTAAGCAGTGAGCAACCCTGAGTGCCGCTGTAGTGATGAAAGCCCTACCATTGCTCCAACTTTACATGGAGATCTAGTCACAGAACGCTCCCACGTTACATGGAAGCACATCGTATGTGGTTGTGCAGCAATCTGCCAGTTTTTGTAATCTGCGTGACATCTCTCAGTGATGGCAATGATATTTTAGCAGCCTAAACCTGCTCTCTAAGTCTGCTTTCCAGAGAAAAGCAGGATCGCTGGGCTTTGTAAGCCTCAGTGCTTGATTTCTTCTCTCTGGTGCTCCAGCTGGCAGAGCACCCACACACAGATTTGGAGGAAAATTGATCATTTGATATATGGGGTGCTCTTTTCCCTTCCTAACAAAATAACAACCATAAAGGTCTTTATCCTTGATGCACTTAATAAGTCACAACTCTTCTCCTAACCCACAGAGGACACCCCAAGTCATCGGAGTCATGCAGTCTCAAAATAACAACAGTGGGAACAGAGGACCCCGGCCGTTGGAGCAGGTCACCTGCTACAAGGTAATTCAGAGGGGAGGGACGAGGAGGGAAAGCAGAGGGTGCTAGATTTAAGAAGCGCAGAGCGCACGTCACCTGGACTACATCATGCTGCTTTGCTGCTGGCTGCCTGTCACGGGCAGAGGAACGGACTGTTGTGATGAGGGGTGTCGGTCCTGCAAAAGGCGCTTTCACGGTGTGAACAGGTTCACGAAATGGTGCAGTCTGCTCAACAGACGTTGCATTTTGCACGTGGATTCAGCTGTGGGAATTAGCATTGAGTTCTGAGGCCTCTAGGTCGCTGGTTTGCCAGCTCATGGGCTTGCTGTGACAGTTAGGGCTGCTGTAAGACAGGCTTTGCTTGTCTGCTAATAAACAGGAAGCCCTACCACAATGACAGTTCAAGGAGACTGACAAACTGTACATTTCCAAGTAAGAGCTAATACTAGTTTTGTCTCATGAGTTAATTTGCTTATACTTGGTGACTGTAGAAAGATTTTCTTCTCCCCTGTTAGCATGAAAGGTCCTTGCGAGTAACAGAAATTGAATATGCAAAGACTGTTCAGTATCTCGGCTGTAAATGCACCCTGTCACTGTCAAACCACGGAATGAGCTATTCACCTTGGCTGCTCGTTGAGGAGCACCGGTGAAACCTTGACACAATTGCGTTTCCATCTCTATTTTTCTACAAAAGCCCCAACCCTAGCCACTAGAAAAGGGCAAAGAATCTTCCTGTCCCATCAGCTTTGACAGTTACATCGTTGCACATGGCAACTTCTGTGCCTTAGGTGCTTGTTTGGGTAAAAATTACTGTGATTGGACAGGGATGTTAAGTAGCTGAATCCATTTCACTGAAAACCTTTAATAGCTGCTTATTATTTTAGCTGCAAGTAAATGGCGTATCTAGAGAATGCTGTAGCATCAGATACTGGCATTTCTCTCTGGGCTTGAATAGCTTCAAGGTGCAAAGTCACGGATCTGTCGTTCAGATGCGCTTTTTGCTGTCTAATTCAGGATAGCCGATCAGGAGAGTCCCCACGTACCTCTGATGTAGTGCGTGTCGGATGGAGTAGTCTTGGAAGCCTCAAACATTGAAATTCTCCTTGTGTGTTACAGCCCTTTGCCGTTTGTAGTGATGGGCTGAGGGCTCTCTCCTTTGTGGCGCGTTATAATAACATGGCGTCAGGTTGACTCCCAGCACAGAAGCAGCTTTTGCTCCAAGGAGTAGAAATAGCCCATAAATCATGTCCCTTGTGACACCACGTTTCACTTCACCTGCTAAATGCTGCATCTTCCGTATGTGGAAGAGATTCCAAATCAGAACAGTTGCCGGCTACCTTAATAAAGGCAGCTAGAGGAATAAAGCTGTAACTGTGTAATAATTCCTCTCTCTCTTTCTCTTTTAGTGTGGTGAAAAAGGTCATTATGCCAACAGATGCACCAAAGGACATCTGGCCTTTCTCAGTGGACAGTGAAAGAGCAGGACGAAGAGTGCAAGGGAGCTATTAACACTGAGAAAAGGTTTCTGCCTAGCACTATGTCTTGAACTATTAATCAGGTTGTTTTTTAATGCCATTACTGAAAGAACTGGTCAGAGGCTGGCTGCTGCTAAGCAACATTTTTGTAATTGTCCACAACTTTTTTTTATGTTTTAACCTTTTTAAAATAGATTTTGGCCTCCGCCTATTTTCATTGAGCCCTGCTGAAAGGTAGATCTAAAAGCCAATAGATATGCAAACCCCGCACCGGTGCAGCACTCTACATAATCGCGTCTTACGCCAGTGTTTCTTTAAAGTGTTTTCCTTCTGCCACTTCTCTTTGGAAAACCTGCAGCGTTTCAGCCCTCCCTGTGGAAGCAGGAAGACTGACTGGGAAAACTAATACTTGAAATGCCTTCCCTTCAGTGAGGAAGCAGGGATTCTGCTGTCCTGTAGCTCTTAAAAAGCAAAGTCGTGTTCCCGGGTCCAGCCTGTTGTAGTCAGTAAGCTTGTCCTGGTGGCTGACTTAACGCATCACGTACATCAGGCTGTAAAACTCTCGTCCACTTGCTTTGTTTCTGTGCTTCTTGCTATACTGAAGGTTAGAAATTCATCTTCTGGGTGAGAACCGGTCAAGGGGAGAATAAATTGGCATCTCTGTGGTTAGCCAAATGATGAGGAACAATGATTGTAGGAAAGCTGCATCTGTGCTCATTTTCCATTTGCAAAAAGCAAGGGGGGAAATGAACACGGCTTGAAGAGTAGGAATAGGAGAGCCTTGTCTCGGTGCCCCCGTCGTCCAGCTCACACTGAGCAGGTATTTCCATAGCCTAGAGAAGACCAAGAAGTGGAGATGTATATTCTTATGGAACACTGCTTTTAAAAGTGATAGAGCATTCTTCTGAGCAAATTTTGCAAGCCAAAACAAAAATTCATTTTGTGAGAAGACTATTTCAAAAGGGCCAATGATAAAATGCGAATTAAAAAAAAAAAATTGCACCTACAATATGAGCCTTATTGATTCTAACCCATCTCTCATTTGCTGACTGCCTTTATACTTTTTTTTTTTTTAATTGAAATGTACTGATTGAAAAAGCTGGCTGTGAATTTATTTTTTAAGAACAAGGTAGTATGACTAGATTAAGAGAAGTGACCGGAGCCTACGTTGGTTTGAATGACTGCGGTTATTTCACTGTGGAGAGTCGGAGTCAGTCAAAATAGAAGTTTGAAGTCTAAGCGACTATGGTGTGACAGACCATCAGACGCTTCTCGTAACACGTCGTGCCCCCAGAGGCTGAACAGCGGCCAAGCTGCGAGATGCGTTAATCTGGCACACGGAAAGGGAACTACACCACTTCGGTGTCCGGCTACCTTCCCCGTCTAGTTCAGGAGTTTATGGTCTTCACTACCTGAACAGACATTTCCCAAAACTAAAAGCCTTCCAGTTACCACTGAAGCTCTTGAGAGATTCTTCATACCCCTGAAGAAGTGGTTTTCATTCTCCCTCCTATTCGGGAAAGGATGCTGCGGGTTCTGCCCGCAGTGCCCGGCTGCAGTTTCAAGTGTCAGCAGGCGGGATGCACTCGCCCGGAGGGGTCCATGAGGAAGGTCGTCAGCTGGGGCCAAACCCGCAGATGCTCCTTTAAGCTGCATTTCTGCACATAGTGCCCCCTGTTAAACTTCTCACCGCTGCATTTAAGTCAAGAAGCAGTTTTCTTTTAGTTTAACTTCACAGACCTTTGTTATATTAAAGGTCTTTTAAGCTTATACCCGTTCACATAACCTTCCAGCTTTTTTTAGTAATGAAAGTAGGTAGAGTTGTGATAGAAATGGGTTATCAGAGGTAAGAAGCATTAGAATCCCGGTGACAGAATGAGAGTTGCAGACCTCCTTAAAGCTAAACCGACCTCATCTGAGGCAATGCTCTGCAACGATGGGAAACTGCCCAAATACCTGCAGTCCCCGGGTGACAGCCTGACTGGGAATCAGAAACACGTGGCCACGCCAGCAAGCCTCTTGAAGCTCCGATACTGTTCTTTCAAATCAAAATATTATATCCTTCAGTTTTCCAACCTGCACATAATGGCCGTTAAGAAGCAATCCAATGCTTTTGACTTTTATCAAACAGTTAAATAGGAATCAATTGCAGTAGCTTCCCCAGTTCATAACGCAACCCAAGTAGCAGACGCTTTCCCCACCATCTCTGAACTTAACCTTGAGGGGTGAAACTCTAAGATGACAAACTCACTGGCACAGTACAATTAACAAGTCAGTTACGAGAGTGTCAGCCCAGTAAATGTAAAGTGTATGCACTTTATTATTGGTCATAATAGTACAGGCTTTAGTAGTCCTGATGTTTTCTGTCAGGGTATCTGTTCCAGTAGCCAAGTCTGTTCAAGAGCTTCACGTTCTGAAATTCACGCTTCAGTGGTACTTCCTGTGGCGGTCGTGTTCTGTATCATTCAAAGAAAAGCAAGTTAATTTTACTGAAGTCACAAGAAAAAAAAACACCACACCTGAAGTTACAGGAAAGAAAGCACTCTTAAAAAAAAAAAAATCTGAGCATGAAGTTTCTTAACTGACATGACTAATGACAGTACTTAACTGTCAGGTCAGACAGGCAACAAGATCTACGCTTTTCATCACCAAGAAAACACTGGTCATCTGATAACCTACTAAAAGCATTCGAGTTCTCTGATGAAGTCTGCTTGCCCACAGTCCTGGATTCAAGCAGCAATGGCTAGCAGAGCCTTTCATTTTATTTCTAAAAGCAGCAGATTAATAGTTTTTATTGCCCCACACAATCTTCCCAGCTGCACTATACACGTTCAGCCATACTGCTGTTACTTACTCAGGTGACTGTAGCTCCAGATGTAGCTGACAACAACATAACCAGCAAGCACCATGGAGATACCACCGAGGCCCCCTTTCTTGACGTTGATATATTTATTGTAGTATCTGTCATAACCTGTGTAGGAGAAAAGTTTTCATAGCAGCCAGATGAGTTGCGTATTTTTCTGTGTCGGAGAGAAGCAGCCCGGTTTCACAGAACTTCAGGGAATTGTTTCTAATGGAACATCGGAGGGTCTCAGAAGCAAGTCTGAGAGAAGGCAACCTGTGTGTTAAGTTAAGCAAGGTGAACTCAAGTTAATAGCGCTAAGCCTTAAAAAAAAAAAAGGGAAAAAAAAAAAGCCATTTATCATTTTTCCCCTAAACATTATTGTGACTTTCATGAGCTCGAGCTGCTTTGGAATTATCTAACTCTTTCACACTAGTGTATATACATTACGTTGACACTTGCATTTGGTATTTTGTGTTTAAATCTACCTGAATGCCGTATCTGTACAGCAAAGGGCATCGGTCAAAACTTTTGCCAAGCCATCTATAAAAGCCCTGTGTCCTTTCTTATCATCTTTAGGGATCGCTTGCATTTTTTTTTTTTTATTTACTTGTGACGCTGGGAAACCTCAAGATTTTCAGCAAATAGGTTCAGGTGCCAGAAGTAAGGTCACCGTATTTCCTCTTTACACAAGAAGGAATACTGAAAACAAACCTCTGGCGGATAAAGCCCATACGAGAAACTAATTTACAGATGGGAGGACAAAATGCTACAGGAGGCACTGTTCCGGGAAAGCAAAAATCGCCATGAAGCAACCCTCGCACTGCCGGATCCCCCCTGCCACAGCCAACTTCCACGCAGGCAGGCAGAGATGCTTATGCACCGATCTGCCCGGCCCCGCCAGGAGAAGGGATTCACACCCTCCAGGTCTTCGCCGGCTGAGGGGGCGCGGAGCTGTTGCCGCAGGGCGGGCAGCCCCGCCGCGGGCCCCCCCTCAGCCCCCCTCACCTCTTCGCACGGCCCCCACGATGCCGCCGGGGGTGAAGTCTCTCATGGCCAGCCAGCCGGGCAGCGGGCCCACACCCACGCCCAGCAGGCGTAAGGA
>NW_008796063.1:8718264-8765191 GCF_000699145.1 Aptenodytes forsteri
GGGGGCTGCACACGCTGCCTCAGTTTCCAAAGGCACTGCGTTGAGCCCTGTGCGTGTGGGGCCCTGGCTGGGGGCACCCCGAGGGGTTTTCCCTCCTTGTCCCGCTCCAGCAGGGCTCCTCAGCCGCGGGGCCCCTTTTTCAGGGGACGCCGGCCCAGCGATGCCGGACGACTCGTACAGGGTGTCCTCCGATGCCCCAGGGCAGGCCGGCGCCTCGCAGCGGCCCCGCCGCATGCTGCGGGGTGTCGGGCACCAGCGCCTGCCAGCGCCGCAGACTGTGAGAAAGCAGCAGAGAGAGAAAATTTCACAAGTCGTCATCAGCGTCGTCACAAGACTTCATCGGCGGTCTTTTGGGGGCTGCTGGTGCCCCACAAATGAACCTTTTCCAGTGTGCTCTGAAGAAATTGCAACTCTCAACGCCGTAAATGTGTATTCACAGATAGTAGATACTGCATTTAAACAGCATTTGGATTTGTTATCACGTATTGTAATGTAAGAAGTGAGGGCTTCTCAGACCTCTTCCAGGGGTCACCTGCCCTCTCCTGCAAGTCTTCCTAGGCGGCCTCAAGGCGAGAGGAGGAATGTTAGGCTGTATTTTTCACAGGCGTTAGGTGACAGATGAATAATGTATCGTGTGGTCCCATTTCAGCGCCCGCTCAGGACTTTTCCCTGTGGGCATATGCTGCCTTTTACTACGGCTCCTCTGCAAGGATGTCAAAGGCAAAAGGAAAGGCCGGGCCTCAGTATATGGTGGAAGTAAACGGGCATAAACCAGAGCGGTGGAAGAGGTAACGCATGGGGATGTGCAGATGAAGACTACTTTTGCCTTCCTGCAATAAGAAAGAGCCACCCAGATTTATTTCATGTTGCCCACGTGTCTTTCGGGGGCATTTAGTGCACGCAGGCCCCCAGAAGGACCACCCTGGGCGGATAAAACACCTGCAGAGCCGGCCGTGACGGGACGAGGGTGGGTTATGGGGGAGAGGACTCCAGCAGGTGTCACTCGCACTCAGCAGAGAGCATCTGCTGGAACGATGCTTCTCCATTAGCCTGACCTCTAGAGGTTTTAAATCATATCATTCAGGTTCGTAAAATAGTGTTAGGTTTTGTTGTTCAGTGTGCTGAATCTGGAAAGCAAAGTGATACAGCAGTAAACAGGGAGCAGCCATCCACCGCTGTTTCTGACAGGTCAGCCCGGACCCCGGATTTCCTAGCTATTAAATCTCCATCCCACAGAGGACTGTTAGAACGGATCAGAGATGATGAAGACTAAATTAAGGACGCTGAAGGGGGCCCACAGGGCTCCTACATAAACACTGAACTACTAATCTCTGCAGCTTTTACTTCTCTTAGGTCACAGGGTCTTATTCCACATGCTTCCCTCCTGCCACTGCAGGCTTCTTGCATTATAATCTGTAGGGTTTGTGTTACCTGGTATTAAATGAGTTGAGGCATGGGACCTCTGTGGTCTCAAGAGATACGGTACTCTCTAATGCGTCTTACTCAGAGGCTGGTCTACACGTCTAGCTTCAGCCTCTATTTTACTGAAATTAATTTATTTACATTGAATAGCGCCCTCCCATAACATAAAAAGAAGAAGGAATAGGTTACTGCCTGTTTTTTTCTTTTACTTATTAACAGAAAGTAGGATTAGGAAAGTATAGTGTGCCTGATCACTTGAAGAAAGGGTTCCAAATTTATTCCCTGTTAAATGAGTTAAAAATCCTCTTATTAAATTAGTCTTTATTTTATTATTGGACTTTACCGGTAACTGTCTTTTTATTGCTGAAGTGTCCCCTGATGAACTACTATGTGGCCTTTTTACAGTACTGGCATAAAAGCATGCTTCAAACTTGCTTCCCTCATTCTTGCGAGGCAACCTATTGTTTTAAATAGGATTACTCATGCAAGGCAGATTAATTCACCTACAGGAAAAAAAGCCGATGGCGGGTGCCTCATTTTAAGGAGTTCCCTGCAGAGCAGAAGAGCACATAGAGTTGCTCAAACTACTTATAGCAAGATCTGGGGAAATTGGGTTTGTTAGGGTAGGAATGGAAGTCCGTAACAAGGATACGTCTCCAATGCGATTAGGGACAGCAGTGACCTAAACCTTGGCCTGAACTGCCCGCTCTGGTAGAGCGAGAGAGGAGCAGTGCTGTTGCCTTTATGCCATCTTAATCCTGAACCAAAGAGGAAGAGTTAAATGTTTTCTAACCAGTCTGTCTCCCCCCGAGATGTGGGGGAGGTTTTGCAGCACACGTTTCCTCCCTTTGACCCGTGGTGCTGGCCAAAATTCAGGGTCTTGTTGGTTGATCCAGATTGGAGGAGGAGGAGTGATGAAGAAGGGTATTTCTGATGTATTTCTGATTGCTTACAAGAGTGCTCGCAGCCCTCCTTTCCTGAACACAGAAGAAATCACGCAGTTGAGAGCCAGTTTCCTTGCTTGTAGCTCCAGACCTGCTCCAGGCAGCAATGTGACCCCAAATCCCTGTTTCTTGTATTCGGTCCAGGTTTTATATCAATGATTGTTCAGGCCGTTTGAAGTTTCCGTTCCCTGCCTGTTTCAATATACTGTCTTTCTGTCTCCTCCTCCACCTGAACTGTATTGTCCATCCACACATAACCTTCTTTCCTTTTAATATCCTACCCGAAACTGTCCTCCCAGAGCCTTCAGGTACTTGAGCAATCTTGCATTGTGGGTGGAAATAGACTTAATGTCTCCTTCAGCTACCCTAAATAAAGGAATGCAGTTAAACCTACCAGTTTCAGGAAGGTTTAGCCCAACCTATAAGAATAAAAGCCTAATGGAGTGTTGCCCTGAGGTTTTCATCTTACTGAAGACCCCTCTAGAAAATGCTGTGAAGTTTATAAGTAATGGCATGGAAATAATAGGGAGTACAGAATTCAGAAAACCCAGACTATTTTGCGAAGGACGTCAATAGATACGAAAGAGGTCTCCTTTTTCCGGTAGCAACCCTAACACATAATATTTCAGCTTTCAGACCAAAGATTCAGTTGTGGCCTGAAAAGTTAAGTAACACTCTTCATTAAAGCTGCTGAAAAGGAGAAGTAAAAAGCACAACACAACCTCCCTCAGACTGTAAGATCTTAGAGGCTGGGATCATTTTTTCATTCTCTGCGCCACCCTTTGAAAACTCGGGGTCTCACCTGGGCCTGGTGGTCGGTGATGCTACAGTAATATGCGGACAGTGTCCATAGGTGTGTAAATCAGCACAGAGCGGCCTTCAAGAAGGCCAAGAGAAGAGGATTTACCTAACTGCACCCACTGAAACTGATGACAAAGCACCCAGTGCTTTTAATAAAGGATCAAACCTACCCAAGTGGACAGATGAGGTTCTGAAACATGCGGTTTGGCATAGGATGCTTCTTGGCTCCGAAACACTTACTTCAATCTGATGTCTTCCCACCAGCACAGGTTAAGTGGCTGCAGCCATCGAGGAGAAAGAGAAATCATGGGCTACCAGCACTTCCAGAAGCTCAGTGGAGAGACGCATGTTTTACCAACTGGTAATTTGGAGAAAAGTTATGGTCCCAGGTAGCTTGATCCAATCTGTTATTTTTCAACTGTATGAACAGTTTGACGTGGTGAGAGCAGTGCAGCTGCTCAGCGCAGGTCTCAACCTCATTCATCTAAAAATGTGCTTGCAGTGGAAACCAGACTCCCGAGTTCAATAGGATGAGAAGGGGATGTGGAGTCTGGAATCTCTTCCATGGCCAGATTTCCTCAGGAAATGGTGAATTGCCTTGAATATATAATAATACCTAGGGACTGACCCAGCAAAAGCAGTTGAGAGAATTAACCTATGATTGTAAGCGGATTGCTTGCTCTGTGTTATTCCAGAGCCATTTCCCTTGGTCAACCTCAAAACACTTTACAAAGGAGATCGCTTACCAATGATTAATAGTTTAGCGTGTACATAGTTCTTTTCTCCTTCACAGCACTTGAGTATCGATGCGTCTTCATGCTCCTCTGATAAAATGTGTAAGTTAATGTTATGATTATCTTTTCAAGTGGAGAAATTTTAGCCCTGTGTTTAGGACTGGGGAGGGGGAATTCCTCCCTCCTCCTTTTGTCCCATCCTGCTGGCCTTTGCTCGTACCTAGTGTCAGTTGCAAAAGTACCTTATTTTGTAGGTCTTTGATCGGCCTGCTGGTTAGCTAAATATACACCTGTGGGGAGATAATTACATGCTATCAGTAGTAAAGTGTAGTAAAATAATTTACGTTAATTAAAACACTTGCAAAACCAAAGCAGGAATTTTCACGAAGATAAGTCTGCTGCAGCGACAGCTGTATCTGAAACTGCCAGCTTCCCATAGACAAACAGGAAAATAAAACCAGGGACCAGTAAAAAACAGTTTCTTCATGCTCAGAAGAGGAAAGACATGTACCCACTGGGAAAGCCATGGTGGTATCAATCCAGAAGGGCAGGGCTGAACACACCTTCCATCTGTGCAAGCAGATCTGCATTCACGAGCATGGGGAAGATTGGTGTGATGAATCCCATCTTACCAAGGTGTCTGTTTGGCTAAGTGTGAGTGGCCCAGCGGGAGGGTCGTACAAATGGGCCTCATATTATTGGGGGAGGTTTTGGAGACTAATTAAATAGTGTGACAGAGGCTTAAAAAAATCACCTTGTTACCATCTTTGAATCCACTGTCAGTTCCTTCAGCACAATCCTTGTACTTTTCCTCTCTTCCCACATTTACGTCTGATGAAAATACTCAGCGCCTGCATAACGTTGCGTGGAAGTTGTCTGCCTGACCTTCCCAGCTGAAGAAGTCGATGGCTATTCTCTCTCTGCTGGCTTGTGTCTTGGAAGAAGCTCAGTTACTGACGTGGGTCTAATTCAGACCAAAGGCACTGGTGGGTTTGGGACGTTATCGCTTCCACGGCCCTGTGGTGCCCATTGGTGTTGCCTCCTGCAGATCTCAGACCGCAGCCAGTCTCCAGCAACCTGGCGCATCTCCCCTGAGCGCTTCTGGAAGGGCTTGTGTCCCAGGGTTTCTCTTTCTTCCTGATGGCTGCAGTCACTTAACCTGTGATAGCGAGAAGACATCAGCCTGAAGTAAACGCTTAGGAGCCGAGAAGCACTACTGTTTCATTTAGACCTCATTCTTCTTTATTTTACTGGTGGCTGAGCTAAGCGTCTTCTTAGAAGACACAAAGGAATCAGGAGGTTTGTAGGGCTGCAATGGGAGATCCGCAGCTCAGCCCCCGCCAGCAAATTGTCTCTCACTACAGGTGTAGCCCAGGCCTTCCAGTTTGGTACTTGCACATCCAGAGAGTTGGACCATGCCTCTTTCTCCAGCCAATAGATGCAGTCACCGGTACAGGGTTCACGGCTGTGTTTGATTAGTTGGTGAGCGAGTTAGTAAGATACCTGCTCCTTCATCTGTTCTCCCTTTTCTCAGGGCTTCTCTGTGGTGCAGCGTGGACGCACACGTGTTTCTTTGCATCCTTCTCCCCCCCGCACGTATCCCTCTGTTTTTGTTGTCATACTTCACACACGAATGAGCGATGCTTTGCACCCCCTCCCCAACTTGCACCAGACCAAATTCTAGCTTTTTGCAAGGTAGTGAAAGTGGCATAACAGATCTGTCTAATCAGGCTTGCCCAGTGGCCATGTTATCCTATATGCTCGGCAAGAAAGGAGCTTAAAGCCAGGGTGAGAAAGAGATTCCTCTCTAAAGATCAGCTAAGAGTCGGGTGGGATTTCAGCCATCCGACTCTGACATTCAAGCAGGGCACATGGGCACCCCCCTTCCCTCTCCTGCTCTGCAGCGTGAGCTGGGAGGGACCGCAGGGGGCTGGGGCAGGGGAGCCAGCTGAAGCAGGAGGCATTCAAATGTATTTCATTTCAGGGTGACCTTTAACAGGTGTGGATTTACTGATGGGGAGGCGAGAGGGAAGTAAGCGAGGGATTAAGGGGACTTTACCCTCCCTCCACTTTAAGCACCAGCTTGCACAGCATTCCAGTACTGAGATGCAATCTGTGGCTGTATGGCTTTCTATCTTCTGCCTCCCTCGGTTCTGGCCAGGGCTGTGGCTGCCCCTGGTCTTCAGCGGTGCTGGGGATTCAATAGATGGAATACTTCTTGTGGAGACAAGGCATGCTGTACTGCCAGGCGTCTCAGATACAAACCTGGGGTGGGGGGCGAGGGAGAAAAATCACCCTCTTTTCTGCGAGAACTGGGATTTAACCTATAGTGGAAGTGCACAATTCAGGCAAACGCAAGGTGTGCAGTACGTTCCCTGGGTGACTTTGCCTGGAGACCTTCTCTTCTTGTCCTAGCGCAGCTGCATGCTGTTGAACAGCTGCTTTCCTCTAACCCAGTGTCTGCTGCAGTTCGGTGATGGATTAAGGCAACTCTCCATTTTCCTTATCCCTCTCTGAGGGGAGTTGTAAAGTTAATTAATTACATTTTGTAAAACATGATGAGATTCTTGGATGATAAATGCTACACAAATGTAGAGTACTTTTTAATGAGCACCGTATGACGGTTGCAACAAAATGCTTATTTAATCAAACCGATCCGAGCTGCAAAAAATCCTCACCCTGCTGCTATCAAACAGAAAGGTTGCCAAGCTCTGTGTCTTTCATGGGCTATTTGATTTGAGGGTCCCAAGGCGCTTTTCAAAACTTTAACAAAATAAAAAGGCAAGGAGTATATGTGTATGTCGGCATATTATAGCTCTTTCCCTTTATGTATGCAGTTTAGATTATATAACAATACCACTTCGCAATAGGGAAGGGAAAGATCCGTTAACAGTGTGGTTAGATGTCATGGCTGTGTGGCAGGGGTATGTATACCTGCTCTAGTTTTGCCTGGCCGTGTCAGGCACCGGAGTTCTGGCACCATATATTTTGTGTTTTACAAGTTTCCCACAGCTGTGGGTATGTGAAATCAGTCTGGCTGCAGCTTCTCTGGTACTCCCTCCTAAGCAAACGAGGTCAAAATGAAGTCTGGGAATATCTGTCTTCGTTGCACACCGCAATGTAAGCCTACCCACAGAACGAAAAGTAGTTTCCATAATGAAAATTGCAGCCTGCTGTAATTGCAAGCAGAGTGCCATTTCTTCTGCTGGAATTTGGTCAGGAAAAAAAGAGAGTAATTTCGTGAGCTAAAAGACCTGCCTTGGGCTACTCAGTGGCTAGAACTTCAGCCTTACACTTCCTCTGGAAAGCTGCTTCTGTTGTTATCAGAATGACGAAGTGTCAGATCACTGGTGAACAGAGGAGAGATACGACTTGAAGAAGCACTTAAAGCAGAGCCTGGAAGAAGCAGTCTATAGATTTCCATCCAGCGATGACACAGCCCAGTCCTACCCAGCCTTTGGGATCCAAGGATGCTCTCAGCAGAGGCTACTATGGTTTCTGGTGCTGGTGTTGTGGGATTGAAATGGTGGCAGCAATCAGTCAGAGCCCCCTGTACTTCATCTGCACTACCGTTTCCTTAAAGCTGCTGCTTTGCAAAATTTGCCTTTTGTGGACCTATTATAATCTCTGCTTCTTTTGGCCAGCTGGAGTTTTCCTTAAGGGGAGAAGAAGAGGAGGAGAATGGCCTCTGTGCAGATACTGGCTGGCTGTGCTGGGAAGGAAAAAGAAGACAGAAGAAATGAGCTGTTGAACCCATGGTGATATGAGAGGGATGAGTGAGACATTTTAGGGAATAACCAGCCAATCAACCAATCTCACAAGCAATTTGTCTTTTCTCATTATAAGGTAACATCATAGTGAGAGAAATGTAGGGCCATTCTTCAGAAGATTTATTGCCCTGTAGCATCTGCGTGAAAAAACTCTAAGTGCTGAGTAGAGCAGGAAATTGGAAGTAGATTGCACAACCTGCAATTCAGCAAAGCTCTTGGATCTTCTGTGGAAAGAGAGTGCTGGAGTTCCAGAGCTGGCTCTAGCTTGTAAGGCTTTCTCAGTCCTGGGAGAAGAACCAGTGTAGGTTTGGTTAGAGCTGGTGGAGGCTTTGTGGTTCACTGGTCTAGATAATAAGAGCATCCCAGAGTGCTGCTTTAACCAGTACGGAGGAAAATACCACCCAGTGCTGTGATGGATCTAACTGTGCCTAAGCTTAGAGAACCAAATGCACTTACATGACCTATTGGAGTTTACAGGACCTCTGACAAGAGAGGGGTGCCTATGTTTTCTGCCTGTGAACATATCCCTCTACAGACCTCTGTATGTACAGCATTTTCTCAGAAACCAGCCTCAGGGACAATTATACATTAATAGCTACTTCTTTCAGAAGCAGCCAGCCCTGCTCCTGAGAAACAGCTATTTTCAGGCAGTCTTGTTCCTGAGGAACTGCTATTTTTAGTGAGTTCTATTTCTGAGGCAAAAAAAAGAAGCAGCAGCCATTTCTGTATCCCTCCACCATGGTCCAGACCCACTGGCTGTGGTTGACTTGCATTTTGCAATAAACACTTCCTCTTCACGTCTCAGTAGCCTGAAGAAAGTGGTTCTCCAGCCATTACAGAAAGCAGCAATCTGAGCTGGGGCTAATTATGCAGGGAGGGCTTGTGGGAGGCAAAGCCGTGCTCACATACTATAGATTCCATTAGAACGAGTAGGGAGATGTAATGGGGCTCTCCTGGGAGATGCAGGACTTTTAGATACCTAATTTGGAAGTCCGTTCTGGTATCCATTTTCAACATCCCAAGAGTAATGATTAATCCTGTACTCCAGGTTTCTCTGAATCAGTTTGTAGCTGTAGTAAATATGGGCTGAACATGATAACGTCATTGATGCTATGGGTAAATGACTTGAGGCAAGAGAAGCTCAGGTTTTGTGGCCATTAACTCACTGTGCACAGTCATCTGGCAGCGATTTCGACTCAGGAATCTGCAGCTGAGATAAAAGAGGCTCCGTCAGAGCTGAGGAATGTGTGTTTTGCAATATAAGTATCTAAAATGCCGAAGGCCCCATAGAGGCACCCCAGCAATGCTGTGTTCTCATTCCTGCAGCATCCCAACAGCATGGACCCGGAGATCTTCCGTATGGTCTTGCGGCCATGGCCGTTCAAGGGGCATTTGGTAGATGCAACCACATGAAAATTCCAGTAATACCTTTTTGTTATTCACAGATTTAATGCAAAGACTGGTGTCCTGACGCAAGGGTGAAGTGATTCTCACCATGCTGAAGCTGTCCTGAATTTCAGCAGAGCCTGTGCGAAGTTCATCTCAGGTGTGTTGTGATCTCTTCCCTACTGCTACTTCTGCCTCTCATAGGTGTGTGGTTGAAGGTAACAGGTTTGGATAACAGTGGCATCAGCAAAGAACATACACTGGAACCGTGTCTTGGCAGGTTTGTATATACGAGTAGGTCTTTCCTCGGCAGGGTGTTGCTATCTGGAATCAACAGAATCAGCAGCTTTTGTCTTTGAACAGGGTCACGGCAGCATTGAAAAAAAGCCGCTCATCCTTGCTCCGGCACCGTTTGCTCAGGGGCTGCTCTCTAAAGACTCTGGTGTGTGTGTGGTCTGAAGGTCACTCTTTCTCAGAGAGAGGCTCTTCTTTCCTGTCTGAGTGAGAAAGGGAGGCTGTTAGCGGTTCAGCGTTGTAAGCAGTTTCCCTCTGCTCTTGTGCAGGCAATACTGATGAACTTGGTCTCTAAGCGAAGATTATTTATCTTGTTTTTAACCCTCTGCAAGAGAGGAGCTTGGTTGTGTTTGTCCTGCAAAACCAGACACTCTGCCCCGCCCCTCTTGTTTTAAAATATTCCTTGTATCCTCCCATCTCCAGGAAAAGTCATTATCTCTGGACAGTTTCTTGAAACCCAATTGCCTTTGTATTCTGGTCATAAGCAGAGCATTGTTCAAAGTGCGAGTGAGTCGTGGCTGCTTTTATCACATTATTGGCACTTCTCCCTTTTTACTGCTTCACTAGAGAAAGGCGGGAGAAAAATGGGACAGAAATCTAGGAAATGAAGGGTAATTTACAGTTCACAAAGGAGCAGTAAAAATTAATTAGCTGTCTGAGGATCCATTCCAACCTGGGCCACGGAGTTTGTGCCAGCACTTTGCATTGCATAAACTGTCTGTGCTGTGCTAGGCTGCTGAGATCAGGCTTGTGCTGTGAAATTAAGGCTCTTTGCTGAGGTGGAAGTCCTTTGGGGCATGCAAAATGTGTATGCACACCTAATTTGGTGTGCCAAAGAGACATGATGGTGCATATAACTCAGGTCATTACATGCTCAACTGGCTACTTATGACGTTCACTATTAGTTGTCACAGTAACTGCTCATGTAAATTACGGATGCAGTTATCCACATAATTTAACACTGAGCTCCTTTGAAAATCCAGGCCTAATTCCTCCTTTTCCATATCGGTGTCTGCATGAATGAAATACACTTTACACACCATATCCGTATGGTCCAGTTCCAAAAGGGGACTGAGCCCCAGAGGGACTGGAGAGGTGACAAGACGCTGGCCCCGCTCGGCAATGGGCCAGTTGGGTCCTGCTGCGGGGTGCAGGAACTGAGCTACTCCAGCATCTTGCCAATCGTGTTGCCAGCCCTCCAGTCAAGCCTGAGATCCCCACCTGGAGAAAGAACTTCACAAATCAGAAATGTCCTAAATTGGATCCTTTTTTGGTGCATAATTTTCAAAACTGTAATTTCCATTTGAGAACTATTTGTCCTGATCCTGAGCGTCAGCTGAACTCATTTTTTTCCCTGTAGTTTAATTTAGGCAGCAGATGCCATCAGAATGTTAATGCCTTCTTAATTCTCACCTACATGCTTTTATTCTTATTAATTTGTTATCTGGGGCTTTAATATTCTATTTTTTTCCTACTTTGATCAGTTGAAATAATTTGATGGCAGCATTTCAACAGGGCTTGCAATGGGAAAGTGTGTAACGGTGCATCACCAATGTACGTTGCTGTGTATCCTGCAGCGTGCTCAGCTGTTGTACTGTGAGAGCATGAATCATGTGATGTTTTTAGGTGATTATAGATGAGGCCTTACTTATCCCTGCTGTGAATAACTAGAGAAGGAACAAGCTTTACGGACCGTTTCCCTGGTTCAGGATTTTGCCCAGTGCAATCTAAGGGTTGGCTGCACTGCCATCCAGGAGTGTGATCCTAGCCCGTGGAAGTGCAACTGAGCTTGCATTCAACGTGCTTGGACAGCTGCCCAGCCACAGCGGATGTTTTCACTCAGCACCCTTAAACTGTTGGTACGTGGAGGCGATGGAGGTGTCCCCACAGGACTCCCTGTTTTCAGCTCAGGGGCTCAGGGATGGTGCATCCTAAATGAGAGCCACGGGGAGTGGGGCAGGGACCTTTCCCAGCTGGGATGCGGTGCTGGAGGATGTCACCTCCCAGGACTGGAGGGCAGCAGGAGCTCTTTGTAGAGAAGTGGGGACGGATGGGTTCATCGCTGCTCCCCAGCCGATACCAGATCCGACTGCACAGGAGCGTCTCTGTTGCTTGGGTGCAGGGAGGCAGCAGGTTCTGAGACAGGTGTAGTGAATGTTACGTAGGAAAGGATGTTTCAAGTAACAAAAATAAAGTTAAGGAGTGTCAGACAAAATGACCGGTTTTACTAGTGTAATCAAAACACTTCTGCTTAAAGGAAGAGGAAGAAAAATGCCCAAGTCCCAGACAGTTCCTTAGTCAGTGCGGTTCGCTTCCTCCTGGCAGCAGAGAGAAGGGAAGCCTCGCCAAACTTTGCTGGCTGCTCTGTTACTCCTTCAACAAGCAAAGAAGCCCTTTCGCCCTTTTGAGAGGATGGAGATGACCTGAATCCCCATACCAGGAGGTAAATAAATAGAGAGAGAGGGGAACTATTTGACCCTTTATGTTATGACAAAACTCCGCTCTTAATGCACTCACGCGTAGGTTTGGGGTAGGCAGCTGGAAGGTTGTTTTATCACAACTGAAAGACACAAGACGAGATTTTCTAGAGGGACGTTTCCCCATTGTGAGACAAAAGACAGAAGAGAAGGACAGGGATGAGGATGAATCAACATTTTACAATGTTGCTTCTCAAGCCCAGTTTCTACAACAGGTTCCAACATGTGCCTACCTAGTGCTCTAAATGGGATTTACCTACCCTTAAATTATTCAGTTTCTCCTAGTAAATCTAAGTCCGTGGGCTTGCAAATACACCTTTTCCTAATGCCGCTGGCTCAATTTTGGGAGGCATTGGTTCAGGAATAAGGGTGTGATTCTCTGTGTTCTTGTTATTGCTTGTTATTTAGGGGATGGAATATGTGTCTTGGGTTGTCCCCCAGACTTTCTGGGAAAAGCACGGGACCAGGTTCCACTTTATCCCTCCAATGTGCAAACGTCTCTTTTCATTGGATCCTACCTACAGGATGAGAGGTGCAGAAAATTGCAAAGTCACGTGGTTGGCTTTTTGCAAAGAAGTTTTTGAAGGTGAGGTTTGTGTTCAAGTGAGCAATGGCTTGCATTTGCACTCCCAAACACGTCTGAGTAAAGTCCCAATCCAGATGTACCCCTTATAGACTGTTATTAATAACTGGCTAGTCTGTGTGGGGTTTTGCACAGGATCTGTGCTCCAAGCCAGGCAAACATTACCCAGTACTGTGCGTTCAGAAGTGCTGATTGCGTTCATTGGAGCACAGTGACTCCAGATTGCTCATGTCCAGGCAGCCTGAAAGGTAACGAGCTTGTGAAAGAAAATCTCCGCATTCAGACCAAAGACTGCATACGGCAGGGGCCTGGATAACAGCTGCATCCAGCAGTTCGGTGGGAAAAATCTGACGGGGTGAAACTGTGCCTTTCATTTGGGCAGATGTAGTCCATCTGGTGATGGGATCAGGGATGGGACACCATCCTCTGGAAAGCTGGGATTAAGATACACGAGCGGTGCATGCAAATTAGGCATCAGTTTATGCACATGAGAAGCACGATGGTCTTCTGGTATTTTGGTTGGCTTCCAGGTTCGGATTTGGAGTTCTTTATTTCTGGTGCGTGAAGGCAGCAGCTGATGTGCTGTGCCTCAAAAGATGCTTCTGCCCCTGATGTCTGGATTCCAGCACGACCCGGTGCAATGGCAGTCACACACTCAGCGCAAGCTGTCCCCCCTCCCTCCCTACTTCCCTCCACAGGAAAGTGGATCCTTCTGCAAACCAGGCCCAGCTTGGACAGAGATGCCAGAGGAAAAAGTTTCAGAGGCCAGGTCCTTCCACAGGCTTTGCCCTGTCCATCACCCTTGAAACCCAGTCCCATTAAGAGACGATAGCTTTCTGGCTGATGCGAACTGCTGCATGACGCATCGGATATTGTGTATAGGGCTTGAAGAGGTCGATGAGAGCTATCTGAATCATTCATTACCTGGTGAAGTAGGTGAGTGACTGCTATTGTCCTTATCCTTTTAGAGAAGGATGCTCAAGCACAAAAAGGTTGAGAGATTTAGTGAAGGTCCCTAAAGGAGGAAGCATCAGAGCTCAGAAATAGTGCTTGGTCCCATGCTCAATTATTCTTCACCCGTTTCCCTCTGAAAATCATGTACTAAGGATTAATGTTATTACGGCTGGTCGGCTTATGCCGAAGAAACACCATAATGTGAATTTAGTCTTTTCTGCTATTTTTTGGTAGTCCATGAATCAATCCCAGTTCACCAAACAGTTCCCGCTGTGTCTCCATGATAAGCTTTCTCTCTTGGTTGGTGTTCTGCGTGCTTGGCTGGTCATTCAGTTCACATGAGGGTTTTCCTGATCCTTGTTCAGAGGAATGAGGCTTTTTTTAGAAACAAGAAAATCCTAAACGTTACATTGCTGCTAACATTCCCTGGGGCTGCGTGGGGAGATTCATTCTTCAGGCTTCCTGAATGGTTTCTTTGGTTCTCAGCAGCTCTCGCGCCGTTCAAGAACAATGTCGTTATTTGTGTCGTTATTGCAACCAGACATTGACTTGGGCACCAGTGGTGCTAGGTGCTGTACAAACACAGAGCAACTGGGTGGTCCTTGTCCTAAGGAACTTAAGAGATCAAGGTTTGCGGTGTGCTGCAGGTCAGGTCAGTCTTTATCCTTCCAGCTCTAGTGCAATTGTAAGAGGTAAATAATAGAACAGAGTGGGAAGAAGGTTTTCTGCCTGAGATATGTATCTGACGTAATTCCAGGGTAGTGGGGAATAGAGAAATTCATATATACACACTGGTAAATAGGTATAAATGAGGGATTTGAAGAGACCTTCTGTCTATTTGGGAACAACTAGAATTCCTGCTAAATAAGACTCAGCAATTCATGTGGCAACTAGGGTGGTCTTGACTTTTAACCAATAAAAGAACCAGCCTCTTGATCCCTGGCTTTTTTTTGCAGTATCTGTTTCTTTCTCTCTTCTTCTTTTTCCTTTTCCCAGCCAAATGCTCAAACATACTCCGAAAAGCCTGTTCTTTTCCTAGCTGGCTGCATCTCTATGGAGAGAGCCTGTGGCCCTCTCCCATTTCAGGCCCGTTTGACCTTGCCTTGTAACCAGATGTTTCACTGGAGAACTTACACTTGGGAGAGCCTGGGTTGCATTCAGCTGCTGGTGAACTCTCTGCCTCGGTCAAGCGGCTGTAAACAAAAACAGACCAAGAAAAACAAAACCTTTTCTAAACTGAGTTGGCCAAGGACAGGACTGAATCCAGAGGTGCAGATGGCTGTTAGCATGTCTGTGAGGCTGCAGAGAGAGCTCATCTGCCATCCCTGATCTTCAAAGATGGGTTTTACTTAGCTGAGGGATCGTTTTTTTGGGATAACAACTGTTGTTCCTCTGGTTTCCAGGGGTTTGGAGATACGTGACACAGAGACCCCTTCCAATGCTGCCCAGGGTGCACCATACTGTTTGCAGCTGTCCATGCACTTGAGTGAGTTTCTGGCCAAGAGTATTTAGAAAGTGGTGGCTTGCTGGCCTGAAAGTCTCAGAAGAAGGAGTCACAAGAACACCATAGCAAAACGATTAGTCAGGGACATCCTTTCTTCTGAGAGGCATGTCACATGCCTGCTGAGATTATTCACTTGGTGCTTATAGACAGGCTTTCTGCAGAAACGGCCCTGTCTTCCACACTTGGTCAGGAGAAGATGTGAGCAATGTCTTCTGGGGTAAAAACCACAGTGGGAGTTTAGATTGTCAGAACGTTGTTCTTCAGTTTGGGAAGTGGCCAACTCTCAGAGTTCCTGTTTTGCACAAGCTACAGTGGGGCTGATCATTAGCTTAGATGCAGGGAGAGCCCCACTTGCAAGATGGCATCTAGAACAGCATGGGGTCCCCTCATCCTGTTACTGTGACAAGTTACAGGAGTTGGGGGCTGCTGCCCCAGGCTCTTCCAGCTTGGTTTGGACCTGGGGTTCAGATCTGAGAAGGCTTTTTCCATGTGAGTTGTGCTTGGCCAGGTTAGAGGGCAGAGGAGCTTTGCAAACAGTGAGATTTTCCCTATCATCTCTGAACAGAATCGGTTCCTGAGGCAGAGCCATTCTCTGGTAAAAGGGTGGATTATGCTGAGTTGAGATCGCTGGGAGAGGGATTGCTTGGCACAATGATCACTGCTGTAGCAGGAAGGATGGAGGCCTGTGACTGAGCAGTGTACACACACAGGCATGTTGATACCCACATCAGTGATTTCTCCTCTGCAAGGGTCAGGCTTGCCCGTCCCCGAACATCTGCTACCACTCAGCAGACATCCACCACTGTGTTGAGATATTTATCCAATATTCAGTATTCGCTCAGAGGGAAATGTGCCATCTCCTGCTCCTACATGTATACTAACTCCACTTTCTACAGCCAAGTACCAGCTTGCCATAGGAAATATCGAGGTGACCTGGCTACAGCCCACGGCCACTTTCTCCTCTGATCCATCTCTGGCCCCATAAATCATTTTTAATAACCAGAGTGCTCTTAATGCAGCAGTTCTAATGTGGGCTAGATCTGTTTAACCTAATCCGAGTACTAAAGCTGGTCACAGCGATATCTGAGCACCTGTGACTTCCTCAGACCAGCTAGAATTCAGGACTGCGAAGCCAATGGCTTTTCCTGTTCATGCTGTACTGACACATCCCTCTTGGGGTGATTAATACCTTCCAGAGATGGCATTAAGGTCAGTTACAGCAAGGTAAGGAAGAGATGAATGGGGCCAGAGGGCAGATATTCCTTTCAGATTCCCAAATGAAGAAGTTTTCCGACTTTCCAGACCTTGGCTTCAGCGTCTGAGGGAGACATTCTTCTTTTGTAAGAAGCTCTGGGGGTGGCATTGCTCAGCCAACTGGGCACAAGGAGGGAGCTGGAAAGAGGAAGGGATCTGATAACACTATTTTGCCCTCTGTGCTTAGATCAACACTTCACTCTGTTTTAAACATCCGCTTCATCATTCCTGCGGTCCAGTATCCCACTATGGCCCCAGCAAGTGCTATTTTAATCCCTCATCATTCATTGGGAGGCCCCTTCCTGTTCCCTTTCTATCTGCTCCCGCATGCATGTATGTGCATCTCTCCACCGAGAAATCCCCTGTGCTAGCTGTTGTCGGAAAGGTCACCCGGGGATATTCACAAACAGCAGGTGTAAAATTAACAACTGGTGCGATTCCAATCATCTGGCAGGAAGGAAAACATTGGACAATAGGTAGAGCCAGGGTAAAGTTTCCAGCTGAAGGCTCATTGCCTGATATAGGACGGCAGATCGGTGGGCTGGGAACTCTCCTAAGAATGTGAAACCGATAGGGTATTAGCAGGCCCCCTCTGCCCCTCCAACACAATTGTTTTCAGCTTGCTCAAAAATATTTGGAAATGTTACCGAGCAGGACGTGTGGGTGAGAAGGCATCCTCCAGCCAATCAGCCGGGTACATTTCAGCCCTCCCCTTGAATTTCAAGCTTTTGTTTTCCCTGATAGAAAGGAAGGTGAATCCCCCATGATTAATTTAGGGATCTTAAAGCATTTTGGATGAGTTCCTGCAGCACACTCTCAAGGATTACGGAAATTGTGGAGAGATGGCAAGATAGATGGGTGGATATATGATCGATATGGATTCTGACCCATTATCATTTTTGTTAGTGGAACTGATTTTAGCTGCATGAAACAATGTGAGTATCACTTGATAATGGCATCTTGATGGTGTAAGTCTTCTGGAGGCATGAATGGTAGATCCTGTTAGACCTTGACTAGTGTCAGCAACCAGAATGGTGGCTTGAGTCCATGAGCACCGCAGTAAGATTTACTGTATAATTCAGGCTGTGGATGTACCCAAGGAAAGTTGGCAGCACTGAACACAGCAAAGACAATGGAGAATGGAAAGAGTTGTTGAGAAGTTTGGTTTAAACCGTGGTGAGCTGAATTGTTCTGCCAGTATTAGAGAGAGTGCAGTAGCTATCCCCAGCATGGAGAAAGGGTTTGGCCAGAGGTTCTAACTAACACACAGCCTTTCCTCCGCCAGAGTTCAAACACAGAAGTCTTGCCTCTATGAAGTAAGAGTAAACGTATGGGGATCGCTGCACCTCAAGAGCGGTACATCGGTGCCTACAGCTATCTGGCTTCTTTAGTCTTCTCCGCCCTTCTCCTTCCCCATCCTCAAAGGTGTCAGTTAGTGTGACGTGACGCCAGGTATCCTTTGGCAAAACACTACCACACCACAACCAGAACTTGCAGGCTTCTGTCCAGCTTACACAATGTCCATCCTCTGCTTAAACGGGTTTGGTACAAGCTCCATCCACCACAATACCATCAGTGCTGACAAAGTGCTCTTGCGGGTCTCTGAGTCTACGTAGGGATCCCATTGCTCTCGCTTAGCAGGGATCTCACACATGGACTGTGCTGACAAAGGATGCCTGGGCTGAGAGGAGGTCTGATAACACAGTGTAACTCTGACATACATTGTCAGCAGCGCTGCCATCGCCAACGAGAGCAAGGGGGAGGACTGAAATTCTCCCGTTCAATTGGGCGAATTTGACACCTTCTCGTTCTTGTGTCCTCGTGGCTCGGCCACTTGACATTTCTAAACATTCTCAAGCAAGTTCACTGGAAAACTATCCCATGTCAGGAGCTGGTGATGTCAAGGCTAATAACAGTCCTGGGGTCAAATCCTTCTGATCCTTCAGGCAAGGACCTCAAGATTTGGCTCCAAGTCAATAACGAGGTCTGTCACGTCGACGATGGCTTATTATGAATCCCAGCGCAAGCCTTTCCCAAACAAAGTGCATTCGTTTGGTTTTCCATGCAGGAAAAGGTTAGCAGTTTCCAAAGGCGGGTTCTCTCTTCCTTGCGTGGAGCAGCGAGCAAAACCGGTGAGCTTGGAACGGGCGACAGCACTTCACCTTAGAGCAGGTGACGGGGACGGTGATAAATCTTTATCTGGGAAATTCTTCTCTTCCCCTCTGGAACGGTGCAAGATGATTGTTTTCATCTCTAGAGATGCTGGCGTTCTTTTTCTGTGGCCCCTTCCATCATTTGGATGTTAACAATGCCACTTGGCTGCCTTTGTTAATGTTACAATGGACCTCAGAAAGAGGGAGCTAGCCATTTTGGGAAATGCACGGCTGGATGTCGGGGAAGGAGATAGCAGGGATCTTACTGGCTCACACTTGTGCTGCAGTGAAAAAAGGAATTGTAGGCTGACATGCACTTTGCTATTACATTATAATCCCGACAGCGTGTTGAGAATGATGCCGCTGGAATGGTGTCCAAAATGATAATTATAACGCTTCCTATTTTTAATTTCCTCTGACTAAGGGAAACAGTGGTCATCATCCTAACAATAATGATTCCGCTCTGCCCTTCCAGATGCCAGAACATTATAAAGCAGGGGTTAACAAACACTGATGTCTCTACAGGCCTTTCTTCTGAACTGAAAACTCCTGTGCAGCCCAGCCCACCCAGACACACACATCAGCAGGTACAAACCAGGGCGCTACAGAAAATGCTGTACCTGCTTTTCTGTTGGCCTCATTTTACAAAGGAGCATTTGAACCATGGAGAAATAAGGTGACTCGCTCCATGTCCCTTGGTGAGTCAGTGGTAGAGAACAGATTCAGCTGTTCACATCTCCCGATTTTTCTCTGTCAAATGGCCTTTTTGCTATCTTTTTAGAAGGCATTTGACATGAGGTTCCTAAATATGTAAGCTGATGTTCAGAATTGCTGAATGCTCACTAGTTCCCCTCCAGGCAGTACCTAAACAAGGTATCTGTGGGGAAAGCTGTCTTGTCTTGAATATCAGCAACCACTAATGGTCATTCCTCTTTATACAGTCATATATATTTCTGCAGGTGGACCCCAGCTCTGCACACCCAGCCAATCTGATGCACGCAGAACCAGCACAAGACAAGGAGGACCACAGCAGATAGCCCCACTTTCCTGACCTGCTGTTGACAACAACGTGACTGTTTCACACATCCCTCCTAAAGACCCACCTGACGATAGGAAGTCCTTTGGCTGGGAGGGTTTGAACTGTGGTTGTCAAAAGTCTTAGCTAAGGGAAAGTTGGTCCACGTGGCTTGGCTGAGTGACGCTTTGCTTCTGAAGCTCCTCACTCCAGAGAGAGTGGGTTTCTCATTTTGCAAAGCACTTATCTCCGGCTGGCTAATAGGAAGTTTCTGCAGGATCTGTCTCCATTGAAGGTCAGATTTCATGTATCTTCTGAGATCCTAGAACCAGGGTTCTGCTGTGCTAGAAAAGCAGAAAGGAGAAGACTATATGAGGTTAGCAACATCTGAGCAAAACAGTGTTTATGGCTCAGACAGCAATTCCAATTATCCAGCACTTAGGCATCGAGAAGATTCAGATAAGAGGTCTCAGATTTAGCTCCTCTCTTCTCCCTGCAAGTTAATGTGCCACTTTTCTTCTTTTTTTTTTTTTAAGCAGACAATCAAATCTGTGATGGCAAATTTCAAGTTAAAAGGAAAAGATTGTCTCTGCAGAGAATGGAAAGAACCATTTTGGCTCTAGGGTGAGTTTTGTGATCCACCTGCAGCATGGGTAGCTGTCATTACACACACATTAAACAGAAGCTAGTGAGCTTGTTGCAAGAGTAGCTGGATAAAATCCTATGGCTTTTTTATAAAAATATTTGAGTCCATGATACATCATTTGCTGTACTGGGTAAAACCTAACTGAACTCCTGTTATGCTTCCATCAGGGCTATTTATACACTGTGACAATGCAGGAACCTAGTTTCTGACTTCTGCCTTAAATCTGAGAAGAGTCAATTGGAAATCACATAGTTCCTGCAGTATTAGATCATATGAAAACCTTAACAAAAGCTCTGCTCTGTAGCCCCATCCATTTCTTCTCCATTGCAAGGGGCCAGATTGCCAAAAGAAGAGGTGTTATCACCAAGCTGATGGGAGCTGTCTCCCTCCCTTCCCTGGAGTATTTATACAGGTCAGTCCCTCTAATACGTAAGCGCTCATCTCCTGGCAGTTTCCTCATAGGAGAGCTTCCCAATTTTCCTTCTCTCCTCACTGCATAGCCACCCACAAACAGCTTTTCAGTCATCTGAATGCTCGTAGATCACTAGCACATAGCAAAGCTTTAAGGAGCATGTGCAAACAACCTATATGCGAATCCAACAGCACCGTGTTGAGGCTTGTCTTTATTTTCTGGGATAGATAATCATCACTTTAGAAGAGCTTCTTCCTTAACACCTTGCTTCTAAAGGGCCACCAATCCAATCCAACTCTTTTCTACCGAGAGCTATGGGTCTGAACCCTGTTATACTTCTGAGTGATGCCCGTGGCACTCACCCATTCTAGCTACTTCTAGTTACCTGGGTATGTCAGCAAAAACTTCTGCAGGGTCCTGACACCTGGTGTGAGGGTTAGGCAGCAGAAAAGCTCTGCTGCTCTGAGCCTTTTCTATCTACCACAGAGTTGACTGAATCTCTCCCCCTGCTTGCCCTTTGCTATGGGGTGGGGAGGAAGCAATCCTCTGAATCTAAAACTCTCCTACCCTTCTTTTCCCACACAAGTTAACTCCCAGCCCTTGCTTGCTTCTGCTCCAGCCCCCTTCTGAGCGTGCTCTCATTAAGACCCCAGAGGGAGGAGGTGATGCTCTGAAATTGTCTTAATTGCTCTTGTTTATGCTGGTTACGATGGCAATAAGTTGCCATGCAGAGGAGGCTTTCTTCAGATGTGCAGGTTCTTCATTGTTCCGTACTCTGAAGGATTGTCTGTAGGCAGCTCCAAGTCATTTACAACAATAGATTAATATGAAGATCAGTAATACTGGGTGACTCACAGTCACACACATGCGAGACCCACCAATCGCTGTGACCTGCCACCGGATTTGAGGGGAGGTTAAATGTTGCTGGTGTGCTCTTGCAGGATGCTGAAGAGATAATGCTTTGCACTTGCACAGTTTCTGCTATCCAGGAGCTCCCTAAACATGAATGGAGAACGCTGTTTTGCTAGGGCAGGCAATGACTGTTACACTTGCTGGAAAGCAGGGAACCGGAACAGAGTGTGTCTTTTGTCCAATGTAAGTTTTCAAGTGCCAAAGTTTAAACAGGGGTCAGGGATCCTGACTTTTAGTCCCTGATCTATCTGCCAGGCACTCTATCATCCAGATCCTAAAGAGCATCTTTTATGTGTGTTGTGTGCTACTTGTACTGTATCCCATTTATCACCCTTGAAAAATGACAGAGAACAGTTCCATCTCACAGGTTCTTCTCTAGACCTCTGCAGTACAGTGGCTGGGTCTTCATTTGGCAGAGACCCATTGGAGATGATGTTGATATACCCCAGCTGTGGGTTTGCCTCTTCTGTCCCGCTGCTCAGACTCGGGGCTTCAAGCTGGGACTGACTGCATTGGTCTAGGGGTACTTTGCTTCCCATTCTTACTTTTCTGGATAGTCCCAGTCTGCCAGATCAGTATCAGAGACACCCTACATCCCTCTGATCCATCCCTTGAACCAAGAGGTCTGTGTGCCATCCTTTCCCCTATATCCTTGGCTCAGGTATATACGTCCCCTCCTACTATGTCCTCACTAGTCCCCATTCCTCTGAGATCCACCATTCTCCTTCCAAGTGCCGGACACTCCATGCATCCCCTGCCTCTCTCACCCACCATTCTCTCTACTTCGCCCCTGCTGTCAGGGGCTCACCATTCCCCCCATCTTTCCTTTCCCCCATGCTGGGTGAAAGGGGAGATGCCCACTCCCATTTTTTCCCTGTTTGGGAGATACGGTGTTCAAACAGTAGGGAACAAGGCAGAGCTGAGGGGAAGGCTGGGTTGTGCTGGAAGGGATTAACAGCTGTCATCAACCAGCTCTTGACTCTAAAGTCCATTACGGAGCTGGGTCAAGCTGCTGAAACTCCTCACCAGTTTCCTATTTTCTGCCTGTTTTCAGTCCTTGGATGCTGACAACAGCCCCATAATTTCCAGTGTCAGTTAGGTTTGGTGCTCCGTGTTACCATATTGCACGTACTCCAGCAAACAGACAAGTGGAGAAATACTTTCCAGCTGAGTGTGAAAAATTGCCTTGCTCAGTCCATAAGTCATGTGCTTCGTTGAGTCTAGCTAATTTTCTTCCCCGTATAAAACAGTGCAGTTCCTGCATAATTTTGTGCATTACAAAAACACCACATCTCAAGAGCTTGATGGTGGGCCAGGCCCCAAGTGTGTCGCTAAGCAATTACTGAGTCCCCGCCTGCCTCAAGCTGAATAAAACCTTGAGGCAGAAGCCGAGGACCTGACCCCTGATTAGATCTGTGTGCTTTTTCATATTCATAACAACAGAAGTGTGCTTATACTGGGTCAGCAAAGGGCTGATTCAGTTATCCTGTCTTATATATAGCCCCGAAGAGGGTGCCTAGGAAGGACTAGGAAGAGTTTTCTTCCATAAATATGTATTTCATTTGGAAATAAAACTTATATAAATGGTTCCAAGTTCTATGTAATTAGTAACCCTCGGTGGATTTCTCTTCCACAAACTTTTCCAGACTCCTCTTAAGTTCATATACATTTTTAGCCTCTTCAGCATCCTGTGGCAAGGAGTTCCTCAGCTTGACCATACATCTCCTTTCATGTGAACCTGAAATCCCCCTGTTCCCAGGAGGTTTTGAACCACCAACCTTTTAGCTAACAGTGGTACACGTTCACAAAGGTCCTGAATTAGCCATGTATTTAGCGGTAAAGGTTGTCTACTTTCTCCATCCATTTGAATCCACTGTCTGCTGTAAATCTGCACAGCAGTGTAGTCACCATGCTGGAAGGAGAAATGCAGAAGAACTTGAAGGTCTTGAATGAAATAGTGCAAAGCACCTGCACGAGGTACCAGTGGTCGCCTATGAAACAGTCCCCTTGGAGTCACCACATGCTGCCATCACTAGACGGTGACATCTGCCAAGCTTTGGAGCAGACCTGGTTGACAATCCAGAAGAGGGCAATGGTGACACATCCTCACTGATGCTCTGAGCACCAAATCAGCTGAGGACAGCCACTGTAGGAATGTAGCCGAATAGCCAAACCACCTTGACTAGCAAATCTGCATGTTCCTGGCTGTTTTGTGGCAAGCAGATTGAAGTGGGAGGCAGCTTTCAGCTACTGTCTCAGGTCAGATGGGACTGTCAGTCAATTGTTAATTATGACTCTTCTTCTTACTAATTTCTGTAACTTCTATCACCATGGCAGCTAACTGCCGTGGAAAGATTCAGCCAGAAAAAGGAGAAGACAACCAAACTTTTCATAGCAAGGGAACAGGAACTAGCTACAGAGGAGGGGGTGGTGGTGGAGGAAGAGATCTGTAAATCGTCTTCTAGGAGAGTCTAACGCCATGCTCTGAAAGCTGGTCAGGTTTGGCTTTGCATGGTCCTATCAAAGGGAGTCAAACCTGTGTTCTGACTGTCTCGGTCAGTTCTGTCTATTGCTTGAGACCTTGCGTTGAGCCAGCCTGGTCCCAGCACAGCACATGGTGAATATATGGTACCTCTTCATTGCGCAGGATGCTGAGCACTACGATTTTTCTTACTCTGTGCCGATTACTGGAAAACTGCATTATTATCACGTCTTCTCTGCCCTGACCTGGTCAGTCGATCAGTTCTAATCTTTGGTGATGGCTGTGTGTCCGCATAGGGAGGGAGGAGGAGAAACTTGACAGCACTTGGAGCTCTGATTAATTTTTAAACTTCCTCTCTTTCTGCTTATTTTGTAGCTTTTGTCCTGATGCTGAATGTGTTCCTTCCTCCGTGTGTCACTTCCAGAGGAATACTGCGGAGATGAAATGCCACTCAGCCATCACAGGGCATTCTACCTGTGGGAGCTGGATGGAAAGCCATAAGCCGGGACCATACAGGGCCCTAGGACAGTTGGCCACTTCTGTCACCGCAGCAGCCCACAGGAGCATCGTGACGCAGTGCCTGAGTACTTCTGTAACATGGGCAGAGCAGGTTGCATGGGGTCGTTAAAACAACAGCCATTTTCTTGCTGTTTTGCAGCAACACCACGTGATTCTTGCTAAAATGACTGTGTCTGGCCCATTCAGCAGCTTTCATTTCTGATTAAGCTTTCCAGCCTGTAGGTATCTTCTCTCACTCCTGTCTTACCGTTTCCATTTAGAAGGGTTTCATTTAGAAACACGTCGTACCTGGCCCTGCGCAGACCAAGCCAATTTATTTTACATAATGCCTCAGCACTTTAGGGAAACAGACTTGTAAGTCCTTTCCGAAGGGAAGGATGGACTCGTGCTTCGGGTATTGATTTGAGATCTGGGAGAAATGGACCCTCTTCTGACAGTGTGCACAGATTTCCCGAGACCTTTATCAAATCACTTACCCTGCCTTGAACATACCTTCTGTATCTGGAAAATATTCAACATAACAGCACTTTCCCTACCTCTGGTTTTAGGAGGATAAACATAGTATCTAGATGGCATCAAAGTCCTTGTGTTCTGTGCTTTACAAATAGAATAAAAAGCTGATTTCTGTGCTGGAGGGACTTCAGTGCGTAAGTGCAAGATGGGGACAACAGAAGGGTGCAAGTCTGCTGAGAAGCAATGAAACAAGGCAGAGCTGACGGGCAAATAGACCCTGGGCATTGCCCACCAGCTGCCTAGCTGCTGTCAGCCTTTCCATTGGCATCTCGTCAGGGATGTGCAGGGAGAGAACGAATCACTCCGTGGGTGTTCACAGGAAGCTACCCCCGAGCGCGAGGGAGAGGCACGGGACAACGCACATGAGGGGCGGTTTGAGAATCCACGTGGGTGATCTTCCCAGCAAGCCTGGGGGACAGGAGACTCCGTGATATGCCTGAAGGAGGCACAAACACCCCCCGCTCCTTGGCAGAGAACTCAGCTGGCAAGATTTGATCTTTTCATTCACTTGAGGCTTTCTGTTTGCTCACTAAATGCCCCTGGACCTCACTTTTCAAGTCTCTTTTCCTTCTCTTTCTTTGTCACTGCCACAGCAACACGTGAGTTTGAGAAGTTACGCGCAGGGGAAGTTGAGTTTGCGCTGAGGAGGTGACTCGAATCCTTTGCAGACCCCACTGGAGCCAGTAGATCTGAAGGCAGGTGATCTCCATCCATGGGGCCACGAGCATGGGTGAAACTTCCAGTGGCTACGTGCCCTCCGGAGCTCTCATCACCATCAGGCAAGCTCTTCCCCACAAAACAGTAGCGGAGGAAGCTCAAGAAGTATTGCTTTTGAATTTCAGTGCTGCCACGATCGCTGACGTCCTCACTAATCCTCTTGCGACAGCAGGCTGCTAATCAAAAACTCTGCTCGCCACTTTGGCATCATTCTGGGAAGCCATCTGAGCGCAGAGATGCTCAATTCCTCCCCCTCCACACACCTTCCATTGTCTTCAGGACTGACAGCTCTGATGTGGAGCAGTGATAAAAGCCAGCTGATGCTGTCAGGGCCTGGTACGATTGCACCGCAGGGAAAAAGGCGACTGGCTCTGACTCATCCTAGCCACCTGGAGCTCAAGATGCCTTGCATGCGTGCAGTCTCCTGGCACGGCTCAGCGCAGAGCAATGCACCTTCGGTGGGTTCTGGATACTGCCCTGTGAGGCAGGAGTTGACCGTAGGCCTTTGAAAGGTCCTTTGAAAGGGCTAGCACTGGTGGCCAACTGGGTGGCCAGCCATCCTTTGAGATGCTAGAAAAACCCACAGGAAAAGAAAGGACTCGTTTGCAGATCTCTGCTGAAGTCTTTGGTGTGTATGGGGGAATAAAGGTAGTTGGTTGGATGTTCCTCTGCTTGACCTGTGTTCAGGGGTGTTTAGCAAAGCATTTGTGCAACTCCTGAGTGGTAATCTATGACAGCAGCACCTCTCCTTCAGCTCCTCGCATGCCCATCCTTATGGACTGAGCTGAGCCGGGGCTGAACTTCTGGGAGGCTCCAAAATGCAGGGGTTCCAGACTTGAAATGCATCAGGAGTGCCAATCCAAGAAGGGAAGGACATTCAAAGAGGGGAAGTTGGACTGTGATGTGAGCTTCTGGGTGACCTTGAAGAAACTGGCTCAATGCTGTCCCTCCTGGCCAGGTCGGCAGCTGAAATCTCCATTACCGTAGGTAGAAACTCAGGGGGCATTTCTGTTTCATTTTTTACTTTTTCCCAAATATGACATTGAATGAGAGGCATTAGGAGTTCCTCCTATAAATAGGATCACCCCTGTCAAAGCTGGTTAAGTCACACCCAGTGTCAAGCCCATAACCAAGGTGCCTCTCAGATGCACTGTCTGGAGAGTGCAGGGGGGTGTACAGGGAAGTTTGACAGCTCCCTGTTTGACTAGTTGGCGTTGGGACACCAGCTATTTTCAAGGCCACAAACATAATCATCCCCAGCTCCCATCTGGAGGATTTGGGGAGTGGTGCAGGACAGAAGCAACGTAGTCGAGGACCACTGCTGTATGTTGTAGCAGAAGTGAAGCCTCCCGGCTATATCGTGAGAGGAGGCAGCTAAGGCCTAAACTGTGACCTCCGTGGCTACCGTCACAGCAGTGGTTAAACGCTCTGATTTCCTCCATTCCCTCAAGGTCTTTCCCCAGTTCTGCCCTAGAGGTCTAGGATGACCTGGAAACCCTGCACTTTGAGTCGACTCAGTTTGCCCTGGAGGGAGCTGCAGTTTCCTCTTCCTTTAGAGCTGCCCAGTTCTTTAGCTCCACGAGAAGCCGCAGTTCCAGCAGCATCCCTTACAAAGCGGCTTTGCTGTACTGGAAGTCAGCTGGGGCACGGCAGTGAAGCCAGAGACACCAAGCAAAGCATCTTTGAAACAAGAGAGTGTAAGTGTCCCCCCGTGCCAGCTGCAGGGACATCTGGATGGAGCTGGCTTGGCAGAGCTGCAGGGGTCACCAGGGTGATGCATCACGGCTGGCTCTGTGGTAGAGCACCTCGGGGTAGCGGGAGCTGGCGGAGGGACTCTGAGGTCCCCTTCGCTTTCCTTCCCACCCCTGGGAGCTCCTTCCCACCTCTTCATCAAACTTTGTGCTGCTCTGAGACTTGGGGCTGCAAGGAACCTGTTCTGCCGAAGTGATGCAAGTGAATGTGTCTTAAAAAAACAAAGAAGGATTTTTTTTAAAAAAAATAGATCATTTCTGTGGTCTGATTTCCCCACAGATCCACAAGCAGTTGCATCAGTACAGCTGAGGGGGTGGAAAACTGAAGTGGGGGCAGAAAGGAACAAAAACTTTCTAAGTCAGCTCTAGCACTGAAAATTTTCTGTAACTATACGGAGACCTATAGCTTGTCCCTTCCAGACTTTAAGAGCTGTCTGGTTCTTGTGTGCGGAGACACAGGCAGCAGAGCAGAGAGGAGAGATGATTTGTTTGAAGCTGAACTGAGAGAAGCTTAGCAGGGGAGGAATCGCTGCTTGTTCTGAGATAGGCTAATTATATTCTGTGTCCTTGGAAGCCAACCCTTTTCTACTCTGCTTGCATAATAGAGATCCTATAGCTTTTTACAGAAGTACAAGGGTTTCCCTCCCATCACCGCTGTACCCAGCAGCCTGTCCCACTGCCAGCCTCCACCCCAGAAGCGTCTGGATGTCAGTCCTGCATTCCCCGGAGGGCTGCTGAAGCACTTTGGATTCCTCGGAGATGGAAACCTTTCTAGAAACGCAGGGTAGAGTTACTCTAATTCCTTGCTGTTTGGGATCAAACTGAAGCCTGCTGCTTAATGGGGGATAAGTGGATGTAATGCAGTCAGTCAATAACTTTACGCACACACGCAGAGCCCTTTGGATTACTGATTTCCAAAAGAGAGAGTCTCCCTCACGAACCCTGCAACACACTGACTCAGCCCTGAGCCTTTTGACTTTGTTTTTCCTTCTTTACAAAGTGACTTGTACTTTTAATTCTTTCTCCCCCCACTTACTCATTTTTTTCCCCCACTTATTCATTTTTTTCCCCAGTAAAAGTTTTCAGCTTGTCAAACGACTCTCCCTCTCCCTGTCTCTTTTTTCTTTGCCTTTTGCAGTGGGAGGAAAGATAATAATAAAAGGAGCAGTTTTCAAATAAAAAGCCCCACGTGTTACCTGGGAACTGTCTCTCAGCATCCAAATACCCACTGGGGCAGAGATCGCTGAGTCCCCGCTGTTGTTTTGTACCCGCCAGACACTGTGTTTTGTCACTAAATGCTGCTGTCAGGTCTGTCACTTGGTACAAGCAGGACTGACTGGGCCCTTGTAAAATAGGATTTCCCTTTACACCTCCCTGCTAAGCGCTCCTCACTCCTTCCCTTCCTCCTGACAGGGGAAATTGCTGCTTCGGCTGCTGCCACGGTAGTTCCCAGGCTGGAGGAATGGGTTTGGGAGCGTTTGTGCTCTCTGCCTCGTCGCTCCGAAATGCTCCTCGACTTGGGCAGCCCTTTGGTCCTGCCTGACATCTCAGTGGAGAGGTGGAGGGAAGGGTGAGCTGAGAGGAGGCGGTGAGCCTGCCTTCCTCTCTCTGTCGGTCCTCAGTCCCTGCTCAGCTTCAAGCTGAGCCCTTCGGAAGTTCAGCACTCTCCACAACCTGTCGGGACATTTAGGTTTTGGCCACCTTTTGTATGGCCTTACTGAAGTGCTCCTAGAAGGAGAAACTTGCAGGAGAAGGAGCTCCAGACCAAGGTATTCCTGTAAGACCAAAGGACTTGAGATGGTTCCCTTGGGCCCCCCCGATGGGGAGATGCAGGAGGTGATGGCCCACGCTGCCGCACTTATCCCAGCCCTCTCCATTCCCCCACAGGCTCCGAGCTAAAAAGCTCATTTGACTTTTATGCGGGCTAGAGAGACCAAGCAAACAAAGCCTCAGGGTTTAGTCAGCGCCAGCGGGTACAGCACGTGCCTCTTCCTTCTCTCCCCTCCTCTCATTCCTGCTGACAGCTCTCCCGAACACGTGGTGTCTGCTCAGCTCGGGAGCCTCTCCTCGGGAATGAGCCTATTGATTGGGGCAGGAGAGCATTTCTTGACATCTCTAGTGGGGGCCACCTTCTCTTTCACCTCCAGGACATCTCGATACCCTCTGAGCTCCAAGGAAGCTGAGAAAGGCAGGGAAGGAAGGAAGGGGAGAGATGCTGGAAGTGTCTTGAAGCATGGAGATGCTCTATTGGATAGAGCAGTGATTCAGGCATGAGCCCAAAAGCTTCCAGGTAGAAGGGGCATGGCATTTTCCCTCCCTGCCCTGACTTACAACCACAGCCTGTCCTTTCCACTTCAACAGTGGTGGGGGTCGAAGGAATTCACAGACCTCAAGCCGTGGTCCCCACAGCCTCAGCCTCCCCCCAGGCTGAGGGTCTGGCTTGGGTCGCTGCAAAGGTAGAGCTGGAGGCAGCGTTTGGAGCTGCAGCAGAAAAGCTCCTTTTCCCACACACTGCTGGGTTTTGTTGACTGTAACAAACCTCTCCCTTGGCTGCTGGGACTGTGCTCTGGGGCCGGGAATGAAGCATTGCTCATCCTGCTCATCTGTTCATTACAGGAGTTTTGGGAATCTTTGTAAATAAGCCAAGAACAGGAGAAACAGAAATTCCTCCCGTTCCAGGCCCTGCCTGACACTGCACAGATCCTTTGTTCTTGGCTTCTTTCTCCCTCCCAAGGCCTCAGAGAAGTTCTTCCAACAGCACACCACCCTGCTCAGCTTCTTCCACCAATTAGCAGTTATCCATTAACTAGCCATCAATAATTCCATCAATTAGCCCATCTCTTGAGGCTCTCCTTCCCCAAGCGCTAGCAATGCCACTTTAGCACCGAGAAGGAAGGAGCACTCAAGAGCTATAGATATATACGTGCTTATATAGGACCTCTTTGTTCTTGCTAACTTTAAGGTGCTCCTGGTTTCAGCTAGTCCCCAGAGAGCTCAGGATCAGCCCATATCCTTCTTATTGCTAGGAGTCCTGCGTTCTGGGCTGTGCTGGCAGAGAGGAATCGGACCTTTCTGGCACCCATTTCCTTGCTTTCTGTTGGAGGGAATGTGTGAGGATGCCAGGAAGACTTTAAAACAGCCCATGGTATCCTGTGGACCTGGTCAGGCGTGATGGATCCAGGACGGTAAGAAATAAGCTGTATGTGTTGCAATGGAGACTGTCCAATAAAATAAATGTTTTCGAAGGAGAAGGAAAGTAGCAGGAGCCAGGAGAAGAAAGGATGTTTTCAGCCCTTGAAGGGGAATCTGGAGAAAGAGAGATCCTTTTTAAAGTGTAAAATGGTGTCAGTAGCTGGTCAGGCGTGGTGGATCCAGGACGGTAAGAAATAAGCTGTATGTGTTGCAATGGAGACTGTCCAATAAAATAAATGTTTTCGAAGGAGAAGGAAAGTAGCAGGAGCCAGGAGAAGAAAGGATGTTTTCAGCCCTTGAAGGGGAATCTGGAGAAAGAGAGATCCTTTTTAAAGTGTAAAATGGTGTCAGTAGGAACATAGCATTGTTACTCCTTTGATGAGAGCAGTTAGCTGAAAATGGGAGGACTTGCAGGTTTTCCCAGGTAGGAGGAGAAAGTGGCAACGCATGAAGGTTCCTTTGAAGTGCTCTGGACCTGCAAAGAAAGGACACAGTCCTGCTCGCCTGTACCCAGCAGGAATCAGAAGCAGGGACGTGGCCACACTCACAGCTCTGCCCCGCTTTGTCAGTGCTCAGCGCAGACGTCCCTGGCCCTGTCTCTTCTCTGGGCCATGCTTTCAGAGCCCTGCCTGGCTGAGCCTGGAATTCCCTTGCTGCTTTTCTCCCTTTTCCATGGTTCGTCCTGCTTATTTCCCCCCAACATATGTACACTGCTTTGCATTTAAGACATCGCCTAGCAAATTCTCTCAGCCCCTTCCTGGGTACATCCGTGTGCTTTGGTTTTGCATTGTCTGAGGTGTGCATTGCTGCTGGTTTGTTATCTTCTATCAATGCCTCTTCTCCTAATGCTAAAGGTGAGCCGTAGGGACAGGATCAAGGCACAGGAGGAAGAGAGAAGGTAAGTGGATTAGCCAGGACGGCTCTGCATGTCTAGGAGCTCTTAAACTGTGTGATGGTCTTGCAAGGAAAATGATGGAAGACTGAAAATTGGGGATACCCCAACCTAGCCTAAGGTGGAGAGCAGAGAAGGGGAAAGGATGTGATATTCCCTGGCATCTGCTTTTTGCTCTTGTCCCCTCCGGCTTTCGGTTCCTGATACAAGCAGGGCAGCACCCAGCTTGTATGAATGGAGCTGTACCTGCTTCCATCAGCCAGGAAGGGGTGTGTGTGTGATTTGATGCTCTGCTTTTAGTGCCCAGATACCTCTTTGAAAACTTCTCTGCCTTGCCTCTTTTCACAGGGCCACAGGGCAGCGTGGCCAGCTATTTCCTAGTTCCCGAAGGGAAATGCTAAACAGGGACCTGAGAAACTGAATACCCAAATCCTGTGAGCAAGCTGCGGGCGCTTTGCTGCACTAAGCTCGGTAATGCAGCTAGGCGGTGCGCTCGGTTCTGCGCAGGTGACACGAAGGAAAAGGACAGTGGCTGCAAATTAATTACTGTTAATGATGCCACCTTCCTGCAGAGCACAGCAATTTCTGCAGAGGGCACAAGGCTTGGTTTTATCGAGTGCCCAGCCTGTAAAGATGCCTTCTGGCATCCCTGCGCTGTCCGTGAGCCCATATGTTCCCAGTGGGAGCCATGGAGCCATCAGGCAGTGCCGGATGGAAGCACGTTTTGACTCATGGGTCAGAGGCTGTGCAGAGAAGTCTATCGTTCCCAGTCACTTCTTTAATTGACACAGTGAAAGAAGCCACATCTTCCTGCCTGATTCTGACCGGGTCTGTAATTGAATTCAGCTCCACATCTCCACTCCAGCCCGCCAGGGGCCCATCAAGTAATGATGGATTTTTTCTCGCCTTGGGAATTTCTCCTTGCTCCCATTCTTTTTATTTAATAGGATCTAGTGACAAAACCGGTAGCAGTAAATCTCCCTCCCCCTATTTCCTACCTTTCCCAAAGGTGCCTCATGAAGAAAAGTGCTTGGGCATTAAAAGAGAGACAAGTGAACTTCAGGGATTGAAAACATGTGCAGCTTTTCTGTCTTCTGTACATTCATCCTTTCGCTCACTCTTCTCAGGTCTTTTGTTTCTTCTTGCCAAAACGGCTTGCGCACACTTCACTCGGGATCTGAGACTGTTTTAGAAACTGCCAGGCTGAATTGGATCCTTCTTTTTTCCCCTCAGAGTGCAATGTCTGTTTAACCTTTCTCCCTTGGCATCTGTCTCTCTCGGCAACCTATTTGCAGCTCCTACGGTTGTAAAGAAATCCCAGTGCTGACTGGGTTTAAAATGGGGGTTGCTGGGGTTGTAGGCAGGAGTATGTGATACGCTGTAGGGTACAATTTCAGGCTGGCTGCAGGGGGCAGTTATTCCATGGATCTGACTTAGCCTGGTCTCTCCAAGCCCTGCCAAGATGTAGAGGTTTTTCATTGCTCCTTGAAAGGGAAATGTGATTTGCATGTCAAAGAGTGAGAAAGGACAGGGATCGGCAGTTCTCCAGCCTCTTTATCCTCTTCTAGTCTCTCTTCCCCTCCCCACATCCCCCTGGCTTTCCTTTTGGCATTCCTATGCGGCTAATGAGTTACTGCTGCATTAAAGCGTCCAGTCATCATGGGAGAGATCTTGGGGTTTCTTAAACTGTTGGATCCCGTTGAACAACCTTGTTAAACTTCGCCCTTACTGCTGCGTGCGGGGAGCTTCCCACGCAGACCAAAGTTCAGTCCCCAGCCCACCGGTTCTCCTCCACAGGCGGTGACGTACGAGTCTCTGCACGCAGGAGGCGGTGAGGGGAGGGTGTTTGGGAGAACATGTCTCTGAAGCAGTGACTGTTTGGTGAATGTGCAGAGGCAAGTGGATTGGGTTTGGTGGTTAACCAGGCGAGAGCACAGCGTCTCCAGTCCCTGCTTTTAGAGAAAGCCCCCTAACCCTGCTCCTTGTCCCTGCCAGCCACGGCTGGTGATGGGTGGGAGGAAAGAATGGAGGAGGCGATCCTTCCCTGACCCTCTCCTTGGTGGTCCACTTTTCCTGTGTAGACATGTGAGAAGGGATGAAGTTGCCCAGGTTTTATAGGAGATCTGGGTCCATTATAGGCGATACGTGCCTGAAGGACTAGAAGGCAGAGAGCTTTTTCCCTCCTTCCCTTCACTCTGCGATTCTTTCCCAGTTTCCAGGGTTTTTTCTGGTTTGTTGTTGGGGGTTTTTGGTTTGGTTTATTTTTGCACGTGGCTGCCAGGTCTACGCTACACTTCTCCATGGGGATCCACATTCACTGCCCAGATCTCCTGGAGGAAGATGCTCATTTACAGCTGGGAAGAGCGTATGAACCTCAGGATGTTGCATCCAGCCACTTGCTCCTGAGACCATTAAAACAGTACCTTCACATGCTGCTGAGGTTGGTTGCACCAAGAACTCATAGGACAATATAGCTCTGCAGTATCCCAGAGATACCAGCACCTGCCACGACTGGTGAGAGCAATAACCTGCTCTCCGTGTGCTGAGACCTCTTTTAGCTGGCAGCGACAGTCCTGGAGGCAGGGACAGTCATACCAACATGTGCTTGTGTCCTGCCTCCACCAGCTGTGAGGAGGAGGAGATCCTCGTTAGGTTGTGCTGAGACATCGATGGGATCATTGGCTTAGGGAGATTTAAGTGTTTGTTTTCTATTCATGGTGTCTTACTTTCCCAGGCCTGGCAGAGAGCAGGGAAGAGTCATCTGCGAGTCTGAGTTCAGATCAGTGGGAGCGGGGCTGTTACCCTGTGTGTGTACGGGATTGTTCTCACGCCCCATTTCCTTTGTGGACAGAAAGAAGGGTTATCAGGAGCCTGCACCTGCTTCCAGCTGAGGAGAGGAAACACTTCTGGAGGGGGCAGAGGGTGGTGGTGGTGTCTCAGGAGTCCAGGAAAGAGCAGGGCTCTTGTTGGACTCGGCGTGGTAGAGACTGATACTGCAAGCTTGTGGTCAGGGTGGTTGGAAAAATCATTGCCGTCAGCAGGAGAGGACTCAGAATTAAAGTCATCACCCTGATGATTTGTAGAACTGAGCTGCTGGTGTAAGTTTGAGCTGCCCCAGGCCACAGAGGACACGTTCCCCAGCCCATGGCTCAGTAAAGGATGTAGCTCCCCTCCTTGCACTGCCTGCTGCCTGGCTGCTCACGAGTGAGGAGCACCCCAGCTGCCCCCATCGCCCTCCCAGCTGCTTTTGGGCACAGCTGGGGCTCTTGGCTCCATCCCACGGCAGTGGTTTAGTCCTGGGGACCCCCAGGTCTGTCCTGGTTGTGTCCCAAAAGCCCTGGAGACCCAAAGGAGATGTCCAGACAGCTAAGCTGCATGGCCTAAGGAAAGGGAGGGCAAATACAACTGAGTTAAGGGGTGATCATGTTAGTGTGATGCATTAATGGGGAAATTGAGTTAAAGGGCTTCATCAGGGATGTAAAGTGAGTTGGTAGCAGGCTGGAAGTCTCCTAATGGGTGCTCTCCCCTGGGTTTTCTACCCTTTTGTGGAGCCAGGACGTGCTGTTTTGAGACAGTACATTAACTCGACACTAAGAGGCTTCCTAGAGGTGGGTGGGGAGGAAGAAGCCAGGAGATGGAGGGAAGCACTAGAGAGAGCAATGCTGAGAGATGCAGCTCAGAGGGTCATGCTGGATCTGAGCTCCCCTGTGACTTTGGGCATGACCAAGAGCCAGGACGCTCCAGCACAACAAGGTGCTGACTCAGCTCTGGACACAACAACCCCAGCCCTTCCCTAAAACCGATGTGTCCTTGGAGATACCTTTCCACCTGAGGAGTTGGGCAACAGCACAACCAGGTCCCCCCCGGCACAGGGCACCCAGCAGCTCTACTTACCTTTGTGTAATAAGGTTAAATCACTGCCTCATCAGAGCCCTCAGATTAAGTCACCACCTTGCTGGATCGATACTATTTTCCATGATGCACTTGTGACACTAAGTCTGGGAGATGGATTGGTGCTGGGAGGCTGAAGCGCTGCAGGGGAGCTCCAGTTAGACCCAGCGCTGGGCAGGGTTTGTTATCAGGGGGAAAATAGCAAATTTCCATGGAGAGCAGCAGCCGATGGGAGAGGCAGGAGGTGTGGTGGTGTGGGGACATGAGGACAGTGCCCACGTCTCCTGGCACCTCGTGGGCCTTGGTGCTGGACCCCGTTTTAGACTTGCAGGGCTATAACAGGGAGAGGGTCCTTGTCTCTGAGGAGCCTGTGGCAGCAATGATCTCCTCCAGGTGTATCTACACTAGAAGCTCGGGCTAAAATGGGCTGTTCTCTCCTTCCCTCCCTCCCATTCCCCTTCCCTCTGAATAAGGTCTGGGAGAGGAGAGGCCAAAGGAGCAGCTCCCATGGGGTGATCACAGTGGCAGGCAGGTGCCCAGGGCTGCCTGATGCCATACTGACCCCTCTGCACAGGAGAAACATCCTTCCCACCCCAGCAGCCACCATCACAGAGGCTCCCTGTCCCCACTGTCCACAGGAACTACCACCACGTACTGGCTGGGGTGTGACCAAAGGAGCCCTCCAGCTGCCTCGAGCCCTCTGGAAAGATGTTAACTGGTGTCCACCAGGTTGCTTGTGGCTCAGCTGGGGACTGGATCCAAGCGAGGAGTCCCCCGGGGCTGAGTTTGGGGTGAATTGTGGGGCAGTTTGGGACCCTGGGTGCCAGATCACTGTGCTCTGAGCTGCAGCCAGACCAGAAGAAGTTTGTGGCCAGAGTGAATCCTGGCAGTCCCACATCCCAGCCCTGGGACGTTTGCACTTCTGCCAGCGCAGGGAGGCTCAGAGTGGACACCTCTGCCCTTTTCAGTGGGGCGGTGTGGACCAGAGACCACCCACCTCGTCCCAGCCACCCGCCCCGCTCCAGATGCCAGGACTAAGGTCACTACTGCATCTCTCACCCCCGCCTCCCTTGCCCCGTGCCTTTCCCACCTCCCTCGCCGCTCTGCCCCCGGGACCACTAAGCACATGATTCCCCGGCGCTGGGTGCTTGTTCAGCTGGCCGGGAGGAGCAGGCAGGGCAGCTGGGTGGGTGGTGCAGAGCAGGGGCTACAACCCCCTCCCTGCTGCTGCAGCTGAACACCACACCATTGGGCGCTGGGGAGGGGAATGGGACCGGTTGGGTGGGTGGACTGGGTGGGTTTAACCCTTCCAGGACAAGCCTGGCTCTGTTGAACATCTCTGTGCAAAATCAGAGCCTTCTGCAGAGCCAGCACATCTCAGCCCCCTCACTGGGAGCAGGGGGGGAATTCAGAGGAGCGATAGTAGCCCTAAAACCATTCCTCATCCCCCCAAACCCAAACACCTCCTGCCCCCAGGGTGCCCACATCGCTGCCAAACCAGAACTCCTGGGTGGTGGCTGTATTTTCTTTCTAAACCTGTAACAGCACCATTTATTTGAGATATTTGGCATCAAAAATGGGATTCCTCCTCTTAATCCCTCTGCCGACATGCCCAGAGGTGACCTAAGCGGCTGTCACAGCCTCGTATTTGGGCAGAGGCGGAGGAGTGGGTACCAAGGCAGCAGGTTGCTGCCCACCCCAAGGCATGAGGGGGGGGGTGAGTGGGTGCATCTGAATAAAATACTAAGGCAACAGGAGGAGGGCAAAGCTGATAAAAATGCCCAGAGCAGCTGAGGCAATGTGGGCAATGAGGTGACACCGCAATCGGCTGTCACTTATTTTGAGGCTTATCGTCTCTGGCTTGCTTAAGAAACCTTGTTTTTTCTGTCCCAAGAGCCCTCTTAGGAGCCGAAGCATTTCTGCAACCCAAACATCTCTGATCTGCCTCCAGCAGCGATGCAAGAGAAAGTCCAGGGAGCAGGACAGGACCCGTTGTGAGAAGTGGGGTCTGCTGGCCTCTTTGGGCTGAAAAGGTCTGATTTAAAGGTGAGAGGAAGGAAGAAACTTTCGCGTGTTTCTGGCTCACGCAGGGAGCAGTTCATGAGCTGATGCCCGCTCCGGGGAGCTCATCCCTGGCCTGGAGAGCGGGGAGAGGGCACACAGCTCACGTCGGTGCTGCCAGGGCAGCGGGGATGTCCCCGCGGAGGCAGAGAGCTGAGCTCTTTGTTCATCCCTGCCCTGCTACGAAGCAAGAGAAAAATGCTCCTGCCGAGCGCAGCCAGAAATAACTCGGGCCTCCAGCAGGCAAAAAGCTTCCAAGGGGGAATTTTAAAGTGCTGGGAATTCGGCCTCTCAGCCTGTGCTTCGGGCTCCTCTGCTGTCGTAATGTCCCAGGCAGGGAAAGGCAGACCCTGAACACAGCCCCGCTCCTGATGTCCAGGAACCAGCATCCCAACAGGGAACAGTTCACTCCCCGGCACCCCAAGACCCGCTCAGCCCCTGTTTTCACCCCAGTCTTTTCCAGCACCATCATCACCATCACCATCACAGCTCCTGCCTAGAAAGGACGCTGGTGATGGACAGCACTTCCCCTGTGGGATGTGCTTCAGGGGCTGTGATGCCCCAGCATCCCTCCAGAGCCCTTCACTTTGCTGCATCGCTGGCTCAGGATGCCCCTGAGATGAGGCCACCTTGCAGTGCCAGCCCTGCTGCTGGTGAGGCCAGAATTCGGGTATCTGTAAGGGGAATGTGATAAGGATGAATAAGCTTGATTGGCCCCATTGCCCACGGGAGGGAGGAGTTGGGGGCAGTTAAAAACAGGCCTTTCCCATCTCTGGGAAGGACAGCTAATTCCTGCTCTACCCAGATGGGATTTGAGTCACACTGTGAAGAAAACAGTGTCCCCGTGGCACATGTCAGAGGCTGCAGGGAAGATAAATGTTGCTTCATTGCTCTGGTCCCACTGTTCATTCACCTACAGGGATCTTCTGGCCAGCTTTTCCGTGTGTCAGCATCTTCTCACCACCCCAGAGCAAGGGCATCGCATGGCAGATGCTCCACGGAGGAGGAGACACCTCGTCACGCAGCAACAGCTCTGCTCCAGCTCCTGGGGTGGCTCAAGGCTGCTCCATCCCTTCGCTCGGGGATGTAACCCAGTGCATTGCTCGGCTTCCAGCATCCACGTGCAGGCTGCAACCTTTGGAAACCTCCCGGGCCCCTGATCTGTCCCTGCACACCCCAAACTGCCCCTCTGGTGCAGGACACCAAGATGGAATGAACCAAATGGTCTGGGCACATGCAGGAGGTCACTGAAGACACGCTGGCTTTGCAAAACAGATCCCGTGATGAACACAGGATCGTCTATTTATTTTAATTTTTATAGGGGGCATTTTCCCTTGCCAGGAGCTGGAGAATAGAGGACCCGGGTACCATCTGCCCAGGGGACTGGTGAATCATCCTATTTTCCAGTTAACCGCACTTGTTTGCTTTGGGAGATCTCCAAGTTAAGGGGGAAGAAAAAGAAAACCCAACCCATGGATCTTTTCCCACACAATAAGAAAAATGCCTTTTCTTTTTTTTTTCTTTTTTTTTTTTTTTTCCAAAAGCCAGTGTCAACTCTGCTTTTACTTAGCAGTGGGCTGGATAAAAATAGACAGTGAAGTCATGACGCCTTCAGAAGAACCAGGTATGGCCTGGGGAGAGGGTGAGTGAACTCAGGCCTGGGGGAGAGGGACAAAAAGCCAGCATGATGGAGACAGGCAGGGTTTTTGTCCCAGGACCATGCTGGGACAAGGAGAGCTGCTTACCCCAGTGCCTTGTGATTTCCCTGGCACGTTGCTGGGAGAGGCAGGAGGCTCTTTGGTAGATGCACCAGAGTTCAAGCTGTTGTTCACGTGATGCGGATGAGGCTGTGGCCCAGCAAACACCAGGAGATCAGCTCTTTGCAAAGCCGAGGCATTCGGAGCTTGAGGCACACTGGAAAGCGAGGGTAGTGGCAGGGAAGGGAAGCCAAGGGGTTGTGCTCCTGCTTTCTCCAGGACCATATTGCTGCAGCCTCCTCTCTTAGTTTTCTGCTCAGATCTGGCTTTTTCTCCTGTTTTATTGCCCTGCCAGGCCATGAGCACGCTGGGCTGCTTGGAAGGAGCGTGCATGTGTGTGACTTTGATGTCTCCAGCTCAGGGCAGGGGCCCTGGAAGCCACTTGGCCACCTGGAGCACCAGGAGGTGCAGCTGATGCCCACATCTCAGTTCTGCTGGCGGGAGGCTCCTGTGGCAAAGCCTTCATGGGGCTTTTCGTGCAGGGTTGGAGCCCGTCCTGAGCTCGGCCAGGCTCTGAGCTGGGGTGGCTGCAGGTGAAGATCCTCTGGGGCAGAGTCTCTGCAGTGTTTCTGCATCACAGGAGAAATCAGGGACGTGAGGGCAACTTTCCAGCCCCCCAGGGGAATGTGAAAGCCCAGCACGTACCAGGGAAACGGTGAATCCCTCCTGCAGGGCTGGCTTGTGTCAGGTGTGTCTTGGTTGAGTGCTGAAGAAGAACCCAAATTGCTGGTCCTCCCCAGCCCTCATTGCAATGGGACTCTGTGGCGTCCCCGCAGCCACCACACAGCTCTAGCTCTGCTCCTGCCAAAGCCACCGCTGCTGCATCGGCTTTGTACCCTTGCAACCAAGCACCAACTTCGGTCGTGACTGAAATGAGTTTGGCAGGCCTCAGCACGGCCTTCCATGGGTATTTCTTTACGTGCTTGGAAACACCATGGTAGCTGCAAGGAGATGCCAATTTTACGTAGCAAAAGGATGCTGCACAAGCAGGGGCGATGCGCCCTGCCAGAATGGGGGGAGCTGGAGCTTCAGGCTTTTAATTTTCAGGATACAAGGTGAGGGTTTTTTTGCCCTTCTACTTAAATAAATAAAAACTTCCAAGGAAAAAAAATAATCCCTGTGGAAACCTTAGCCTCACCCACAAGGAAGGAACCTTCTATCAACAAGAAAATTCACATGAGGGGAAAAACCCATGTCCTTTTCTGCTCAGCAGCAAACGCCTCCACCCGCTCCTGGACGCTGAGCCACGGTTTCTCTGCAGCAGGAGGCTGGAGAGGCGCGAGGGGAATATCTGCATTTCTCCCCGATCAGTCACTAGAACTAGCATTATCGCTGGAACAATGGGCTCAGCCCAGACCCGCCTTGCCAGCGCGGCTTCGCTGCAGCGCTCCCGGATTTATTTTTGTCCGGGCTTGGAGCGGGATGCGGAGATCAGGTGACGGTGCCCGAGGAGTGCTTGGCATCGCCTGTCCTGCCGCCTTGTGTGCACACGTCCACGGGAGTAATGAGCAGGCAGGGATGATGGAGCGGGGCTCGGCAGGCAGGGTGGCCACGCTCTGGTTACTGGATCCTTTTCTCTTGGCTGAGCCCGCTGCGGTGACCAGCTCGTGGGAGAAGGGATCCTCTCTCACAGCGGAGGGACCACTGATGCTCCCACTTGCCCTGGCTCATAGCTTTGCAACTCAGTCTAGGGAACCAAACCCAGTGCCTGTGCTTTGGCACTGCGATTAGGACCTGGAAACCAGTTTCTGATGGAATTGAGTCATGGGCATTAAGGGAGGTGGCCGAGGAGACACGCAAAGGACTGTGGCAGAGCCGGAGAAGCCCAGCTTCCCGAGGACCAGTGCAATGTCTCCATCACTGGGCTCGCCTCCTTTCCATACGGTTTCCATGCTGGGTTGTGTTTAAGCAGTGACTGAAAACCTAATTCATTCCCGGTGGCCCCATGCTGTCCCAGAAGAGCAGTCAGCCTGACAGATGTGGCTGAGATAACCTTTGAGTTGGCTAGTTTGACAAGGTAGCCAAATCTCAGCAGTCTTGGACACAACAATAACTACTGAGGGTCCCTGGGGCACATCAGGGAAACCTGAGCTTCTTTCTGACTCCAGAAAGCACCAGGACACGGGGGCTTGGGGCAGAAGCTGGGTTCCTGCCCCGTCTGGGGGATGCTGGGATGGGGTATTTCCCCCCCTGCTACCTCTCAGTGCCACGGGGACATGGGGCGTTCCCAGTGTGCAGTGGTCAGCTGTGCCATGCAGACCAGGCTGGCAACCAGCCATTCGGACCTGAACCTCCCAACCTGGGCTATAAACCAACCCAAACTCTAGGTCATGCCAGTCCTGGACTGTGGCATGTTCAAAGCCTGGATCAGAGCCATCTGCGAGGATGAACCAATCCCAGACTGGCCATGGTCCCGAGTAGGGATTTTTTGGAGCGTCCTTCCCCCTGAGCCCCCAAATATCCTCTTCCAAAAGCACCCAGTGAAGCTGCTACAGCAAGGAGCCAACCTTTGGCTGTGACACCTGCGATGCTCTAAGTGAAAACATCCCCCAGCACTACGGCTTGGGCTCGGCTCTCCAGAAGCGATGTGAAGGTTCCAGCGGGGGTTCAGGGACACCCCCCCGGCTGCCAGCATCCTTGGCCACACAGGGGCACCTTGCACACAAGAAACCATCTCAGCTCCATCCCCAGCCTCAGCAGAGCCCCTTCTCGGAGGCGAGTGTGGCCACAGGTTCGCCCCCTGCTTTCTCCATCAGCTGGAAACAATCTGCATCACTGGAGGTTTTTATTTCCCAGGGGGCTGTGAAGAGAGAGGAGCCTGGAGTTAATCAAAGTCTGGGGAGTGCACAGGAGTGGCCACGGCTGGAGGAACCTCACAGGCTTCTGTGCTGGAGAAGGGGCAGGGCTGTGCTGGGGTCTGGGGAGATGGGGCATGTGGAGGGCCGGGGCTTTGTTCAGTGAGTGGCACCGTGGGAACATGAGGAACAAGACTTTAATTTTTTGGGCGTGGGATGAGGAGAGGGTGCTGTGCTGCAGCTGGGGGTCCAGGCAGTGCTAGAGGCATGTGTAGCATCACTTGATGCGCACGAGTGGCCCAGAGCCCTGCTATATGACTCGACGCACAGGTCCAGCCTGACCTCAAAGGGAGCCAAGTGCTCTGTGGCAGAGGCTGGGGCTCACCCTGACCCCAGGGGTATTCAAGCTGCAGTCTGTGAGCGGCACACTACGAACATCACCCTCCGTGGGACAGGCCATCCTGCAAAGAATCCTCTTTTATATAAATCCTAGCATATGATGCAAGAGTGGAAGGAGCCTACCCTGCCCCAGCAGGTCATTTCAGGCTTGGCTGAGCTTCTTTCCTCTTCAGGGGATGCTTGCCAGCCTCTCGGAAATGGCACCGGTGTGCTCTGCAGCCCAGGCACAGCACCGTCAGTCGAGGACCTGCTCTCCGCACCTCGGAGCAGCAAATCCCTCTTGCAGCAGGAGGATGGTGATGGACAGAGTGGGAGCAGCTCCCTCTGCCAGCCCGGTGCCGTCCTCGCCGAGCAGGAGGCAGCGGTACCTGCTCCCACGTCGGGAACTCATGACTGAGTTCTCATGGGCAGCAGGGACACAGTGACAATCCCGGCCTTGCCTGCTGCTCCCTGTGGTTTCTGTGGCTTGTTGTCACGTGTACAACAGATGATTTATGTTGACGCTGGGCCTTCAGGGAATGCTTTATGGCTTGTGGCATATGGAAATATATGGACCCCTCTGGGGTTGCATTGAGACTAACACAGCTCCAAAGGACTGACCCTGCCGGTGCCTCCCAGCTGCGTTTCCCTGGATCACCGTGTTTGGATATCTCTGATGTTGAGATCAAAGAGCCTCTGTTCATCCACAGGACTGGAAACACCCAGTGGCAGGGACGCAGGCACAAAGTACCATCCTCTTCTGCACCCTCAGCATAACCCTTGCATTGCTGCATGGAGAAAGGACACAAACAGACACAGAAAAGTAAAATTGTGGATCTCGCCCATCAGTCCTCCCGTGGGGAAGATTATCGGACTGCTCTGCTGGATGAAATTCTGCAGACGTTTAACCCACAGGAGCTGACTGCGTTGCATTTGAGGTATGTCCAAGTAGGATTTGTACCGGGGGTCCGACGCACACCCCAGTCACTGAACTGTCACGGTCAAGGCAACGTGTCTTTCTGGGTTTATTAGGGAAGGTGTCAGGGACCTCGCAGCCTAACACTGTAAGGCAGCCAAGACTGACAGGCCAGGGCTTCTTCTCTCACTCTGCTGGTGTGCCACTAATTGCAGCTATCCGTAATTAAAAGTCAGTGATGTGGCTTTGCTGGCTGCAAGCCCCCGGCAGAGGATGGGGTCGCCCCTGGAGCCTGGCACACTCCCTGCCGAGCCAGCGTCGGGCACTGCAGAGGAGCCAAGCATCCAGGAGAGTCTTCAAAATCAGAGCCAACCTTGCTGGAGACGTGGGGCAGCTGGGGGGTGCCCCGGCCCCCGAGCCATTGCACTGAGCTGGAGTGAAATGCTCTGTGCCAGCTGCAAAGTCGCTTTCCAGGTGACAACGGTGAGTCTCCGCTAACCACACGGCGCTGGGAGCTGGGGCCTTGCAGCGGTGATAGAAAATCCCACGACAGACTCTCGTGAGCTGGCAACACTCTGCCTCTCCCAGGGGAGAAGAAGGGCCAGCTCGCTGCCAGGCACTTAAAATAAGACAAAGTAAAAGCTTTAGAAGCGCAGGTTCCTGTTGGCTTGTTGATTGCTGATCTAACAGCTCTTTCTCCTTCCTTATCTCCATGTGAGAACAACGCAGTTTTGGTTCAGGTATGTCTTCCCATGGGATAATAATCTCTCCAAGCAAACTCATCCTGAGCCAAGCCAGGAGGAGCAGCCAGACTCCAGCACAAATGTATAATGTAAGTGACTCCGGAGTGATTTCATTAAGAAGTGCTTGTGCTATTACTGCACGAGTTGCATCAATACAAACTCACAGACAACAGTGAATTTGCACCCCAGACACATCTTCAACCCAAGCACGTGTCCTGCTCTCTCAGGCTGGAGCAAATAACGTGACTTAGACCTTTTCATACCCGTACATGTCCTGGTTTGAAATCCACGGGCCAAGGGGGTGTTAATTATATGTCAGGAATGACGTCAGTTAAAAGCTTGATTGATGCTTTTGTCACCTGGAAAAGCTGGAGAGGAGAATAGAGACATCAGCTTATATCGCCTTAGAGGTTGCCTGAGTGAGGTCTTGGGAGAGGGATGATGGTTTGGGAGAGGGTAACCTGCACGGCAGCTCCTTCAGTGGGACCCTCCCTTCAATGGGCGCGTCTAGAAGAGGCAGAACAGGCTGGTCTCTCTGCTGGGCACAGACATCTTGCAGGTACTGGACAGCAGGCTTTGGAGAGTGGCTCGAAGCCTTCAGCGTGGTGCATCTCCCTGGGGAAATGGGGAGGATCATGCACAGATCCTCTCCCTGGCCCACAGCTGGGGAGGGCTTGCAGATGGAAAGCTCGTGGCTCGGGCTGGCTGCTCTCGGCAGGCTAATACCTCTGGGAGAAGGTCGGGTGGGCAGCAGCAAGGGCAGATCCTGTTACAGGCTGTCACACGTCACCCTCGGCTGCCAGAGCCTCCAGAAAAGTTTTGGGATGTCTTGGAGGGGAGCTGGTACTGCAACCCCTCCTCCATCAGCGGGCTTCCAGGGGAAGCGATGGCAGCCGGCCGTGAGTGGTTGTCCCCGCCGTGGCGTGGAGCAATGCAATAAACCCCAGCACCAGTCCCTGCTCTCCCGTCCCTGCACTGCATCCTCCATGTCACCGCATCGTGCCCTGCTTCCCCATCCCAGCAGGACCTGGCTGCCGCTGGGCAGGCCACCGTGCCATCCCACCGCAGCAAATGTCCCAGCAGAGAGGGTTTTTCTTGCTGAAAAGCTGCTTAGCAGCTTAAGGAAACAATAAAAGTAGTATTATCTTCAATGGCGAGGCAGATGGTTTGGATGATTGGTTTGACTTTTAAGCTGGATTTGAGCTACAGATATTCTGATTTTTAACAATTTTTGGCTGGTCAGACTCCGGCGGCGTAATCCCCAGATTCCTGCTCCCCATAAATCCAGTCCTCTCTGCGACAAGGGGCTGCGGGATGGAGACCTGCCCTGGGGGGGGGCGAGCATGCAAAGACCTGCATGGGAGGGGGCACCCAGACACCCACCGCCTGGGCTGGCAACCACCCAACCCCGCTGCCCCCGCCGCCACGGCCACCACTAGCCCTCCGTGTGCTGGGTGTCACCGCTGCCACCGCAGCCTTGCCACCTCGACCTTGCGGGGACGATGCCCCTCTCTGCTCCCCTCCAGCGTGGGCGGCAGCGCTCTGCAAATCCGTCGCTGGCAGGAGCCCAGGCCCGAGCTTCTCCCCCCCCCACATTGTCTTTTTCAAAGGGATTTATTTAGTCTTTCTCCTAATTATCAGGAGCTGCGGACTTCCCCCTACCATCTGAGCACTGTTACCAGCCCGCACCGCTCCTCCTGCCGACACCGAGCGCCTGTTCTTGCCATCGCCCCCACACCCGGCATCATTATGGTGCTGCCGTATGGAGCGCTCAGCGGACGACGTCTTGCTCGCTGGGGCACGGCCGGCAACCTTCTCCACCCCTTCTGCAGCCTCGGCTATCCAGGACACCCCCCCAGGGCACGGGGATCTGCCTTGCTCTGGGGCTTGCAAGCAGCTTCCCGTGCGTTTGGCCTGAAACAAGGCAAAGAAGAGGTTTGGGGATGAAATCCAGGTTCAATCCCATTGGAGTTGGGGAATACTCCTCCGGAGGGCAGCTCCAGCCAAATAAAAGCCATCCCAGGGGGTTCATGGTTAACCCTGGTGCTGAGGGACATGCAGCACACACCCAGGCACGGAGCAGGGTCTCGAGTTATTAATTACCTGGCCCAACTCCCCCGGCTGCCCCCCCTGAGAAAAGCCATCACACCCAGCGCATCCTTCGTATTAGAATCATTTTTATTTAGCAAATCTCCAGAGCATTAAAATAAAACTCCCATAAAACAAGGGTCATCTTTGTGTTTACACTGAATTCGTAAACTGGGCAAAAGAGGAAGACTTCTACAGAGGTCAAAGGTCACCCAAAACATCCCTTTAAGAGAAATAAACATCAGTTTTCTGATCCGATCGCGAGCTTCAGTGCTGGTCGGCAGTCACCAGCGAAGCAGAAGGTACAGGAGGGAGGGAGGGAGCGATGGGGGTGAAGGATGCGAGGGGGCTCTATGCGGTTCGGTTCAGTCCTGCAACCAGGCAAAATCTCTTCCCTGCTGCACCCAGGTCATGAAACACCAGGGGGAAAAAAAAAACTGTTTTAAGGAACAGGGGTGGTTTTGGGTCTGTTTGCGAGCAGCAGCACAGAGGCTGCAGGAAGGCGAACCTGGAAAGGGCGAGCTGTGGCTGAGCGCCAGCGGTGCCCAGTGGGTACCAGGGAGGAGAAAACAGCTGCTGGCAGCGGGATGCAAAGCTGTTTCTCCCCGGCTACGCACCGGGCAGCCGGGACGGCGAGCGGGGCCGGCCGGCTGCACGGCTGCGAGATCGGCGCCCGATCCCCAGCAGCCTTTCCCCTGCCGGTTCCCCTGGCAAAGCGCTGCCAGAGCTGCCAGGCTTATCTTTAGTCTTTAGCTTCCCGCTGGGCCTGGCAAAGCGCTGCCAGAGCTGCCAGGCTTATCTTTAGCTCTGTTCCCTCCCTCGCCCCCGCGCCCACCTCCTCGCCGTGCACCGCGTCCCCGGCCCCCACCAAAACATGCCGTTATATAAGCGCTCGCGGCAACCATCTGGGGCTGAGTCAGCCACGAACCCAAACGGACAGCAAGCCAACGAGGCGGGGACGCCAGCCCCCG
>NW_008796063.1:8768104-8772235 GCF_000699145.1 Aptenodytes forsteri
TTCCCCCTGCCGTTTCCCGCTGGGCCTGGCAAAGCGCTGCCAGAGCTGCCAGGCTTATCTTTAGCTCTGTTCCCTCCCTCGCCCCCGCGCCCACCTCCTCGCCGTGCACCGCGTCCCCGGCCCCCACCAAAACATGCCGTTATATAAGCGCTCGCGGCAACCATCTGGGGCTGAGTCAGCCACGAACCCAAACGGACAGCAAGCCCACGAGGCGGGGACGCCAGCCCCCGGATGACACGCTTTCCAGCCCCCGGATGACAGGCTTTCGGGGTCACCTCCCCTCTAATGCCATCCCCGAGTGCCCGGCACCCCCACCCCAGACCCCGCATGGGTGCTGCAAGCCCAGAGAGCAGGCACCCTGGAAGGGGACAGCCTGGGGGACAGGCATCTTGCTTGGGGTCATCAGGCGGCACTGGCAAAGAGGGGAAGGCTTAATGACACGCTAATGAGGTATTGCCAAAATAAATGTGCCAACTGTAGGGGAAGAGGAGGGGAAACGTCAGCTGGCTGGGGAAGGGGTGTTGGTCTGCCAGCTCTGACACATCTTCTCTTCCCTCTCCATCCACAACCCTGATATCCCATCGGAAACCCTTCCGCGCGTCTTCCCTTAGAGCAGCACCACCGTGCCCGGTTTGACTCCAAATTTATTCATTCAGGGTTTTTTTTCCCCAAAACCTGGGGTCAGGACGGGGGTCTCCTTCGCCTCCTTTAAATCACCGTTTTTTTCCGGGAGCAGCGTCGTGGCGAGCGTTTGTGACCTGAACTTTGCAGCGTTGTGCTGATTCACGACAGCTTGTCACCGAAACTGCCTAAAACCGACAGAAAAAGGAACGCTGACTCATGTGTTTGCCTTCCCCAAGCAGGGAGAAATGTGAAAGGTGAACAAAGTACTTAACGGGTGATAATTACATTCAGTGCTGAAAAATTCAATCCATATTAATAAGCTGGCGTGTTATTACTAATAGAGGCCTTTTACAATTTAAAAAAAAAAAAAGTATTTAAGGTTTTTAACCTTGACAGTGACCTTTTAACAACAAGTGTAAGGAAACCCCTAATTTTGTCCCACTCACACTTATGAATCTGTGTTAAGGAGAAACTCCAGCTGCCGCCTTCCCTGTCTCCCCGCAGGATGCTGGGGGACGGTTCCCCGGCAGTATCCCATTATACAGCGGGATGAAACCCGGCATGGGATGAGGTGGGATGTGGCATGAGGAGCTGGAGAGCCGGCCCCTTGGTGGGAGAGCTCTCGGCGTTGCCGTTCAGGGCAGGTGGAAGGGGACAAAGGAGTTGGAGAGGGTCCACCTTAATGCAGGATGAAAAAGCAAATTGCTGGCAGGAGAGCAGAGATGCTGCTCCGTTACTATGGTTACCCCCAGAGACAACCCAGCATCCCGGGGTATCACCCTGTGGTACCCGAGCTGCTCCTGGCCGCCCGGGATGGCACTGGGGCAATTGGGGTGGGCAAGGGAACAAATTTGGAGGGGTTTGTTGGGTCTGAGCTTCTCGAAGCAGCCAGGAGGGAGGATGCATCCAGGCTGGGTGGAGGAGCCGCATCTCCAGCGGGGCCGGGGCAAAGTTCCTGCCTCCACCCCTCTGAAATGTGGTGCATCACCTTAGCACAGCTGCTGGGAGCCAAACCAATGTGGTGCCTTCCCTGCGTGGCACCATGGTTTTGGCCGGCGAGACGCAGCAAGCCCTGCGCCGGTGCACGCAGCCGGGATGGGCAGCACAGCGCGCAAACCTATTGCCGGCTCCATCCTGGTGGGAATCCAGAGCTCATGGAAGCTCACAGCCCCTCTGCCCACTCTCTGCCCAGTCGGGAGAGGTCGGCGCAGCCAGATTTTAGTGCTGGTGCCTTTGAGCCAAACCCATCCAACCCGAGGAAAAGACACCCTGCTTTTGGGGAGGCCAGAAAGCTCTTCAGGGCATGGAGAGCCACCCTGGTACCCTGGAGCCAAAGGGAAAGAGGCAGGGGGGCAGTCAGCGAGGGCTGGTGTAGTGCTGAGTTTAGAGAGGGTTTTAGCATTTAAAGACATCTTGAGTATTAAAAGTGGAGGTTGCCAGTTAAGAAGCAGCCCCAACCTCAGCCCTTTGGCTAGCATCCCTGCCGAAAACACCCTGGCCGTGCCTGCGAGGCGTAAGCAAGTTCCTTCCCCGCAGAGGCAGCTGCTGCCTTCCCCATCCCCACTGCTCCCAGCCGCCACCCCCCCCCCCTTTTTTTTCATTTTAACCAAACCCAGCACCCCCCCCCCCTTTAATTTAGCTCTAACCCCCAAAGACGAGGATGGTTGGAGTGGAAGCCAAGCAAGGACCGAACGTCCTGGTAGCACATTTCCCGTGGTGCCACCGTCAGCTCGGCTCCCCGGGGATTTCTGCTACAAGCAGCCACCGAGGGAGGAATTCTGGAGGCAGTGAAAACCATCCCCGGGGAGCTGCCAGCTCCTGAATCATTAAATGCTTCCACAAATGAAGCGATGGGTTTTGTAGTGCAAACTGCTGCGCGAGGAGTCACTGCCACACATCAAAGCAAACCCTGAGAGCGGAGGCACAAGAGCTTTGGGAAGCTGCTGCACGGGCTGGTACTTTTCCCCAGGAGAGATGCTGGCAGGGCCCTGCAAGAGCATCCCCCGCGCCCTCCCCGGCATTTTCCTTTCCGAGATCCAGCCCATGTTTTGGAGGAGAGCAGGGAGGTTTTCCCATCTCACCTCCTGCCTGCCTGTAACAGGCCATTACCTTCCCCAATAACACCCGCTCCTCTCCTCAGCAAGGGAAAAGCTTCCAGAAAAGCATCTGATCCAGATTTAAAGGCATTAAGAAACAGAGGTTGGTAGCTTGTTCTAATAGCTAATCATTATTAAAAGATTGCTCCTTATTTCCAAGATAATTTGTCTGGCTTCAGCTTCCAGGAAGAGGTGGTTATTATGCCTTTCCCTGGTAGATTAAGTTACCTCTTTGTACCAGTGTATTCTCCCCGTGACAAATGCTGTAATCAAGTCACCTCTCAGTCTCCCCCTTTGATAAATTAAATGGGCTGCGCTCTTAAATCATGCTTAGCCCCGGCCCTATCTTTGGTGATTAGAGTCAGTGGCTGGCAGTGATTTTTTTTTTTAGTGAGTAAAAAAGTCCCTTATGGGGGAAGGGATGGAGCCGGTGGGACCCAACTGACCATCATCGGTGGGTGGAAGCTATCGGTCGCCGGTCGCCCAACCCAGATTCAGACCCGTGACCAGCCTGAGAAATGATGATGAATAATTTCTCCAGGTTATCTCGGTACACGAGCCCTAGTCCCTGCAGCAGCCAGGTGCAAAAGCCAGCAGGAAAATCCAGGATGGCGAATCCAGGGGCTCCATGTTCCCCAGGCCATTAACCTCTCCGTCAATAGCATCCCACGCACTTGCTCTGCTTTCCTTCGGCCATGACGTACCATTAAAGACATTTAAACTGTCACTTGGCTGTGGCGCAGTGTCCCCTGAGGTCCCCGGAGGAGGTGATGCCTCGTGGAGCCCAAGGGCGACCAAGGTCGCTCTGGGAAGATTTGTCGGGTCAGTCTCGGATGACTGGGCTCTTTCTGCCCGGGCTCCAGACACATTTTCCCATCTCCGGGCTCCCCGCATGGCCGAGCCGCTGCGATCCGGTCCCCTGGCGAAAGCCCGTCAGGGCAGTGCAGGAGAGCAAATGGTACCCACATGGGGGGCTGCGCGGGGAGGGTGGGATCCGGCAACCTCCCCCATCCTGCCGAGCATCCCTGCAGCCCCTTCCCCGGCGGAGAGGAAAAATTACCCTCTCCTGCAGGATAACGAGGAAAATTCAGATTTTGGGTTTCTGCTCCTACCTAGAGGCAGCAGGACGGACATTTCCTAAAAGGCTCCTAAAAAACATCTGTCTTTGTCCCACTGGCCCCAAAGTTTCTTGCACATATATATTATATGTGCGACAACTGACAGCCTCGAAACCACGTTTGAAGTTTGCTAAAGGCAGACACTTCCCTATGATCTTTAAAATATACAGCATGACGCGAGGTATTTTAAATAGATCAAAATACATTTATTACATATTTATATTATTTTCTCTAGTCTATTTATATCTTTTGGAGACTCTTATATATAATATATATAATATATTTAAAATAAC